>NC_091663.1:2886875-3207083 GCF_042453785.1 Malus domestica | reverse complement strand
GAAGTAAAAAGGGTGTGTGGATATCACATCCCCTATTTATTCTCAACACGAGGCTGAGCAAGTTTTTGCCCCATTTTTCTGTTTGGCTTGTACTATTTATTTGAAACCTTCATATTGTTGAAAACAAGTATTGCTTGATATTGATTTCTATTGAGAATATTGATAATTTTATTTTCGATAAAAGGTGTTTGTAGTATGACTGTATGACACAATTGTATTTCTGTATATAAACAAGAACAATTTCATTGGATGAATTATGATATATAATCACATGTACAAAGAGAGGAGAGCTTTAGCAGTGTGCCCTTGATCTGGCTGGAAGTATTAGATTTTGCAAAACCTACTGATGTAATTTCGTTGTTTGAGTGAATGCAGGCTTCAAAGGTAGTGTGCCCAGATAAAATGTCTGTTTCCGCTCTTCATCTTGAATGATCAGAACCTGAAAAGAGAGTATAATTTGGTTGTTCGAATGTGTCTGGCTAGTAAGCGGACCAAAGAGGCTTCATCCCCCCTTCACCTTTTGGACATCGAAGAAAAGGATGATTCTGCAGCAGCAAAACATTTGGATTACCATGATAGATTATCTGATACTAGCAAGCTTCTTAAAAGTTGAATGAAGACTTCAATCAGATCACCGTTGAATGAAGACTCCGATCAGATCACCGGTGACTGGTTGACGGAAATAGTTGAGCAATGGCCAGGAGATTGATGGAAGAACCTGGCTGAAGTCAATTGTGTTCGGCTCCGCTGGTGGGCTGGTTTGAAGGATCGTTTTCTGCAGGCTTCCCAAGCATTGGATGTAGACTTCGATCAGATCACCGTGACTGGCATTGAATGAAGACTCTGATCAGATCACCGGTGACTGCTTGACGGAAAGAGTTGAGCAATCTTTGGCCCGGAGATTGATGGAGAACCTGGCTGAAGTCAGCTGTGTTCAGCTCTGCTGGTTGGCTGGTTTGAGCAATCTTGAATGCTACCATTCACAGCTTCAGCTTACTTTTCCAAGCATCTTCATAATCCGCAGAGCATGAATTTCGAAACCGGAAACACCAAACCTGCAAAGCAAACAAGGCAGATGGTAATCAGATACTGAGAGCACCAAGTCAATGGGTTCCATTTGTTCTCAACGCTCGAGCTCTTCATCCTCTTCCGGCTTTGCGGCTCCTTCGACAAATCGAAGCTCGCCCCCTTCATCCTTAGCTCTTGAATACACCTAGTGAGTTCTCGGTTCACGCTCTTGTCCCTCAGCAACTGGTTCCACACCTTCCAGTACCTCCAAAGATTCACCTGCACCAAAAACACAAACACAAAAGAGGTCGAGAGGGACAAAACGCTCGGTATCCACCATTTTTTACAGACATGGTGGTCTTCCGATTTGTAAAACGAAGACGTGAACAGGATGGTGGTGAAGAACCCATGAAAGATCAATAAAAAGCAGCAGAGCTGAAAGATTTCTCGGCGGATGGAGTCCATTCTGGACTCCTTTCGCGCAATGCGCCTGGCGAAAATGTCTTCTTCCCTTCGCCAGAGCTTGAGAAGCAAGAGATGGCCGGGGGATTCGGAGATTTCCATCAGTGGGTGGTGTTGGATTGCGGAAATGATGGTCATGGCGGACGAGAGCTTCTGCTGGTGCTCTTCGTCTACAGGGATTTCAACAATGTGGGCATCTTTCATTTCGGCCATTGGCAAAGAAATGCTTGAATAAATCAAAGCTTGAAAGATAAAAAAATGGAATTGTAGATGAACAAAATGTGCAGAAAGTGGGAGTTCAACAAAGTAATTGAAATTTAGAGAGAGAAAGCTTGAGAATTTGCAGTGAGAGAGAGAGCAAGCGAGAGATATGATTAGTATCGATTGCTTTTGGGTGGAGGAAGATGAAGGATTCCGAGGTATTTAAATTTGTTGGGAAGAGCCTGAGAGTGATGAGGGTTCGCCGGCAACGGTTACTTTTTCTCCAAACGGTCCGATTTTCCGGCCGTTTATTTTATTCTCTCCAAAAGTCGCATTTTCTCAGTCTCCGATGGGCTTAGATAGTAGTTTGGGTCAATATTTGAAGCCCATATGATCGGTACGAATTTATGTGCACACCCAAACTGGATTTTTGGACTCATAAAACTTCTTAATCAAATGTATAACTTAAATTTGCACTAGAAAAAGCCTCGCATTTATGTACCAATATTTAGTGACTTTATAATATGACTACACCAATTATCGATCATCTTAATCGAGCCCATGGTCGGAACTTGCCCCTAAAAACCGACTCGTAACATAATGAAGCTCAATAGCTCGAATGTCATACAACCTTAGACTAATTCTCTATAGCGAAACATTGGTTCCTACTATGTCGCTTGTCTGTTTTCGTGGCCAACAAACGACACGAGATTAGGGTGGAGTAAAATTTGTTATTAATTGTGTTAAGTTAATTGCCTAAAACAAGTGAAGTGATTGTGTCTCAATTGGTTAAGAGTGATCGCCTTTTGTTTCCGAAATTTCTCGTTTGAATCCGCCCTTCTTCAATATCGCTTGTAATAACAATTGCATAAACAAAATTGCAAGTTTTCAACAACACAAATTGTGATTGGTGTGACCAAAACATCAAGCTAGGATGTCCATTGAATCTCCCTATGATAAATCCAATTGGCTCCATTGGATCAAAATCCCATTTATCAAGTCACTTTTCCATACTCCAACAACAACAAAAAAAAGTCTTATCCTATTAAATGAAGTCAGCTATATAAATTCTAGAACGCCACTGCAATCAGTTTTGGGTCTAATCTTAAGATTTGTGCCAAGTTGCTTTTCCGTACTCCAATGTTAGCAAATATGCCCCCTAAGTTATATGGAAAAGGATCCTCGTTGGATCCTTTTTATAGGGATCTCTTGATCGTGATTTTTCATCGTACATTGTGCGGTCAGAAATCATTTCAAAATTTAAAATTTAAAATAAATATAAATAGTACCTAATGAAAACTGACCGAACGATGTACGATGAACGGTCATGATCACAAAATTCCTAGGATCCCCAAGAAAAAGATCCGGCGAGGATTCTTTTCCAAGTTATACGAATGAACCATTTTGAGAAATTAATATCTAAAAAAACTGTACATATTTAACTTTTAAATAAGTGGAGGGAGGGTACATGCAAAATTGCATTACAAGACCTTATTGCCTTGATCGTGGCATGCAATTTGGCCACTGAAATACTCTTTTCTTTGTTTTGTCTTGTAATGTAGTCGGTCAATATTGTAAGAAGCGTATTAGCGTGGAATGAGATTGTCGCACCTTATTCAGGACGTTATCTGCAAAGACTCTAGTTCTAGTTGATTTAAGTGTCAATTTCATTATCTTTTTCTAAAATTCGTCTAAAAATGAATCAAATTACCCTCATTCAACAACAATTTATACAATAAGAATACATATTACCACGGTACAACCCAATTGTCGAGACGTATAAGTATTCCAAAAAAATTGCATCAAAAATAAAAAAGATAGAAACTTGTGGGGAAAAGCACGTGAGATGACTTTTGTACTATCAATATCACTTCTTTTAAACTATACAAAATCCCTAAGCCCTAATTGTTTGGATTGAAATTAATTGTTTGATATAACCATCGAGAGTTGGTTAAGTTTGGAAGGATCGATTGGATCGTTCTTTTCACTAGACCAAAATATAAATTCGAATTCTACCATTAACAATCCCTTGAGTGATCTGTAAAAACTAAAAAATGAGTTAAGATCTTCTTGAAAGTTTTCAAAGAGATGTGGTATGGTATGATCCTGTAATAAAGTAAATCTCTTTTCCTCAATTTTTTGACAAAATAAAAAAAAAAAAAAAAAATGGGTCATAGTGTCTCATAGTCAAAGTCAATATTCTGTTGGAAAATTGAGTAATATAATAGCACAATAAAAATTATTCCAAAAAAAATAATATCTATACTAATTAATAAAACACTCATTGTTAATCAAAATATTATGAAATTGCCAGTTTAATTTTCTAATTAAAACAACACATGAATAAGAAATATGGGGCAGAAATGTAATTTCACACAACCAAATTTTGCTGTTTTTTTTTCTAAGCCTCACTTACATGTAATCCTAACACATCTTTAATTAAAAAAAAAATATTTCTCACTCCCACATTCTCTATAACTCTCTTCCTCTCTCCTTCTATTTCAAAAAACAAAAATAGAAAAAATTTCTCACACACTTTGTGTGTGCCCATATGCTAGTTCTATATTGTATTTATAGTTGGAATATTAAGTAATTTAATTACTTTGAATGGAAAACATTTCATTGTAATATTCCATATAAGATTTAGGTTCCCTTTTTAGAACACTCAAATCTCTTTTCAAAAGTTAAATTAAAATATTTATGTGTTTGTCGGACAAAGTATTTTAGCGTATTTTTCAAACTGTTGTTTTTATTTGATTTATTCATTCTGACGGCAAAAGACGAACATTAATTACCAAGCACAAAGTTAAGTGAACAAAAACACCCCTCCCGGTAGCCAGTCTTCCCACAGGGCAGAAAGAAAATCCCAATCCGTCTCCCTCACCCAACTTTCTTGTTCAGAAAGAAAGGCTGAAAACCCAAAGTCTTCAAATGCTCTCACTATAAATCCCTACACGCTCTAGCAGCTTTTGCTCTCCCAAATTCATTTCCCTTTCTCATTCGGATCACCAATCGCAGAGCAAATCCTGCCAAAGTATGCATCTCTACAATGCATGGCTGCCGCCACCGGTGGCCGAGGAGTCGAAGAAAGAGAAGGAGTCCTTCTCCTGGGTCGTCTCCTCCGTCAAGAACTCGTACAAACCCGACGACCCTGAATCCGTCTATGCTACTCTCAAATGGGTTTCTGTTATCGACCTGTGAGTTCACTCAATTTACTCTCTTTCTGTATATTTTCGTTAAATTTATGGTTTTTCTGAACTATTTTATTGTTTTGCTGTTGGGTTTGTTTTAAATTCGTTTTTTGTTAAATTTGAAAATCCGAATTACTTTTGTTCATCATTTCAATAATATACTCGAGCTTTGTAAGCAATGAATGTGTTAGTGTTACTGTAAAATCATATTGAAGTTGCCAAGTTGGATGTATAATTTGTTATGCAGTTTCGTCAAGGCGAAAAGTGAAGTATCCTTGGAAGATGTAACTGCCCTTGTTGAATTTGGATTGGAATTGTTTTATGTATCGCAAAATAAGCTTTATGCCCAGGTAATACTTTGTATAGCTGATTTTTACTTAAATTCATTATTCATTAACATGCTTGTCGTCATTATTCTTAAATATGGGTTCGATTTGTATTGATTAGGTTAGATGGGGAAATATCCTAGTCAAACTACTCAATAAGCATCGAAAGAAGTTGTCTTTGAAATTAAAATGGCGGCCTTTGTACGATACATTGATCCATACACATTTCACTAGGTGAGCTTATACATTCACCTTCAAATATACTGCCTTTTTCATACATAGTTTTATTAATTTATTGCTTGTTCTTAATTCATAAGGATTTTATTATAGATGCCAGTAGAAAATATTAAGATAAGACCATCTATTTTCTAAACAGGACAAATTTATGTACATACGTTCATGATTCATTGTGAATGCAGTCAAACTGTGGTTTTGAAAAAAAAAGGTGTTCTTAAATACTGAAGCCAATGGCTTCAAGGAAGGATGAAGGAAGATGATAACCAATCAAACTTCAAGTGCTTAATTGTATGCAGTGTATAACCTGACATCTGGCTTTAATAATGCTGTATAGTTCTTGTTATTGTTTCTTTTGAAATATTTGACTTGATTACTACCTTTATGTGATGCAACCAACTCCTCAATTAAATTGGTATAGCATTTTACGCATAGACAGCTTTTGAAGAACTTCATATATTGATACCTGTTACAGGAATACAGGTCCAGAAGGCTGGAGATTGAGACAACGGCATTTTGAGGCTACTACTTCTCTAGTTCGGTCCTGCCGGAAGTTCTTCCCACCAGGTTCTGCCTTTGAGATATGGTCCGAGTTTAGGTAAGTACTTTGAGGCCCTTTTCCCTTGAATTTGTTAGTTGGACTGGGATGCATGATGCCATTTCTGGGTTTTAGCCTCCATCCATCTCTAGGATGTTTGACACACTATTGATATTTCATCAGGTCAAAAGGATTAAAATACTGTTCCACATGGTCCAAGTCACTTTTGCATCATTTTTTTTTTCAGTTTTTTTTTTTTTTTTTAAATTTTTGTATGTTTTCATTTACATAGATAGATACACACACATGCACATTCACGTTTAATAGAACTACAAGATAGGTGATTACAGTTGAACTCTTAATTGTTCCACTCACTCCCTCATTGTTGTTTCTATTTGTTTACTGAAACAAATTGTGCAGATCTTTATTGGAAAATCCCTGGCATAATTCATCCTTTGAGGGATCCGGGTTTGTTAGACTGTTTCTTCCTACAAACTTGGACAACCAGGACTTCTTCTCGCAGTAAGGAGCACATATATCTCATATTCTTGTTCTTTATGGTTTTCAACATGATTTGTTGTGGCAAGTCACCTTGTATTCTTGGTATTGCAGCGATTGGATTAAAGAGTTTTTCCGCCTCTGGGACTCGATACCGAATTGCCAATTTTGGAACAGTCAATGGGCAGCTGTTATAGCTCGTGTTGTAAAGAACTACAAGTTGATTGATTGGGAGTGTTACTTGCCCACACTTTTCACCAGATACTTAAATATGTTTGAGGTGAGTGAATAAGCCCTTCAAGGAAGCTTGAATTTGTATTGAGTTAGGTTACTTGCATTTTCCTTGATGTTTGATCATGCCGCTGAACATAATTTACTAGTTTCCAAAGCTTGTCGTAATCGAAGTACAATCAAATCTGGACTGATCTCTGCTGTACTATTATTGATAATTATACTGTGACTTGGCTTGTAAAGATAATAAACTTGTTAAAAAGTGTATTAAATAAATTATAAGTTTAAATGTTTTATCTTTTATTTTAAGGTTCCTGTGGCAAATGGAGGTGGATCATATCCATTCTCTGTGGATGTTCCAAGAAACACAAGATTCTTGTTCTCCAATAAGACAGTTACCCCAGCAAAGGCCATCGCAAAGTCCATTGTGAGTTTATATGCCACACACAACATTTTGCATTAAATGAATTTGTCCCTATATAAGCTTCCTTGATAGTAGAATGAGATATATTATGACTGGAATTGCAGGTCAATTTGCTAAGGCCTGGTAGCTCAGCACAGCAGCATTTTGAAAAATTGGTCAATCTCTTAGAACAGTTTGTATACTCAAATACTCAATTTTAATTCTCTTTTTCTCTGTTATATTGTTTAATAGCATGTTGCTTGTTCTGAGGATCTATTATTGAGTTTTTACCGGTGTTCATTTTTGTAGGTATTACCATCCTTCTAATGGTGGTCGCTGGACTTATGCATTAGAACGTTTTTTGCTCTATTTGGTAATTACATTCCAGAAACGCTTACAGCGTGAACAACTGTAAGACTCTGTCTACATGATATGGATATTTTCTTTATATGCTTTGGCCTATTTTGTCCTCTTTCCACTAAATTACTCTTATTACAGGAACATTGATAAAGATAGACAGGATGAACAGTACCTAGGAAGATCAGAAAGGACGTTCTTTGTCAAGGTGGTGCTCAAGTTAATTGATCGTGGTCAATATAGCAAGAATGAACATCTTTCTGAAACAGTTGCTGCTGCAACTTCAATTTTGTCTTATGTGGAGCCTACTCTCGTCCTTCCTTTTGTCGCATCTCGCTTCCAAATGGCCTTGGAGACGGTCAGTCATATTGATTTTTTTGATCTTTTTTCTAGAACTACTGAATACAGACTATATGTGGCTTACCGTAGGTTCTGTTGGTTCAGACTTCAGATGGAGAATAGAATTTTAGGGAATATTTCTGCTGGAAAAGTTTATTGGAAAGAATTTTCTTTGGAATTTATTTTCTTCTGCCTGGTGAATGTTAGGCAAACTATTTCTAGAAAATGTTTTTTTGATTGTCCTTTATGAAGGCTTCTACTCAACATACAGCCTTATAAAACTTAGTGTTATTTTCTATAAGTGCATGCACTTTATAGGATAATAGGAAATGTGTGCTCCTGTAAGTGGTGTTCTTTCATTGAAATAACTTCTCCTTTACCAACTTTTTTGTCTAGTCAGATGACTGCCACCCACCAGTTGCAGATTGCAGTGACATCGGTAGCATTTGTTGGGCGTTCATTGTTCCTCACATCCCTATCAAAATCAGTTGATCCTGGTAATGGTGATGAGTTCATAGAGCTTTTGATGGTTTCACTATCCAACGCATTACTTGGTATGGATGCCAATGATCCTCCTAAAACCTTAGCAACAATGCAATTAATTGGCTCTATATTTTCCAATGTAAGCACACAACCCTTAACTAACATTGACAATATGCCTGTAGGTTGTGCTTATACAATCTTACTAATTCACTTATGTTCGCAGATGTCTTCATTGGATGATAATATTGATGAGCTATCAGTCATGCCAATGATTAGGTTTTCTGAATGGTTAGACGAGTTCTTGTGTCGTCTATTTTCCTTACTCTTACACCTGGAACCAAGCAGTGTTACGTAAGTAATGACATTCAGTTCTCTGTTGCTTCACTTGTATAGTTTATTACTTATTTATAATCAGTAATTGGTTACTGCTGCTGCAGGAATGAAGGCCTACATTCATCAGCAGTGTCAGGAACTTTTCTAGTTGAGGATGGTCCTTACTACTATTGCATGCTTGAAATCTTGCTCGGGAGACTTTCACAACCTCTCTATAATCAGGTTTGTAGTTTTGACATAATAATCAATGTGTTTTAATGGTTAAACATTTCATCACGACATAATTGTAAACTCTTCCTCAAATCACTGGCAGGCTTTGAAGAAGATCTCCAAGTTTGTGAAGACAAATATTCTTCCTGGGGCAATTTCAGAGGTTGGACTGCTTTGTTGTGCATGCGTTCATTCCAACCCAGAAGAAGCGGTTACTCAACTTGTCAAGCCAGTTTTATTGTCTGTTATTTCTTCTTTGGAAGGAACACCAGCTACAGGATTTGGAGGTAGAGGAATATGTGACACTTCAGTGTCAACTAAGGTACTTTTTGTTGTGAATGGTTTAAAGCTATATGTGTCTAGGGTTTTATTATGAACTTAAATTATTTTCATTCCAGGTTAAGCCAACAATTTCTCCAGCTCTTGAAACAGCAATTGACTATCAATTAAAAGTGGTATCAGTTGCCATAAGTTATGGAGGTCCTGCACTTCTGCGCTACAAGGATCACTTCAAAGAGGCTATACTTTCTGCTTTTGAGTCCCCATCTTGGAAGGTCTTGTAACTATGATGGCTATTGTTCCTTCATGATCAGCAGTTTCTTCCTTTACATTTGTCTCAAAATGTGATGCTCTCTGACACTGTTTAATGATCTGAATGATTTTTTTGACAGGTCAATGGAGCTGGTGATCATCTTCTTCGATCTCTCCTTGGAAGCCTGGTTCTTTATTATCCTATTGATCAGTACAAGTATATTAACTTTTCTTACTAGCTACATATTTGTCTGTGAATATACAATATACATTTTAAATCTGTCTGCCAAAGGAACAAAATAACTTTTTTTTCTTTTTTTCTAGGTGTGTTTTGCATCATCCAAATGCTGCTGCATTAGAGGAATGGATCAGCACCAAAGATTACTTGAATGATAAACCATTGGCGGCCCCCAAGTGGCATATCCCAAGTGTCGAAGAAGTTGAATTTGCAAATGAACTCTTGGACTTTCATTTTCGGATGGCTTTGGATGATCTTTCGAGAATATGTGAAACTAAACTCCACTCTGATCCAGGTAATTTGTTTTTATGGTATTATTCCCTGGGGAGATATAGTGGTGAAGGGAGATATTGTTATCAGGAGCGAGATCCAGTGTATTAAATAATGTAGTATTCAAACTGATATGCAACCATGTATGACATGCGCATATACTTGTATGTGAGTGCCTTTTCATATGTGTGGAAGTGAAGTTATATTGTCTAATATACATGCCATTTTCAACCCAGGAGATGAGAAAGATCACTTGAAAGTGACTCTTCTACGTATAGATTCTTCATTGCAAGGTGTTTTGTCTTGTTTGCCTGACTTCGCCCCGTCCTCAAGGAATGGGACTGTTGAACATCCAAATCATGCTGCTTTTCTAATAGCTGGAGCAACAGGTTCAACTGTTGGTACCACTAAATTGCGGGAAAAAGCTGCTGACATTATACATGCAGCCTGCAAGTAATGTCTACATTGGAATGTTCCTGTGGATATTTGCCATTTCTTCTGTGCAGATTGATTTACCTGAATCCTTTTTTATCTTTGTGCATTGTGCAGATACATACTAGAGAAAAAATCAGATGATAGCATTCTGTTGATACTCATTATTCGTATTATGGATGCTTTAGGAAACTATGGTAATGGACATTGACTCTAGACTACTCATCCTGACCCCCTATGCTCTCTCATCATCAATTTCTTTACCCTATATGCAGGAAGTTCGGAATATGATGAGTGGTCAAATCACAGGCAGGCATGGAAACTAGAATCTGCTGCCATTGTAGAACCTTCAGTAAACTTTATAGTTTCAGCTCATTCTAAGGGGAAGAGAAGGTTAGAAAATGAATCTCCTTTTTGTCACATTGAATAATCATATCTATCTTAGAATTTGAACCCTGATAATGTTATTCTGTGCCAGGCCGCGGTGGGCACTCATTGACAAGGCATTCATGCACAGTACTTGGAGATCATCACAATCATCTTATCACATATATCGTACTAATGGGAATTACGGTCCACCAGACCATGTGAATCTTTTGGTGGATAATCTTCTAAATCTCTCATTGCATAGCTATGCAACTGTTCGTTTGTGAGTCTCTAATCTTCTTGACCTTACTTTATAATGAAGCCGTAGCAAATATATTGTTCACTCAAAATGCACATCAGGTTATCCGTATATAGTTTAACAAAATGGAGCCTACTATGTCTGCATCTGTATCTGATATTGAATCAGCATATACTTATACAAGCAACAAGTCCAAAAATAGAATGAAATTGATGTGATCACATGTTGACGCTGTGCACAACCCACGGCACCTGAATGATGTGTCAGAAAACACTCTAATGAGAAAGAGGCACTTTGATTGGTGCTCCATGTTTTAAGAAGTTTTGGTGGTAGACTACCATAATTTTTTTTTTCTTTTTCTGAAGATCTTGTTTCCCATATTTCTATGTCTACTACTAGAACGTTGTTTTCCCAATTAGTCAACTTTTGTCTTTGGTTTCTTTGCAAGTGGAGATAAGTATTCCCTTTTCCTTTGCTTCATTGTTATCTTGTTTTAGTTTTACCACTTATTCAAATTAGTAAATATTACCTCTTGTTCCTTGATTCTTTATGGCACTGATATTTTTTCAATGATTCTTAGTGGTTTCCAATGTTACAATTCTGTGACACCATATCTTATTTAAATTTTTTACATGGTGTCCAAGACTTGCTGGAAAATCTCTTTTAAAGATGATAAAGAGATGGCCATCAATGATTTCAAAGTGCGTCCTTTCTCTAACAGAGAATTTACGGAATCCCAAGTCACCAGAATATGCGGTGCTAGGTTCATGTGCAGTCCTTGCCACGCAGACAGTTCTCAAGCATTTGACAATGGTAGTCATTCAACACAAATTGCTCCAACTGATTTTGCAAATTAGATTTTCTGATATGTTTGTCATTCCAGGACCCAAAGGCGTTCTCTTCTTGTATTCTTGGAATTCTTTCAAGGTAATGCTAATTTTCAGACATGTAGCAATATCTGATGTGAGTTTGATTTGGCATTGCTAATCTTGAAGTTATAGACTTATTTCTGCTATTTCTCCCTCTTGAAGCTCTCATCATGAATCACTGAAAACCCAGAAAGCAATCAATGAGGTAAAAGTTGAGATAAAGCTAAGTCATGTGATTTTCAAGTTGTCTGAAATAATCTTTGTGCTTGTCATAAACAAAATAATTTTTTTGCTAGCAGCTTTTTGTCAAATACAACATCCACTTTGCTGGAGTATCTAGAAGCATTTTCAGGGCATCAGGCAATCATACAGAAGCACCAGATTTTGCAGATTTGGTTTCTCAGATCACTTCTATGAGTTTTGAATCTACTGGCTTGCATTGGAGGTAAATAACTAAATATTTTGTACCTTTTAGGTTTGAAAAACGTTTTTGACTTTCACCTTAATCTTTGAACTTTCTGGTGCGTCCCTTGAACACTAAAACTGAGAAACTATACTTGACTGGTTGGTGTTTCCTGAAGATTTCTATTTGAAGCGAACTACATATCTAGAAGCTTTAAATGCGTAGGCATTGAAATCCATAAAGTTAATTGTTAAAATCTTTTTCTTTATATTTTTTCAGGTACAATCTGATGGCTAATAGGGTTCTACTCTTGTTGGCTATGTCATCTAGGAATGATCCAACTTCCTCCTCAAAAATTTTGAGTGAAACTGCAGGTGGGTTCATGATTTTGTTGACTCATGGGCCGACCCTTTTCTTTTTTGCACTAATCTTGTTTGTCAGGTTTCCTTTTTAGTGAAATTCGAAATTGTTTATTTTTGTCCTTCCAGGTCACTTCTTAAAGAATTTAAAAAGTCAGCTTCCTCAGACAAGGATACTTGCAATTTCAGCTTTAAATACACTGTTAAAAGAATCACCTTATAAACTGTCTGCTGGGGAACAGACTCTTCCCTCTGGGAATTTGCAAGGAAGTAAAAAGTCATCCCTTGAAGGAGAATTAACGCAAATATTTCAGGAAGATGGTTTTTTCAATGAGACCTTGAACAGTCTTTCTCATGTTCATATTGTTACTGATGCTGAAAGTGCATCTTCTAGAGGAAATCATGGATCTTTTCAGAGCCTAGCAGACAAATCAATCACCCGATTTTATTTTGATTTCACCGCTTCATGGCCACGCACTCCTACTTGGATCTCTTTATTAGGGAGTGACACATTTTACTCAAACTTTGCGAGAATTTTCAAGCGGCTAATACAGGAATGTGGCATACCTGTTCTATTGTCACTGAAAAGCTCATTAGAGGAGTTTGTAAATGCCAAGGAGAGGTCTAAGCAGTGTGTTGCTGCTGAAGCATTGGCTGGAATATTACATTCTGATGTTGACGGTATTTTAGTGGCATGGGACACTTGGATTTTGGCCCAGTTGCAGAATATCATCGTATCACAATCAGTAGAGTCAATACCTGAGTGGGCAGCCTGTATACGTTACACTGTTACTGGGAAAGGGAAGCATGGAACGAGAGTTCCTGTTTTGAGGCAACCAGTACTGGATTGTTTGGCCACACCTTTAACTGGAACTGTAACCACTACTGTAGTTGCCAAGCGCTATGCTTTTCTTTCGGCTGCACTTATAGAATTATCTCCACAGACAATGCCGTTCACTGAAGTACAGCTCCATTATAGACTTCTGGAGGAGCTGCTTAGTAGCATGTGCCATTCATCTGCCCAGGTAAGCCTTTTTCACTCTGTATCTGTACATGCCTTTTACCATTTGATTTTGTTCAAGAATAATCAGCAGGATAAAATAGATCTTAGCAGAGCACTTAACAGTACTTTTCTCATAAGAAATTATTGGCTAGGTTATCATCAGATATTTTCTCATTATAAAAAAAAATCAGAGGATTGTGATACTTTGAAAGATTGATTAACAAGTTTTTACTTTTAATCAATCATTCATTTTAGAATGGCAATATCACGTGACTTCTGTTTATAAATGAATCATACTCTTGTCTTGTCCAATTAGATACATGAGTGGAAGAGATTCTGACATTGTGATGAGGATTACTGATCGCTGTAGGAGGTTATTAAATACCATGTTACTCATTGACCGAAACTTTTGCAAAATGATCTCTTGTGTGTGTCGTTGTTGTCCTAATTTCTTTTGTTTTTGATCTCGTAATTTAGCATCATTATTTGAAAGAAAGAAGCAACCTTTATTTTCTTCCTCTATCCCTGTTATGCATTTTCATTGGGATTTCAAACCTTGTCATTCATTTTAAATATAAGTTCTGACGAATGTTTTCTGTGGGACAGGTAAGAGAAGCTTTAGGTGTTACTCTTGCAGTGTTGTGCTCTAACATCCAGCTTTATGAGTCATTTAATCATGAGCATTCACATGAGGGGGAAAAAAGAGATGTTGCCTACAAATTTGATGGGAAAAGTTGGGTTCAGTTTCTGAAAGAGAGAGCATCTGAAGTGCTGATGAATATTCAGAATACTTCCCAGTCTGACAGTTTGGAGACCGCAACAAATACTAGTTCTGAGAATGGGAATTCCAATAGTGATTCACAGGATGATATCAAGTGGATGGAGACGGTACTATTTGTTTACATTTTCTTAGTAGTATTTTTTTTATTCTTATAAAGTTTTGGACTGATCGATTTGTACATTTTCATATTTTGTGAAGCTTTTCCATTTTATCATCTCATCTTTGAAGTCTGGGCGAATTTCATATCTTCTGGATGTTATTGTGGGACTTCTTTCTCCTGTAATATCCTTACAGGTATGTGAAATTGAAGTTGTCGCTTTCGGTGGTGTTTACTGGTTTGCTTTTGAGGTCAATTCTCATTATGAAGTTCACTGTATTTTACTCTTCTTTGTGCATGAGTACTTGGCTTAATTTTAAGTGACTAATAGGGGATAGTTTATCATCATTTACATGTGGCATTATGGAATCTTTTCCATCAGAATCGGGGGTTTGGGATAAGATGAAAGAACTTTGTTGAAAAAAAAAAAAAAGAATACAGGAGGAAATGTCTGTGTCCAGTACAAGGCAGTGGTTTACATAGAACACCAGTACATAAAGTTTTCCTCAAAATTGGCCCTAATGTTGTGCCCTTAAATTAACCTGCAATTACAAACAATCAGCTCTCTGAATTTAAGCAAATTGGTAATGACAACAATAAAATATCTTAGTTAAAGAGATTGGCTGCTTAGCAGCGTAAGTTCACTTTTAAGTTTCATAGAACCAGTTGTATTTTTTTAATGTGGAATTTAGAAATTGAGGTTTTGAGTGGAGCTATCCGTTAATTAGCTCATCTAACATGATCTATTGTTGGTTCTACGTGTCATATCAGTACCCTGGCTCTGTTAATACATCCCTGGATAGCCACTATGATTCTCTTTACTTGGATGGGTTTGATATTATAATTTGTGACAATCTACCTGATGGTTCTATTGTAATGTAATGGCGCTAGAAATTATCTTTGTATCTGAGTAATGATTTTGGTGTTTTTCTTTTCCCAAAGGAAACGTCAAGTAAAGATCTGTCAACCTTAGCGAAAGTAGCTTTTGAATTGCTGAAGTGGAGAATTTTCTGTGGACCTCATCTCCAGGAGGCTGTATCTGTGATCCTTTCTTCTGCCAATGACTCTAACTGGCGAATTAGATCTGCAACACTTACATATCTGCGAACTTTTATGTATAGGTATGATACATATTTTGCATCTTTTTTGTTCTGTTACGAGCCTCTGGTTTCAGTCTGTATCCTTTGTCCTATGCCTATATGATTTGGTTAGGAATCCCAAAGACAAACTAAATACTTATTTGATTTTCACACATTTTGTGTGTTCACCATAAAAGAGCATCGGATTTTCATAATTGGCTTTTATAGAAGTATTCTGGTCAGTGTTTACTAAAAGATAAAGGGTTTTGAGCCATCCTTTTCTCTGTTTGTACCTTGAAGTTTCCAGTTTTCTTGATAAGATATAACATATGGTGTTGATTCTAGCATGTAGACTAAGAAAGTTTATTATTATTTGTATTTTCTCAAACAACAGGCACAGTTTCATTCTCTCAAATGCGGAGAAGCAGCAAATTTGGAGAACTGTTGAAAATCTACTTTTAGACAACCAAGTTGAGGCAAGTTTCTAGTTCAAGATAATAAACATATTTCATTATTTGATGACTTAATGTTTCCTTTATTTTGAACAATTTTATTTATATATAGAACGTAGATCTATACACTCACATACTTTAAAGCTTCTGACCTGGAAAGCAGAGGAAAACTGAATTTAGGTGTTTCTTAAGGATGGTCATTAAACGTTAATGCACTGATTTTCGAGAGTCTCCGACTCTTTTAGGTATTAGATTATTTCAACATTGGGTTGATTTTGTATTTTTAACTTATAATTTATGTCTCAGGTAAGAGAGCATGCTGCTGCAGTTTTAGCTGGCCTAATGAAGGGTGGGGATGAAGATCTTGCTAAAGACTTTCGCGATAAAGCTTATACAGAAGCTACTATTCTTCAGAGGAAGAGAAAGCGGAGGTATTCCCCTTGCTTTTAAAGACTTGTTTTTAGTTATACAATGTTCTTTTTTTAAAAGGATTCATATATCTGTATCGTTTATCCATGTTCCACATTCACTTGTTCATTCTTAGAATTTGCTGGTCTCGCATCAAGTTTTTGTTGTTTTTATGGAAACTCAACGTCTTTATGGGTAGAAAATGATTTAGACAAGGAAATGTTGTTTGCACTCCAAAGTAGCTTCCCACATTCCTGCAGACACTTATACATGAGGAGTCTAAGAAGCTACTTTTGAAGTGCAAATAGCATGTTAGAAGCTCTTTTGAAGTCCATTGTTAACATCATATTTTTAGTATACAATACTACATGTATTCATTCATAAACGTGCATAATGCATGCTGTCATACATACATGAGGCAGTTTTATGTGTATTTATGTCTACAGCCGCAACTAAGCATCTCCTATATGATTTCAATAATTTAATCCTAAACTCATATACTTTCATTGTGTATGAATGCAGAACTTTGAGCTCAAGCCAGTCCATAGCTTCTATTCACGGTGCTGTACTTGCTTTGGTAGCTTCCGTGTTGTCAGCCCCGTATGATATGCCCAGGTACGTCATATCCAATACAGGCAACTGATCTTGTAATTTATTCACGGTTACTCAAACAATTGCACTTATAGTTTGGGTTTTAGCAGCGTTAAGTATGACAAGCTCAAATGAATTTAAGAACACCGATCCCTTTCTTTCTTCTCAAGTATGACAAGCTCAAATTTATTCAGTGGCCTGTTGTAGTTGAGGAAGTTAACACTCCATTTGCTCACCCGTTTATTCCATGACTTCTTTCATCTTAATTATCTCGGGATATGAATGTTTGAATGTCTATCTCATAGCATTTCCATTTTCCATTGTTTTCTCAGTTGGTTGCCCGAGCACATTACTTTACTTGCTCGTTTTAGTGGAGAGCCATCGCCGGTGAAATCTACAGTTACAAAAGCAGTTGCAGAGTTTCGACGTACACATGCTGATACATGGAATTTTCAGAAAGATTCATTTACTGAAGAGCAACTTGAGGTGCGTGTGCTGGCCAAACTAAACCTTGCACTAAAATATTTATTCCTTAGTTCTGGTTCTCCAACTTTCTTCTTCAATTGATATATGCAGGTTCTGGCTGATACGTCGTCTTCATCGTCGTATTTCGCATGATTCACCATGTAATTCGTAGGAAAGAGAAACCACATAGTTGTACAACAAATTGGTTGAAAGCTAGCAATGAACTGTAATTTTGTTTTTATATAATTTATTTTTACCATAATTTTATATTAATAAGCCTTGCATTATCATTGTTAATCATTGCCAAAGAAATTTATTTTAGTCTCTTCCCTAGAGACCATCCGAATAAGTACATCATTGCCGGACTTCTCTCCGTTTTCTTCCGATAGCTTCTTCAGTTTGATGATGTTTCCCGTCATTGCCGGTGCGACCAGGCAATCAACCGCGCCATCTGTTCCGTTCACGGAAAATGATTAGTGAAGTTCGACAACATTTTTTAAGAATTAACCTATCGCCTTAGATCTTCCTTCTTCTTTTTCCTTCGTTTCGTCGACGTCCTAAACGGCCCCTTCCTTCTCAGCGCTCGTCCTCTCAAATCAAGGGTGAGATTGAGTAACCGATGAACTCAGAGTGCTTCTTAATCCAATCCATGAGACGGTGCTCCTCAAGGTACTCAAGCTGTTCTTCCTTAAGGCGAAGAGTGATCTTCTTACCCCTACTGAGAACTCACCAGTGGTGTCTCTGGTAACGTATGAGTCGCCTCCAACCTGTGACTACAACATTTACTGCTCATCGTTGTCATTGTACTAACATTTGCTAACATTTGCCCCGACAGCCAAGAAGGTTGTTCACCAAATTTGACATCACAAATTAAGATTAAAAACCATTAAAAACATCCCCAATTCGTGTTGTGTACAAGGGTTTCGGGGGAGATGCAGCCAGGTTTGGAGAAGCAGGAGGTCGAAGATGAGGCCGTCGTTAGAAACGAAGAGGAGGATGTGAGGAGAATTAAGGGTCCTTAAAAGCACTTGTTTCGCATGATTCATCTTCTTCATCTTCATATTTCGCATGATCCACCATGCAACTCACAGTAAATTATAATTTTCTTTTAACAATATGATCTTTTACCATAATTTATATAATGACCTTATTCACATTATCGTTGTTTGTCACTGTCACAGGAAATTTAAATTTATTTGAACCTATCTTTTAAATTTCCCTCACACACTTGTATAACTTATATATTAAACCATCTGATTCATTAGATCTTCAGATGGTAAATCCCACAAGAGACTATCCGAGTTGAATATGTTGGATGATCCGTTTCTCAGCTCCTTTCTATCCTCGGACTCCTCTCCGTTTTCTTCCACCTCCAGTTTGTCAGCCAACTGGCCCTGCTGGTCCGCCGCCCCCGTGCACGTACTTCCGGTACACAGACTCTGGCTCCACGGCGATCCATCGCCTTCGTTCCCAAACGTGGAATGGCCGTACTGAAATCCAGACATGGGCAAGGGGAAATCACTGCAGTTCACTGTGAAGTTCGCAGATGTTGCTCCAATAGTGTCCATCCAAGGTTTGTTTGAGGTTAACATGTCCGGTTGTTCTTGCATTGCCCTAGATAAACCAATCTTGATCTTTTTGACGGTGTCGAGCTTTTCTTCCTGTTGGCTGTTAATGTACGTGGCAGTGCTGTTTCCCGGCGTTGGATTGGTATGTTGGTGGAAGTCGATGCGCTTCTTCATGAGGAGGTGGAGCATTTCGTCCTTAAAGCAGCCGAGGGCTGCTTCTGCGAGGTGAGCCACCTGCGGCGGTGCTAGTGTGGTTGCAATCTCGGCCATGAGGTGCGAAAAGGGTTTGTGTGTGACGGGGTCGATCCCCATGCCCGATAGCTTCTTCTTCAGCTTGGTGTTCCAGTGATTTTTCACGTCGTTGTCGGTGCGGCCAGGCAGTTGCGCTGCAATCAACGACCATCTGTGACATTTATGAGAGCTGTTATTGCACTTTAAAAAGATTATCTTGCAGTTATTTAATTATAGTGAAAAGAATAAGCAAGGAATGCAAGATGAGTATATTTTAGAGTACTAACAACAATTTCTTTTTGGATCATATTATAGAAAAAGATTAATGAATTACCGGTTGCCAACAACGGAGTGGTACTTGACAATTGTTTGCTCTTCCGCGTCGGAGAATTGGCCGTGCTTAAGGTCCGGGCGAAGGTAGTTCGTCCAACGTAGCCTGCAGCTCTTCCCACATCTTTGTAAACCTTGTAAACCAAATGAAGAACGTTTTAGGAGGGAGGGACGGAGGGACGGAGAGAGAGAGAGAGAGAGAGAGAGAGCTTTGCAGTTGTAATTACCAGCGTTCTTGGGGATGAGGCGCCAATTACGAGTGCCATGTTGGGCAATGTAGGAAGAGAGCTTGTTATCTTCTTCAGGAGTCCACTGCCCCCTTTTCACGTTGTCCTTCTCACAGCATGGAATCCGACCCATCTCTTTCTCACTCTATCTATCTACTTTTGTAAAAACTCTCACTCCTTAACTTAAAAAAACGCCACTAATAATATTCTTCGTGCGGGAGATTTTCTGAAAAGAAAATGCCAACAATTTTCAGAAAAGAAAAGAAAATCAAGAGAAGGGTTTGAGAGTTGGAGAGCAGTGGAAGTAAACTAAGCTAATTAAGAGAGAGCTAAAACTTTTTTCCTTGATTTTGGTTTGCTAAAAACAAAGAAATGAAAACATTTTCTTGGGGAGTTTTCTTTTTTTTCTAAATTTCTAATATTTGTGAGAGAGTCTACTTCTTGCAGGTTTACCTATTCTCTAATATTCTTTATATATAATGAATGAAAGGTTCAAGTGCATGGCCATGGCCTATTAGGGTTACTGGAAAAAATCCCATCAAAGGCGCATGATTTCATTAAAAAATTCAACGCCATTGAGCGTGTGAGACTTGGCCGGTAGATCACCCACAAGACACCCGGTCAATCCTCTCTCTCTCTCTCTCTCTCTCTCTCTCTCTCTCTCTCTCTCTCTCTCTCTCTCTCTCTCTCTCTCGTTGACTGCACGCACGCATGCATGATGCTTCATCAATGATTTCTGGGTGGCTTTCTGCTCTGCTCAAAAACCTAGTTAAGGTTGTTGCACGTGCGGGTCACGTGTGCATTTCCTACTAGTTTCTTCCAAGCTGTGCGTTCATGTTGTCTGCAACCGTGTGGCTTTGTCTGCAGGAGTTGTCCAAGAATGTTGCGTAATCATGCAATATATGGTTATGGATGACTTCATGTACTTGTTCCTAAAGCTGGTGGAGCTACCAAGATCCTACCTAAATTGATAATTAAATAACCCCTCATAAGAAATATTTTGTTTAGTTTTGATGAATATGTATGGATCATGCAAGCCTCATGTTTACCATTTGTTATAATATTGGGAAATGCTCTCAAATTTTGAAATTGTAACAACGTTCTCAAATAGAACTATTACCGATTTACTGTAGTAAATTAATCTACAACAATGACAACATATGATACTTTCTCTATGCTATGTAATGGATAATTTCGACAACATATTGAGATGCTATCGATGTAATGAAACTATTTGCTACGGTAACATTGTTTTTTGAGATCTACTACTACAATAATATTGCAATATGAGAGCATTGTCCTATATAATATTGGCATTATAGCCAAAATGGTCTATGAGATTAACATAACTTCCCACTTTAGTCCCTGACAATGAAAATTGATAGAAGTGGTCTCTGAGTTTGTTCATTATAAATCATTTGTCATTCCATGAAAAAATAGGGTTGGTTTGACAAAAATACTCTTGAAAAGGTAGTCACATGGTCGCTCACGTGACAATTTAATGATGATATTGATAGATTTTTCACAAAATGACCAAAATGATTTACGGTAGATAAACTCAGGGATTACTTCTATCAATTTTCATTGTCAGAGATCAAAATGATGAGTTATGCCAATTTTAAGATCATTGTGGCTAAAATGCTTATAATATTCTTGTCCCAAATCCCAAAAGTTAAAAAAAAAAAAATTATACCACAAATTGGGCATAGGTTTTAATTATTTAATTATTTGGTTTATCTTGTTTCTACCCTACTTATGGGAGAGAAAATATGTCACACTGATAAATTGGGGTAAGAAAGAGGGAACAATTAAGTTTGCAGCGTTTAGCTCTGATTTAAGATACAGGAGTAGGGATGGGCAACGGTTATGGCGGGCGGGTAACCGCGGTTATTTACCCATAACCGTTTATGCTCATACCCACATAACCGTTTACCCGTTGGGTAATTGCCTAAACGGTTATACCCATACCCATAACCGTTTATAAACGGTTAACCATACCCATAACCGCATACTCATTTAACCGTAACCGTTTAATACTCGTTTACCCATTTACCCTTTTTAACCCGTTTATCTTTTTTTTTTTACCATTACCCATTTTTCACCCGTCTACATGTCTTTTAACAACTTGAAAATTAAAAAAAAAATTGTCATATTTTTCTTATTTTTTTTTACAATTAAACACCGTTATAGGTACATTCATCATACATTTCCGTATTTTGATTTTTTAAGTCTTTATACCATTCCAATAATTGAAATAATAGTTTACAGATGATATTTTTAACTGTTACCAATGAAGGTAAATATAATATTTGCTAAGTATTATTGGGTTACAAAAATTGTTTAGAAGACATTTCTGTCAAAGCATTTCTGTCAATTTCACGGTTACCCGCAAAGAATTTAAATTAATTTGGCAAATTTCTTGATGATGAGAATCATCATTCTTGTAGCAGTGTTATTGAGAGAAAGACCGATGAATTCCTTGCTAATTTATTGGGTGCTAAGTATTATTGGATCGAGAACATGGTTTGTGTTACCCATAACCGTTTATTTATCTAAACGGTTACCCATAACCGTAACCGTTTAATTTAAATGGGCGGGTAACCGCGGTTACCCATAACCAATGGGTATTTGCCCATCCCTATATAGGAGTTTGAGGTTTTGGTTTGTGGCCCATGAGTAGAGGTGGAAAATCTATCCATTAGGTTGTTAATGGATAACCGTTATGACCTTTTTAGTGTAATCTCATCATAATATGATGTTGAGATTGGTAGTGGCGATGATGGTGTAATGAGAAATCAAACTTAATATGGGTCTTAATGGTTAACCAATAACAACCCTATGGTGTAATGGAAAATCGAACTTAATATATACTTGCATTAGACAAGCACTTCATAAAATTTTGAGTAGTTAAGAGGTTGATGATATATAAATGGTGAAATCTGCATTTTTACGGTCTTTCTTCTACTTCTTCACAGGATTCGTTTTCGATTGAGCGGTATTAACTCGTTGAAGTTGCTAATGTTTTCAATGTGCTTCATCTAGTCTGAGTGTCAGGTAGAACTACTATATAACCAAGATATATAAGCTGGATATTTGCTCAGTGGAATCTTATTTTGTAACTTGCAATGGAAACAATAAAATTTTGTAATATTTTGAAGGAAATTACAATATTCTCTGTACTTCCCTAGCTAAGTTTGGCACTAATAAGTCCTTCAACTGATCCAATCACACCCACAACCGTCACAAGAAAGCAAATGAAACTAAATATCCTTAGAACAATCCATTTTTTTGTCCAAGCCCCGATTCTCTTTTGTACAAAGTACATTTCAACAGGGAAATATATAGCCAAAGGCCAAAAGTTTAAGGCCCCTAAAACTCCCAAAACCTGGTTGAAGTAAGGAAATATCATCGCAATTGCGGTAGTTGATACAACGTAAACAGTTCGGAAACACAGCCTGAAGGGATTCACTTGAAATCTTGGCAACAATGGGATTTTGATGGAGTAAAAGTTGTTCACAAATCCGCTGTTTGGGTATTTCTTCCTAGACCATCTCTCAGCAACTGCAAATACTGGTTGACTGTATACCTGCAAGATGAAACATGTGAAACGTACGTGATTACAAGAGATTGAAAAGTGGTCGAATTTGAAAATTTTGATATTATTTTATAGTACCTGATATCCTCCCACCAAATGAAGAACAATGCAAGCATTAGCAAAATCAATGAGCCAGTAGGGTTCGTAGAATCCGAATCCTGTCAAGAGGTTCCCGGGCGTGTCATTCCCAAAGGCGGCGTATCCAAAGCATCCACAGCAGAGGTAGAAGAAGGTTGTGACAAATATGGCAATCATTGAGGCCTTCTTCATTGTCTGATTTTCTGGTGGAGGGGACTTCAAAGTATCCTTTGATTTAACAGATATCACACAATCCAACGTTAATTAGCTTCTAAAGTTGATCAGAATTTCGTACGGTTTTAATCAGATTTCTTTTTTGCTTGTGAAAAGATTATAGAAAACCAACCTGAATTTCAAGAAGAATAATAGAGTACGGATAGGCAAAAGCGATGTCTCCAAGTGCTTGGAAGACTAACCATAATTTATCAGCAACATTAGAGGTTGGGACTCCTGCCAGACTTCCTTGAATCCTCCCATTTTCTGCAATTAATAAACACATTTTAAAAATCAAACTTCCGGGTCTTCATTTATTTCTTATTCTGAAGAATGAGGCCGGAAGGTTTGGTGAAAAGAAGCTGGAAAATCCGAAGCGAATACCTATTGCTTTCGCCATGCCGAGGCCAAGTCCAATGAAAGAGTAGGTAAACGACATGATTGCTGCAACAACTGATAGCCATTCCATGTTGTGGAAATCTGGTATTTGTGACACTACAATCTGGACAAGTCCAAATAGCATCATGTACAAACCAGTTCCATATTGACAGGAAGCTTCATGCCCTTCTTTGTGATAGCAGTTTGATCTCTGAATGGCTCTACAAAATAGAATACAAAATTTAATATGTATCGTCTTTCCGAAGTTTAATTCTGTTGGAAAGAAGTGTAAGCATCATTATACGAGTATAATCTAGGAGAATATGCATAAACAAAACTCGTTACAAACTCTTCATTAAAAAAAAATAAAATAAAATAGAAGCGGGGAACAAACAATAAGTCGTACACACAACATGGTTTAGTGGTCATCCTTCCAGTACTATTTTGATTAAAATTTTATAACCGGTTCTGTTTGTGCATGTTTTCCAAGAATCGTAGTGAAGGTTAATCTTATTCACTAATATATGAGAGAGTTAGAAATTAAAAAGCATAAACTAAAACTCCCAACGCATAAATACTAGTAATGTTCTTATAGCAGGGGCTGAAACAAAACCAAGCAACACGAAAAACACAGCATTCAGTAGGGAAGCTAGTTAATACCTCATACTGGTTGCAGTGGTAATCACATAAGCAATACCAGTTCCAAACATGCTGAAATATAGAAGGAAACCACAAAACCAGGTCTTTTTTCTACCTGAACTATCACTGAACTACATCAGAATCCCACGTTAAAAGAATCCAATCTATTAGAAACATATCCTAAACAGAAGACTATGCAGAACAAAAAGATCCAAAAAGGGAGGTTTTCGGTGTTTTACTATTGAGATTCACTTTCACAGCATTCATGTAAGATTTGTTTCGAGTTCCGGTGATAGGATCAGGAGACCGGTAACAATCCGAAAGGAGGAAGGAAGAAATGTAGGTGACAATCGCAAAACTAAGCAGACAAACTGGCCCTCCAATCCAGCCTAGCTGTGCAGTACTCCATGCCAAAGACAGAACTCCAGATCCAATCACAGCAGTGATGATATGAGCCACACAACTCCATAGAGTTCCTGATTAATTGATGAGTTTCTCACCAGAAACTATGTAAGTTCAAGACCAAATGATACAGTAAGCTCGAGAGCGATTTTCACGCTCCAAATTTAGCTGCATGCACTCCATACTGAATATTATATAATTTTTTCCACATCCACATAACGAGTGCATGAAGCTAAAAGATAAGTATTAAAACCGCTAGCTTACGCTTAATTAAATTAGACTAAGATAAGTTTACCAGTTCTTAGTGGATGGCCATCATCATCACAGGAACCAGTATTAGCTAACTCAAGAGGGTGTTGGACTGCCATACTTATCAGACTAGCAGTTGGAACCTAGGAACTTCCTAATTTCCAAACCTTAATTTACACTTGGATTTTCCATTTCTCTCTCTCTAATTCATACTTGGCTTTACTATATGTAGCTTTGCGAGCACAGCTTGACTCCTTAATTTAAGGATTCATCTCTTTTCTTACATGTAAATCACAAACTAACACGTATACTAAAGTTTATTTGTTAAAAGCACAAAAAAGAAGAAATTTATACAATGTATCAAATTATGATTTGTCTGTAAAATAAAACAGAGACTTTCACGAAAAAGATTCCTCTAAGCCTACTTTGATGTGTAAAAAGAAACAGAGATTTCCACGGAAAAGATTTCTCATACTTTGAGAAATGGATAATGTATCTTATTTTAACCTTCTCAATAATTGGACAAATGGGCCTATCAATCATGTTCATCTTTTACCCGTTTTCTAACTTTGGTCCTCACATTATTTTTAATTGATTCCTAGTACATGACTTTGCCTTTTCAGAATCAGAGGTGAGTGGGTTGGTGGTCAGTCCCCTTCTCAAGCAAACAAATTGCTTGGAAAGTATGTGGTCTTTCTCAATTGAAAGCACTCCGATTATACATGTGGCCAATGAACCAAAAAAGGCTGTGATATAATAATTTTCATCTAAAAACTTGCTGACGTTGCTACGATACTCCGAAGTTTTGGATATTCCGTTACTAAACGTCTCATTTGGGTTTCATCGTCTTTGTCAAGTAAGCAAACCATTGACAGCCTTCCCCACCTTCTCCCTCACCGGCGTTGGCTCCATCCAACAACCAGGTGGAGCTACGGTGGAGTCAATTTAACACTCGTGGTTGCTGCATACGCGAATCGGCGCACACAACATATAGAAATCAACACCGAATTATTGATTAACGAGTAGATTTGTTTGCATTAGTAGATAGAAGTCAGTAATTCGTGGACGACTACTCGTAGCAAAACCCTAACCCACATGTAATGAGTTTGTAGTTTTTCTAACACGAGCATCTCCCTCCTTTTTTTCTCATGTCAAGTTGATATGTGTTTGCATCAACTTTATTATGTCAAGCTTGTCCTCACATTGCAGAAATTGCTAGGTCGGTTTCAGAGGCTCCAAATTATTGTCAATTTCAAGTCCGCCTTGGCAATTGGCCTCTTTTGCTTTGTTGCTTTATGCTATGTTTCGTCACTCTATCATTTCATGTCTAGATCCCTACGCTCTAGTCGGCGAGAAAATTTGAGTAGAGGTGCACAATCACCCGATATGAGAGTTGTTCTAATCAGATATCTCTGCCGAATATTTTCTCCTAATCGGCTCAAGTTGGATTTTAGCTTTCTGGATTTTGACCTACACCATTCTAATCTACCTTACGCTTAAAAACCCTTTTGTTGCCTCTGATACAAAATATTTTTCAGTGTGCCGGCTGGAAACACGACCCCATACATCAAGTTTTATAATACAAATGGTTGGATAATCTCTTACCACTTATATTATAACACTTACTAGATCAAATCATGTCCCTACACACTAACAAACACTCCATTATGGGGCCCAAGAAAGGTTGTGAGGGTATTGGCCCAGATGTACAAGAATAGCCTGGCCCAGCAGAAAATGAGTTGTATGGCTCATTTTCAATTGGATTATGGTCCAGTATGTTAAGCAACTTGACCCAATTTATTTTTTTCAAAAAATGGGATCATAAACCCAAGTGACTCGTATGATTTTGGTATAGAATAACTCTTTCTTTAATCTTTTCGCACAACCTTGTTTAATTATATTTGTTGTTTCTATTTAATTTATTCAATCTGATAGTCAGATTAAAGATCAATGTGTGAGGTGCTAAAAAGATTGTGAAAATCACCTCTCTTGATTTTCACCCAAACTTAGGAGAGAAATTTTGCGTGTGACTGTAGCATGCGGCCTCTCTTGATCTATCTATCTATGGGCATGAAGGAGAGAAAAGAAAATATATACGATCTTTTATCGTGTGTGACCGCACAGTCATGTGATATGACAAGTAGACGCTAAAATTTTTCCAAACTAATTATTGTGTGTGACCGCACAGTTATATGATCTGACAGGCGCTAGAATTTTTTCAAACACAGGACTTAAAGCATGCAAACAATCATTCAATTAAATCACGTTGAATTTTGCAAGATAAGTCCCACAAGAAAAAAAAAGCAATAAGCAGATTAAGGTTTGACAAGGACTTACTTGACGCTGCTAGCAGCTGTAATAACGTAAGCGATTCCACAGCCATACAAGCTCTCGTGTACAAATATTGCACACACTGTTTTACTCTTCTCTCCTAAAATTCAATCATACACACGTCAAAATTAAAACTCCGTATACGATATACACATAAATCATGTTACAAGAAATTGAGTGACTCTAAAATGTCCTTTACTACTTAACATGTGGGCGATTGCCCTATCATTCACAATCTTATTACAGTATAACTAGTTCCCGTTTTTCAACAAAATGAGAAAAGATTCAAAAAAGAATGACGACTTTTACACTCTTAGTTTGTCCATTTGCTCTCCTTCCGGTTGATCCTATACTTTGGTAATTGATATTTGAAGAAAGAAAAGAAAAAAGCGAAAAGAAATAGGTGCAAATGGACAAAAATGAGAGTGAAGAAATCGCCACCCAACAAATGCATGCCACATACCCTACGTCTCATAAGGTCTATACATATTTTGATCAAAATTGACAATGGGATGCTAGAAAGATCACAAAAATAAAAGTTAGAGAGTATATTTATAGAGGAGGGTTAGAAATGCTAACCTAGGTAGACCTTGACAGCTTCCATGTAGGATCCGACTCTCGTCGGGCTATCGGATTCCGGGAATCGGTAGCAGTCGGAGAGGAGGTTGTTGGAAAGAATGGTGACTGAAGCAAAGACAATCATAAGCAATGGACCTGCAATCCACCCCAGCTGAGCCACACTCCATGCAAGAGATAATACTCCTGCTCCTATTACGCCTGTTATAATATGTGCTACTGCAGTCCATATGGTTCCTGTACATAACAAAAGTTCATATCAAAATTAACGCCTCCGCATCATTATATTTTGGTTCAACTTCGACGGCACGGGGGAAATTTATTAAAGAAGCAAAAGAGAAATACCTCGATAGCTAAGATAAGGGGGTCAAGAACCAAAACCCCTAAGAAAACTCTAAAAAACGCTAATTCGGATGCTAAGACAAGTTTCATGAGTAGAGAGAGAGATTTGTAAACACTGAGGGATGCTACCATAGCGTCCCAAATCAATAATACAAATACATGAATAAGACATTCAAAGTTTGGAGAAAAAGATCACAAGCATCATGTTTGTTGAGGGAGGAATTAGGACCACTAGGGGTTGGTTGTTCACACTCCCCACAACTGCCAATCAAACCTACCCAAAAACTACAACCTACCCAACTAATTAGACAGAACCACCAGAACTTGTCATGTGAAAGCTCTACAAGCTCTAAACATGGAACCTCTGAGTCCTCTGGTTTCAAATTTCTTTTGTTTCCTTCAACGACTATCGTCCATGAAATTTCTACCTCATGATCTACTCCAACAATACAAAGATCAAGTGTCGCTAAACCAAACGGCCACGTGCAACTTGTCAACAAATCTATTACTTCCCTTGGTGCTAACAGATTTCCTTGCAGCAAAATCTAACTGCATATGCATAAATTCAAAAAAAATTGTCAGAAAAATTGGGATGAGTTGAGATTACCTGTTCTTTTGAGAGGTTGGAGCAACGGTAGCTGCTGATCTTCTGCTGCTTCACCACCACCCATCTCTCTCCCCCCTCAAAACTTTGACAGATGAAAACTTGTCAAAATAATGGAGGCACAAATAAACAGATTGGCATGCAGCTCAAAAACAAGGTATAAATTTTGCATGTCTCAGAAAATTAGGCAGATATATATGTCATCTTGCTGCAGTACGCAGATCAAACAAGTCAAAGAAATGAAAGAAACAATTAGAACTGTTTTTCTTTTCTGGTGAGGCAAAAAGTTTGACAGTTTGGTACGAACTAAACAAGTTGTTGGCATCCAATTCATCCGTGCAACGATTATTCATCTATATTTTGAAAAATAGTTTATGTACACATTTTCTCTCCTTATGCACGTATACTTATTTTTAGTCTTAAAAGTGAATAAGAAATAAAGAGCGAGTGGAAATCATTTCGCATTACTCTTTTAAAAAATTAATAACCTCTATCAAAACTTGCTTTTATTCAAAAACTCTTGGACAACTTTTTATTATTATCAAGGGCATTTTTCTTATTATTAAGGATATTTTTATTAATTTAAAATCCTTGTAAAGTGTGACTCCTTATTTGTTTTTTGTCGAAATAAAAAATATTGCTAATAATAGAAGAAAATTGTCTAAATGTTTTTAGATGAAGAAAAGTTTTGTGAGTTTGTTAAATTTCTAAAACTAAGGGGGATGGTGTTTTCTAGCCACTTCCAATTCACAATCCAAAGTCGAATAATATATTCAAAGCCGTTATGTACAAGCAATAAGAAAATTAGAGATGTATCTACAAAATATTCAAAGCCGTTATGTACAAGCAACAAGAAAATTAAAGATGTATCAACAAAATGTCAAAACTCAAAAGGGCAATACAATCATAGTACGGCTCCGATTAAGCTTTGAATCAACTAATAATCGGAGTTTTAAGCTTTTGAATTTAAACTAATATAATCTTGGAGTTAATATATATTTGGTCATCACAGCTCCTCAAAATTAGGACGTTAGGAGAGCAAAACTTTTAGCCAAAATAGTATTTGAAATTAGCATAACTCCTCACTTTGATCTCTGACAATAATAATCGATAAAAGTGGTTCTTGAGTTTATCTATCTTAAATCATTTTGATCATCCCGTGAAAAATTTGCCAATATCTTTATTAAGTGGAGAAGTTAGTTTGACAAAAAAACCTTTAAAGGTGGTCACATGGTCGTTTACTTGACCATTTAACGAATATATTAACATATTTTTCATAAGTCACCATAGACAAACTCAAGAACCACTTGTATATCAATTTTCATTAACATGAAATAAAATGAGAATTTGCGCCTTGACCACTCTCCCCCTCATCTTATGTCAAGGTTTACATCCAAGCCAACATATATTCATTGTACAAAACAAGCAGAAGTTGGCCGAAAACAAAAACCAGTCGAAAACTCGTATATATGTACAAACAGAAAGATGACCCCAAATCATTTGCAGATCCGATCCAGCTTAAGAATCAACAGCTTCATTGACTTATGTATGAACTACATATCATCTCCAATATCGCATCTCATTCTGCACGTAGACGTCCTCGAACAGGCTCATCTTCTATTTATAGTCATCTTCAACAGCTTCCATGTTCACGTTTTTACTTGCGTTTCCCCTCCAAGATTACACAAAAATATGTAAAGGACAAACTTTCCGTACTCTTCCAGTAGACAGCATGTCGTCGATACAGTATGAATCATTCAATTTACACAAAAGAGGGCGAGGTCTCCAGCAGCTAGAAGGGGGGCATACCTGCTGCCGGAGAAGGATCTACGTGAACAAAGAAACTTGCCGCAACTATCAGATAACAAAGAATAAGCATCAACCCTTTGAAGTAATTAGAAGTTCCCTCCTGCAAACAAAGCCAAGATCAACAAAAAGAGAATGTAATGTTGAAAACGAAATTATCAAATGGAAAGATAACAATGAGCACAAGATAGTGAAAAAAGAGATGATCATTCAAAATTTAAAGCTCTTCAGCTATTCAGACAAATTGACTTCAAAAAAGACATTACGTGGTTTTGTTCTCAATCTCAGGGATTGGAATGCATACCTGCAGCAAGAAGGCTACAACTAAGACAGTTATGAAAAGTGTTGCCGTCTCAAAAAGCTGAAAGTTCAAGTCCATAGGGCGTCCCATAATCCACCCAACAACCACGCAGAAAGGAATCTGCAATAACCAAAACAAAAAGTTTATTAAGTATTTATATATGAGAAATAGAAAAGCATGATTCTGAATTATTATTATTATTATAATTAACCTGAATCATTAACAGGTATAAATGCGGATGACAGTATACAACAAAATATAGACATCGTTTTATTAGAAACATGATAATGACATTAAAAACTTTCAGATAAGTACCCACCCCAAACATGGATATTTGCGTTGACGACCCTATTGCCACTCCCAAAGAAATGTCCTGCAGAAAAATTCATGGTTATTGGAACACAAAGTAAGAGAAACCACAAGAAGTCAACAAAGTTTGAGACTTACAAGCTTGTCCTTCATGGCAAACATAATAGCACTGGCATGCTCTGCAGCATTACCCACAATTGGGAGCAAAATAACGCTGATAAATGAAATTGGCATGTTCCATGCTATAGATGCTCCCTACAAAACAACCATCCAACGTCAAAGCTCATCAATCATATATATATACGCATGACAACGTGTGCCAAACTTCCACCATACTCTGATCCCACCGATTTTTTTTTTTCCAACCCATTGAAATATTTGAAAATTAATCACTTGCAATCTGCAAAGCAACAACTACTCACATTGACCAATAACAAGTATAAAAGGCAGCAGAGAGAGGGAAAATTGAAACTTTATTAAGATGTATAATCTAAAAAACCCAAGTACAAAATCTTCTAATTACCTCTATGGCGTTAACTAAATATTCCGATACGATTGAGATCCAAGCAGTCATTATTGATAGCCAAATTATTGATTCCCATTTAGAGATCTCAGGAGCTTCATCGTCATCTGCGTTCTCTTCATTCTGAATCCCTTCCTGAGTTCATACCGTACATACCACCACAAAATTCAATATGGTGCGAAAACAGTCACAATTTCTAAGCCAAATGATGAAATAAGACACAAATTAAAACATGAACCATACTAATAACAACTACGAGGATGATAAATATAAAAGGAACTTATTTACGCACAAAAAGAAAAGAAAAACTCAGCTAACCTCATTTAAAGGCACATATTGATTATGCCGACTCTTTAACTGGAAGAAAAGAAAAGCAGCATATGCCAGGAGCATGATACAGCTGCTAAATCTTGAAAGTGCCAACTCTGACTTCCCGAAATTAACCTCAGTGTGAGTGTAGTGCAAGACAGCTGGAAAAAGTAGGCCCATGACTGCCATTAGCAGCAAGCCAGAGTTCACAACAGCAGTTGCCTGCCCAATATACATAAGATTCAGAATGAAAGATAAAGGAATTGGAAATTCTAGAGGAAAAGAAGAGAGCCGATATATTTACCTTGTTAAACACCTGTTCTTTCTCTTGAAAAACAAGCCCACCACTGAAGAATGCACAACCAAGCACCAGCAACATGTTTGACAGAATAGAGCCTAATAACGACTGCTGAACAACGCGTAACATTCCACGTTTCAGTGCATAAATTGATATAATCAGTTCTGTTGCATTTCCAAAAGTAGCATTTAAAAGACCCCCAACTGCAAGTTCCAATTTGATATATCAAAAACTGAGCCAAGAAGGAAAAGTTGTCACCGACCATTTTATAAGACAATAGTCACAATACACTAGGACAGCAATTATACAAGACTAAATACTCGATGCTTCTGGCCCAAGTATCAATGTGAGTTTGACGATCACCGTAGCACACAACAGTTTTTATAACAAAAGGCAAAACAATTATGTAAAGTGTGTATATATAAATATATATACATACATATATATTATCTATGCATATTGCATGCGCATATAAAAGTGGAGAATTTCATAATAGCCTTCCAGCACCTTAATCAATATCCTACATGAAGCTGAATTCCTTCAGAAAAAATGAAAGCAAGGAGATAACCAGACTATGAAAAAGACATGCATTTCTTTTATTACATAGAAATGCATATATTGCAGATTTCAATCCATATTTAAAATGTGGCTGGAAATAATAAGATAAAGATCCTTTCCTCATCACATCAAGTATGCAACCTAGATAATTTTTTATGATTTTCAGCAAGATAACTTTTGTTTTCTTTTCAGCAATATCAAGCAAAGTCAACTCCCAGTCAGATAAAACCACATTTAGATTGCAAACTCTCGTATACAAATTGAGCAATTTGATTCAATGAACCAAAAAGGATTAAGAGGTAGAAAGTAACTGATCATGCACAAAAAAACAAGAATACATTACCAGTAGCTCCAGTATAGAATGCCAGCTGCCTATAAAAGCAAAGATGAGGTTGACTTAGCTTCTCAAAATTTCAAGCTAGTAGGATATAGAAAGAAGAGAGGGAAAATAGTACTTACTCAGTAGCATAACCCAAACGCTCAGCTAAAGGTGTTATACCCAACAAGCTCAAAACAAAGACCCAACCCTGTAATTCATATCCATAAATTAGATACAAAATTGAACGGTGTAATGAGCCAGGAAGGGGGAGTTGCAACTCACATTATGGCCGGTTAGCTTATAGACAAGTATCGCTAGCGGCCCAAAAGGCATAAGCAAGTTCAGTTTAGTTGAGAAAACAACAGTCTTTATGCTTCTATAAACAGTATTCCTCCACACTTTATCACCGCTAGCTTGTGAACCTCCTGAAAACGAACATTCTCCCACTGCTTCAATAGAACGTGTCTTTTGAGCCTCTGTCTTTGGAGTAAAAAGACTCTCATCCTCAAACTCATGTATTGGTCCGTTACCCAGTGATTCCATCTGTTACAAGAAACACCATAACATTCAAAACCATCACTTCAAAAGCTTATTCCCAGTGCCTATGGCGAAATAACATTACGTTAGTTCTTTTGAGTAATGCTGTGGAAAAAGAAATAATGCATAAACGGAAATAAATGGACTGCTGCAGGACAAATTTTTAGTCATCAGAGAAAGAAAATTAAACTCACTTCAAGTTGAGACTGGATTCCAGGCTTATAATTCATCGTCTTTTATTAAATACGCAATGATTCATCCACACGAAGAAAATGGCATCCATGCACCAAGTTCTTAGTGAGCATTTCTCAAATATGAGACAAGATGTTTCAAAATGTTGGAGCCAAGCTTGATATACTGCAAACAATTGAACAATAAAAAAAAAAACTGAAACTTACCTCATAAACACAATTAAATCCCTAAAACAACAACTCAAAAATGGTTACGAAAATCGCCACAAATCAAACTTTAAAGTTTGTTCCTTCCACGTTGAAACTGCATTCTCAATCCCAATGTTCCAATTACAAGACTCCATTTCATCCGTATAACAACAGAAAACGCGGAAACAAAAACTGGGTTGCAATCAGAATACGAACTTTCACTGCGTTTTGAAAGAAACCCAATAAAATTCTCAGGATTAACAAAAAAAAATATGCTCAAAACGAAAGTTGGGTAGGAATCAAAACACGAAATTTTAACTCGGTTTTCAAAGAAACCCAATAAAATTCCCAGAACTAACACGAAAAAAATGCTGAAACAGAAACTGGGTTGAAATCAAAACACGAAATTGAAACTGGGTTTTTACAGAATTCAAACAAAACCATCAATACTCAAATGGGAATCTGAGTAAAGCAGTAACCTTAATCTTGCCAAATTCAAACAATCCCATGAACAAATACAGAAGAAAAAGAAATTAACAAAAAAAGAAATAAGAAAGTAATACCTAGCAAATCAATCCAAATCTCCGGGTCGCTGGTTTTCCTCTTTGATTATTATTTTTGGGTTTTTTTTTCCTCCTTGTGGGCGGACTAATTGGAAGATTGGATCTTTATGCTCCTCTTGAACCAAACTGTTTCGTGAAGCACAACTTTGGTTACGCCAGCGCACTCTCCCCGCAACCGCGTCGATAAAACAACCCAGTGGTTTTGGACAAAACGCGGGTCGTTTGTATTTAGAACTCAAAATCAATTCCACTAAAAATATTTTCAATCATTTTAAAAACATTTACAAACGAACTCTAATAAATATTATGTTACGTATTCAGAATGATATTTCTCATTTTAAAAACGAGAAAAAGAAAAGGTAGTATACAGACCTTTCTCATTCTGTTTAAAATTGAGTATACTAAATTTTTTATTTAGTGACATTTTTTCCTTGAATATTTGATGAGGTGGGTTAGTCTACTAACATTATGGGCTACCCATAAAAATGTGGTTCAATTTCGCTTTGGATGAGAATCGAACTTAAGACTTTCCACTTACAAATAAAGAGGAATATTATTAGACTATAGTAATAAGTGGTTCATTAATTGTTTTCGTTGCATCAAAACACACCAATAATAATGCACGAGTATATGTTGCAAGTACGATCAATGACAAGATGAGTTACATGAAGTTGTTAGTAAATGACAAGATGAGTTGCATGTTGTTAATGAAAGATGTGTGGAGTGTTTAAGTGTTAACTAGAAATTTTACACAATGCTATGCATGTAGGACAGTAGGATAAAATATAGAAAAGAGGGGAGAGAGAAAAATGTAGGAGATACTGATTTATTTTTTCCATTTTAATTAGTTAATTTAAGTATATATTCAACATCAAAATTAATATGAATGGTAGATAATACTTGATCGAAGGCACAAAAAATAATAATATTTATACATTATGGTACAAGTTCGACTTCCATCTAACTTTCTAATATTTAACAACTTAACCCACCACTAATAACTAATCTGATTGATTAATTAAAATCTTCTTTCCCCCAGAACTTTAAGAGATTTAGGCGTACAAGGTTGGCAAATAAGTATGAACATCTTCAACTATATATATGGATAATACTATTTTTTTTATTGGGAATGAGCTTATTCTTTGACACACCCTGATCCGGAGGATCCAGGTGTGCTGGCCGTCACGTGGGCGTGACGTAACCATAAGCACGACACGGAAGCGTAATAACAACATATAACAACAGAAATTCAACCCAAACTCAACATAACCACATACGGACATAACCGGACGAGTTACAAGTAAACACATAAGTTCAGAGCATAGGTTAACTGCAGTCAAGTAGGACTAAAATAAGAATACATCACCCTCAGGTGAGTCCTACATGTCCCAAATCTGTCAGAAAGCCGGAAAGGACCTCGTGAGCCAACCACCGCTAAACTAGAACCTGGAGGGGCGCAAAACAAAATGAGTGGGTCAGTAAAACAAATTAGTTTTCCAAAACATTTCATTAAAACAGTTATATCCCCTCGCCGTAAAAACCTGTATACTTTCCCAGAAATATATAACCATATAAAATCTCAACATTTAAATCTCAAATCTTTAACATTTTCAAGAAAACATGCCATGACATAAATAAAAATATAAATCAGGTGAATAAGGAATCAATCGGAGACCCTGCAGTTGGTCCTATACGATTAATTCAATAGCTCAAATCCCACTAAGCCGGAGTCACCACAGTGACCTATACGGCCCTACTCTGCACATCACTCGGAACTACGTAAGGTAGTCTATACGATGAAAGGTGTAAAAATACGCTCTAGTGCTTCTCTCATCATATCATCAGCGCGCATAACTAAGGTCACCCACTAGTCGGAATCACGCCTAGTGATCTGTACGACTAGCATGTCGGAACCCTCACATGGTCTGTACGACATCCACCTATTTGGATCCAAGACGAGCGTGCGGTGTGGTGAATAATATAAGCACTAACACCTAGGGTGCAGATTATGAGCTCAACTCATCTCAACAACAACAATTCAATGAATAAATGAACTCACCTGACTTACCTGTGCCTCCACAGCACCATGCAACATGTATGCATCATATTTCAATCATATAGTTCATAAACCAATTCATGATTTTCAAATAATTCTATGCATGGCATATTCAAAACATATTTTCATATAAACATTTTTCTGGGAAAAACAGTAGTATATAGGTAATACGAAAACAAAACTGCCCACTCACTGATAAGTCGACGGGTCGTAACCCCCGTGGCGTCCCTGGATGCGGTCGTCCTCGGGATACGTCTCACCTATATGCGAAACAACTATAAAAACATTAATTTTAAGCACATCACCAATAATTTGAAATAACTTCTCATACGATGCTCAATTTTGGTATATTAATATACCACATCGACCTACTCGACGTCACGAGCGTCGAGAAATTTTTAGAAAAATTTTTGGAAGCCCCACGCGCCCCCACGCGCCACACGTGGCACGGGTCCACGCGCTGGCCACGCGCAGCACGTGCAGCGCACGTGCCGTCTTCTTCGCAGGTCTCGCCGGACTGGTTCTCCGGTGGCCGGACTCCGGCCGAACTCCGGCCGATTTTCAAACTCACTATTCTCCTTCGTTTTTCACCCATTTTCTTCGTATTTTATACCAAATTGAAGCCCTAAGAGTGTACATTCACGTTGGACTTGTTTTAGGGCCTAAAAACCACGAAATCTCACCTTGCAAAAACCAAAGATTCGGCCAAACTTGAAACCTACGATCCCGACGTCCAAAACTCTCCAACGAACGTCCCCGAGCTTCCTTAGAACCTCCTAAAGCTCACCACAAGCTTGAAATCTCCTGAAACACAACATTTTACGTTCGCATGAACAGTACCTCAAAAATGGAGGTTCGGGATCTATGTGAAATCGAAGGTTTCACTTCCTAAAACTAGCACCAATGAACTCAGGACGACGAAAGGATGAAGATGCATACCTTATTTGCCTCGATCCGTCGAGTTTTGAAGGGTTTTGGGTGAAGGCCGTACGTATAGGGTGAGGGGAAAGAGAGAGATCGTGAGGGAGAGGGACAGAGAGAGCTACGGGAGGGAGAGAAGACAGGGAGTGCGTGTGTGTGTGATTGTGTGGTCCAACACAATCCTCACCATCCATCCAATTCCCTAACCACAAAAATTTCCAAATTCCAAAATTAAAATCCCAAAACTTACAAAATTAATTCAATAATGTCGCACACACACGTACCCGAATGTCCGTCAAGGGTAGTTACGTCAATTCACGCCCCCGATATAGAAATCCCGGGACGGGCTGTGACATTCTTCCTTTGCGAATAATTATGTTATCGTACAAATTTTATAATTAAAATCGTTTAATTTTTTAATTTTCATTTAGAGGTTATGATAAAACAAATTAACGGCATAAATATCAAATAATATATTCATATGATGAATTGTTCATTCTTTGATATGCTTATATGATAAACTTCAATGTAAATAAAATATTATATGAACGTTTTTAATTGAAAATTAATACGAAAATTTATTTTAAATCATTTGTACGTTAATTGTAAATAAGAAAATGTGCACCCTTCATTTTGAATGAATTTTTGTAGAGTGATGTTCAAATAAAAATTAATAAAATTTGACAGTTTTATCCCGCTCATCGATTCATCTCATGAAAATATTTAAACCGTAACCAATACACTGTAAAGTAAATGATGTAATTGTAAACTAAATGACTGGACTATTAATAATTATCGATTAACGTGCTTTTTTTTTTATTGATAAAACATGATTTAATTTGTAATTTAGTTTAAAAAATTTGATGTCTGATATTATCCAAAATAAAAACGGCAAAGTACTTCCCCAAACCCTAAACCCAAAACATTATACCTTATGCTTAACTTTGCTGCGTTATGTAGCCACCTTATTAAGTTTCTCTCTTCTTCCTCTTCCATCCAATGTATGCAAAAAGAGCTTTCTACAGTAGATCCTTTACTTTGACTAATTGCTCCAAATAAAAGGAGTGAATAACATTACTAAATATAAGGAATTTAAATTGCAAACGTTTGCTAGGTTGGTTTGGCCTGCCCACTGCCCATCCACTTGCAGTCAGAATTTCCCACCGTATGTTAGAAAATATATAGTTTTGATCCTCTTGTTATAAGACAAACAAATTAACTTAATTTATTGATACAGAAAAGGATATTATAAATTTGGAGTAAACTTTGAATTATACACCATCAACCCTACATCATACAAGAAGATGACCAGGGAAAGATAGACCATAGAGTGTGCAATGCACCGCAGCTATATATCTATCTGTATACAAAGTTTCAGCCTCTACTACTAATCCTGCCATCTTGTTCAGTCCCATGCTGCAAAAACCTAGCCCAATCTTTTCCTTTATCCTTCAATCTCTCTACCATACCATCACCGTCTCCGCCGCCAAATCCCAAAAGCCTTATACCTGCAAGCTCCTGAAAAATCCACCCTAGAGTAGTCATCCCTGTAAAAGCCAAGGCAGCAGCCACAGCAAACCCAGCCAAGGCTCCGACAAACACAAACCCAGCAAAAAACAGAAGCGGGCTGAAAATAAGCAGAAGCGGCGAGCTCAAAACCACCAGTGTCACCGACGCCAAGAAGCTGAACCCCATCAACCCCACAAGCGGCCCTCCGATTGCTAAGCCAGTGAAAGCAGCCAATAGCGCTTTTGTGCCTGAGGTCTGCAGCTGCTGTCCATGCTGAATCTCCATTGTGCTCTGCTTTATATATACTTCGTGAAATGAAGATCCGTATAATTTTCGACTCTCTGGCTTTTTTGAAGTGAGAAAGGTTAGGGTTTATATTGAGGTGGTAGCTGGGTTTTGCTTACGTGTAGGTTTTGATATCTGTTGTTATGTGGCAACTGCTGGAGTTCATGTGGGACACGTGGCAGTGGAAGACGCGACACGTAGTTTTGCATGGATGGCTTTGCTGGCGATTACTGTAGTACCAACAACAAAAGAAGAAGAATCCAATGGATGTTTTGCCTCATATCCAAAAGAAAAATGGACATCCTTAAGGTTGTTACGCACAAAATCGGTTGCAAGTGGCCATTTATCACGTGGAAATGTGTTGTGCTTTTGCATGACGACGTAAGTTCGAATCTCGTCGGTGGCTAATCTAATATTTAACTTACTAACACTATCGTTTAACTAAAAAAAAAAAAAAGTAGAAAATACCATATTTTTAGACCATATATATATATATATATATATATATATATATATTCTAAACTTTATGAACGTTGATGGTTGAACACTTTATTTAATGATATAAAAAAATCTAATAATCAATCATCGCATCATGTAGTCTATAAAATAATGTTCAAATGTATATATATATATATATATATATATATATATATTCTAAACTTTATGAACGTTGATGGTTGAACACTTTATTTAATAATTTAAAAAAAAATCTAATAATCAATCATCACATCATGTAGTTTAGAAAATAATGTTCAAATGTCGTCTCTCTTCTTTTTAATCAAGTCACTATATCAACACTATCAATGACCATCTGTAGTTAGTAACGAGTCTTGAAGTCAAGGGGTAAAGAGCTAGAGGTTTTTCATTGAACATATATCAGTACATTACGTGTCATAATATAAGTGAATATAATTATTTTTTCAAATATCCTTTCACTTGTATCATGATACGTGGTATACCGATCATGTTACAGGTATACTAAAAAATTTCTCATGTTATTTGTGTTAAGCATCTCGAGAATCTCATGTTGGCCATGTGAATATTCTCCTCGATGTCGTTGTTCCTAGATATGTTTTTTAAATTTCGGGATTTTATTTTATTTTCGTTCATGAATTCGAAAATCCCAGGTTGATTTGTTTAAGGCTTGATTTGACCTTTCTTTAATTTTCAATGAATTATGTTGGTTTAGTGGGCCAAATCTTTTACTTTTTGCATGGAGCTCGATGGACAAGGATTGTCTGCCCTCCTAGTTGTGGTGTCCTTCCATGCCCTCCTATTTTGTGCGGTTACGGTTAAACCACGTCAATATTTTATATTTTAATTATTTTTTGTCTTATTATCTCATTAAAAAATTAATATAAAATATTGACGTGGCTTAACCGTGACCGCACAAAATAGGAGGGCATGGAAAGGCACCACAACTAGGAGGGCAGACAATCCAAGTCCGAGCTCGATTCCACATGTGTGTTGAGGCGAAATTGTTCGTGAATCGAAGTTGAAACAAAAAAGTTACAAGTTTTGAAAGTGAGGAACATTTTAATTTTTTACACATAAATAGTAAATTTCTATTTTTGGAAACTGACATAAATAGAAAGCTTCCATTTCTAGAAACCCATCCCAGATTTCCTTCCCTTCCCTAAAGAATAAATTGTTTAGGACAATTAGCGTCCGTTCGGTAAAGTTTTACAAAATGATTTTTGGAAAACTGTTTTGTAAAACAAAAATACAAATAAGATTTTGTATTTTTTATGATTTGAGAATGCATCTGACATTTTAGCCCGAGAGTGATTTTCAGAGAATGAAAATATAGAAAATGTGTCTGGTACCAAATGTCATAAAATATATATACAAATTTATGTTTGCTAGTAATGGTGGCGGTGGTGGAAAGGATGGTGTGGCTGAGACGAGAGTGGTGTTGGTAGAAATGGTGATTGGAGCAGTGGTGGTAATAGTGAGAATAAAAGGAATCCAAGTGAAAATTTGGAATCGTGATTACCATGGACCACCTATCTTGTCAAATCCGAATGGATTCTCCCCCCTCCCAACTTGCCATTTGGAGCCTTGAATGATAACCTCCTTTGAAGCACAAATGCTCTTTCAAACAAATGAGGAATTCAAATTTACTGAGGCCTCAATGAAAGAGGACTGAGGGTAGTACTTTGCCATGAGAACAGTGGAAATAAGGGATTGAGGCTCTTGGATTTATTTCCAGCCTTGTTAAGCAAGTAATCCCATGTTGAATGCATGAAGGTTGCGAAAACCCAGACGCCCTTCGGGTTTAGGGCACGAGAGATTATGCCAAGCAAGTCAATGTATCTTTATTGAGCCATCCGACTCGTTCCACCAAAAGGAAAATAACTCATGCATCGTGCAGAGGGGAATGAACAGAATGGAATACGCCACCATTTTAGCTGGCAATTCTCTTCCGACAGCCTAGAGCTTTCTGTTCACTTTTAATTAGTCTCGTTTGGTTAATCCAATGTAGAAACTCGAAGAGTAATTTGAGCATCGAATCCAACTTAATCGAGAAGAATGTATTTTTGCTCACTACCATTTAGTGTGGTGTATACTCATCATCCTATTTATCACCGTTATATGAGTTTGAATATTGAGATTTGTGCTTATTCACTACACGAATCTCGAAATTCAAACTCATCTAACGGTTATTACTAGGGTAGCGAACATCCACCACACTAAATAGTGGTGAGTAAAAATGCTCCCAATCGAGAAATCAAAGTAATGAGAGATTCGAAACGTTATCGTTGAAAATTCAACCTTCTCGCACGACTTTCGGCCTCCTTAATTAATTAACATTGCATCTCTTAATTTCTGGTATTGGCCTACCTACTGACCAGGTCTCATTCCTTCTAACTAAAGAAAAACGAAGCGTGTAGTTATGAACTTACGAGCTTATAAAATGAATTCCAAGTGTGATATGAGCTGTACTTTACGTACAAATGACGTTGCACCACGTATATAATTCTAGTGATGAGTTGCCACGACGTATCCACGTACTCACGTGTATATTTGAGAGTATTTTATGTGGAATTGATTCATTGCCAGGTGAAGTCTTTATTCAATAATACACTGTCCTGTGAAAAAAAACATATACATGACAACATATATTATTGAACAAAAGATACCACGTGACGATGAATTTGTTTCATGTAAGTCATTCTCCATGTATCAAGTTCAATTACCAAATCTCATGATTTGTTTTCAAATGATTTGGTGGAACCCAATTGCTTGCCAAGTTGTAGGGTTCACATGACCTCTAGCTATTGGATAACTTTGAAAGAGATCCTCTTCGGATCTCTTCCATCAAAGCCTACCAATCCATTAATTCGGATCCTTGAAATTTAATTCAACGGCTAAAATCATTATAACTTTAAAAATGAGCCCATATTTTTAGCCGTTAAATCAAATTTTAAGGGCATTGATTAATTGATTGGTGGACCTTGATGGAAGAGATCTGGAAATGATCTCTCTTCGGATAACTTGTCTCTTCTAATTTCCTCAAATTTTCTTATAAAAAAAATTCCTCAGATTTTTTTTTCTCTTTGAATTCAAAATTGGATGCTTTGCATGCGAAGCAGGGAAGTCACGTAATTTTTTTTTTTTTTGACGGAGATAACTGGTGGCAAGTCACAGTTGTTATTCACTCCTTCTCAGGGCCTGAAAGACTCATAGAGTTATTTCAGCTTCCTCCTAGTAACAAGTCTGGCTTCCATACCAACAACGGGGTTCGAACCCAAGACTTTCAGTTTTTAATTTAAAAAAAAATATCGCAATCCATCATTTACCACTAAACCACCAAGTTGTAAGAAGTCACGTAATTGGTAATACCACAATAATAGAGTAGATTTTAGTTTCAGAAGATAATCAAGTGCTCCTCTTCTCCTGTGCACGGCACCAACATGGATCAATACCCTTGATCTTTGTGGGCCCGTTTCCAACTATTTTAATCAATCATTAACAAATCTACAACCGCAAACAAATAGGGTTAGCGTCACAGGGAAAATTAAGCACCCTTGTGTATTTTCTCACTCGGATTTGGGGCTTCCCACCCTCTTTCTTTCAGAACCCCATCTAACTATTGACAAAAACAAGGACCAAAAACCGATTCCTTTGCCTTTCTCCACTTTGGTTTCTAGTCACAATAAATATACTGCAATGACATTCAACGATTATATTTGATCAAATTAGTTAGATCCGTGTTGTTTCCCTAATACTCAGGTTCAAACACCTTACATTATAATTTAGATTAAATTAAACTATACCCGAATAATAAAAACTCATCACTTTGAAACCAATATCATTCAGAATACCTTCAAAATCGCCAATAAGAAGAAATAATTGACTTATATTATATTAATTATACCCATAAGTATAAACTCATCAATTATCCAAATTAAAAGATGTTTAAATTATTGTCACACCTCAAACCTTTTCTTTTTCTTTCTTTCAACCCTCAAAACGTTCATACAATCACATGTTTGACTCTGTATATGACAACATTCTGATTCAGCATTACTGTGTATGTGGCCCCCCCCGCCACACATCTGACGGCCAATAATCGAAAGACCGATGGGATTGTCTTTTGCAGTGTGGTTTTCTGTGACTAATTTTTGTTCGGCATATATTAAATTTAGGGTAATGTTATGTAGATTAAATTTGTAGAAAAAATTTTGTAAATTAAATAACATATAAGTTAAAGATTATGTTATTATTTAAGTGTTGATTAATGTGTTTATTTTTATTAATGACATATCATTTAGTTTGTAAATTTAGTTAATAAATTTAATTTACCTAACCCCGCTCTTAATTTTTTAACAATAAAATTTAAAAAAAATTAAATTTATAAATACGTATCAATCAATAACTAAGATGAGATAAACGCCATACCAAATATTTGATCTCGATGGGTTCACATGCATTCGCTGTATATAGTGTAGGGACCAATGAAAAGCCTAACTTTTAAGTTTTATGTCAGTCGAAAACATGGAAATTGACACCAATAATACAACTCGATCTCAATAATTTAATATGCTTCCAAAAAAATATATATGATTTAATTACGTGACAGCATGGTGCATGCGACGAATCCCAAATAAATTTCGCTCCCGCCAAGACAAGATATTTTTGTTTACGTTCGACACGGAGTCCGAGGAAAGTGTCATTTTTTTTCCCCGATTTACACGGAGTCCCTGGATTGCAAAATTCAAATTTGCATAACTCCTTCACGGTTAATCGTGACAGTTTTGTATATTTTGCTATAAATACCCCTCTCTGGATTTTCCTCCAATATTCGTGTCTAACTCTGCAATCGAATTGCGTTGTTGGTGTTGGGGTGTTCTTGTTTCACTCGAACTGTTCTTGTGGAGGTGTAGTTGGTGTTTTTGGTGAACTTTTTGCGGCGGAGGAAGAGCGAAGATGACGGTTGGGGCTGGGATTTCTGTGGAGGATGGGAACTTGGTGGTGTTGGGGAACAAAGTGTTGTCTGAGGTTCATGACAACGTTGTGGTTACTCCGGCATCTGGGGGTGCATTGACCAATGGTGCTTTCATCGGTGTCCAATCTGATCAGGTTGGTAGCCGCAGGGTCTTCCCGATTGGCAAACTTGAGTAAGTTCTTCTTCTTGTTTTTTCCTTAGTTATTTTTACCTTTTTAGTTGAGATTTTCGACGTGTTTATCGTTAAGTTAATGGCGAACTTGAGTACGTTTTTGTTTGTTTTCGCCTTTTAAATTGTGATTAGTGATGTGGGAAAGGTCATATTTTGGATTTGTGGCTTAATTATGTGTTAATGCAATTGGGAAATTTGAGTAAGTTCTTTTGTTTTCACGTTTTTAATTGCGATTTGTAGTGTGGGAAAGTGTCATAATTTGAATTTGTGGCTTAATTCTATGTTAATGTTGATGCAATTTTTAAACTTGAGTAAGTTTTAGGATCTTTTGTTTCAATTTTCTAATTGTGATTAATGATGTGGTTAAGTTTCATAATTTGGATTTGTGGCTCGAACCTATGTGAATCTTTGGTGTACTCGATTTTTGTGTGCAGGGGATTGCGTTTCATGTGCGTTTTCCGGTTTAAATTATGGTGGATGACACAGAGGATGGGCAATAGAGGCCAAGATGTTCCCTTTGAGACTCAGTTTTTGATTGTGGAAACAAAGGATGAGTCTCATTTTGGTGAAGGAAGCAAAGATGGGGCGGATCAGTCTGCAGCTTATACAGTTATCTTGCCGATTCTCGAAGGGGACTTCAGGGCTGTTCTTCAAGGAAATGAACTTAATGAGATTGAAATCTGCCTAGAAAGTGGTTAGGCAAAAGTCAAAAAGTTTTCAAATTTTTTCATATTTATTTTTGTTCTTTTAGAAGTAATTTTGGTTGGTTTTGAAACGGTTTTGTAGGAGATCCCGCTGCTGATGGATTTGAGGGTAGTCATTTGGTTTTCATTGGAGCCGGATCAGACCCATTCGATGTCATCACAGATTCTGTGAAGTAAGTTGAAGAGTTAATAAATTGCACGCTTGCTAATATGTTCTTTGATTTCTGCTCATGTCTTACTTTTAAGTTTTCAGATTAGTAAATGGTACAAAGGAATTAGATCGCCGTGCTTTTAGTTTAGGATGAACAAAGATATCGAATTTCTGATAGAGATTCTTCGTTGAAGTTGAAATTAAAATTGAATTAGGACTGTCACTCTTTCTTGACAACATTATTTGTGAATGGGGTTTTCGATTGACATAGTTGTAATGTTAACTATATACAGGACCGTGGAGAAACATTTGCAGACATTTTCTCATCGCGAGAGAAAGAAGGTAGCCTAATCTTTTCTTCAGTTCTTGCGGATTGAATTCACCTTTTCTTTTCCCTCAATTCGATCATCTCTAAATGAATTATGATATATGTTTCAGATGCCAGACATGTTGAACTGGTTTGGCTGGTGTACGTGGGATGCTTTCTACACCGATGTGACTTCAGAAGGCCTGAAGCAAGGACTGCAGAGGTACTGATTTTCTCGTTATGGATGCTTTTGAATACTTGACATTAGCATTACAGAGACAGTAACAAGTGTTTTTTGCAGCCTAGAAAGTGGTGGAGCCCCTCCAAAGTTTGTTATTCTTGATGACGGATGGCAGTCAGTCGACATGGATTCCTCTGGTGTTGGATACGACGCTGATAATGCAGCAAAGTGAGCACTTGGTCCAAAGTACTCTCATTTTCATGTTGTCTCACCTTACAAATTTCTTTATATTATTATTTCTGTTCTTTTCTTGCAGCTTTGCAAACAGGTTAACACATATAAAAGAGAACCACAAATTTCAGAAAGATGGTAAAGAGGGTCAGAGAGTAGAGGATCCTGCTTTGGGGCTTCGCCACATTGTTACCGAAATTAAGGAAAAACACGCTTTGAAGTAAGTCTTGATGTATTTTCCGGCATTTGGTTGTCACGACAATTTAGTTTTATCAGGAAGTAATTCTGTTTGTTTTTCAAACTTGCAGATATGCTTATGTGTGGCATGCCATAACTGGATATTGGGGCGGTGTTAGACCTGGTGTTGCTGAAATGGAACACTACGATTCAAAGTTGGCCTACCCAATTTCATCTCCAGGAGTTGAGTCTAATGAGGATTGTGATGCCTTGAAAAGTATTACAACAAATGGGCTCGGCCTTGTGAACCCCGAGAAAGTTTTCAACTTTTATGATGAACTGCACTCTTATCTCGCATCAGCTGGTATAGATGGAGTCAAAGTTGACGTTCAGAACATTCTTGAAACCCTCGGGGCAGGCCATGGTGGAAGGGTAAAACTTACGAGAAAATACCATCAAGCATTGGAAGCGTCTGTCGCTAGAAACTTTCCTGACAATGGAATTATTTCTTGTATGAGTCACAATACAGATGCTTTATACAGGTAAAAATCTCTTTCACGTTTATGCACGCAATATTACTGATTTCGTAAGACCTTGAATTTTTTGGTATGAATTCTCAACATTAACGATTTGGTATGACCTTGAATTTGCTAGTGTGAAGCGGACAGCTGTTATAAGGGCATCAGATGATTTCTGGCCTAGAGATCCAGCATCACACACAATTCATATCGCATCGGTTGCTTACAACACCGTTTTCCTTGGGGAGTTTATGCAGCCGGATTGGGATATGTTTCATGTAAGCAGCCAAACTCTGATATCTGATATCAGTTTGAAGTTCAAGTATTCTCCTATTTTGTTTTAGTTATTCAATTCTTATTTTCGATTTGTTCTGCATGTTAGAGCCTGCATCCAATGGCTGAATATCATGGAGCAGCTCGCGCGGTTGGAGGATGTGCAATTTATGTTAGGTATGGTATTTGTTTTTGTCTTTGTCAGCTTCTCCTTCTGATATGAAAATAATCAAACCAGAGACAAATTTATCTGGGCTACCTATTTATATATGATGCAGTGACAAGCCTGGGCAGCATGACTTCGATCTTCTGAGGAAGCTCGTACTTCCTGATGGATCTATCTTGAGGGCCAAACTTCCAGGAAGACCAACAAGGGATTGCTTATTTTCTGATCCTGCCCGAGATGGGAAAAGGTTCGTAAAAGGACATTAATGTTTTGTGGTTTTGTCTCTTCAAATGATGTGTGTTTCTAATCTAAATTATGGTATTACAGTCTTCTGAAGATATGGAATCTGAACGATGTTACTGGAGTTGTGGGGGTCTTCAATTGCCAGGGAGCTGGGTGGTGTAAGGTTGGAAAGAAGAACCTCATCCATGACCTGGAACCGGGCACAATTACCGGGGTTATTCGGGCTAAAGATGTTGATTATTTGCCCAAGGTCGCAGATGAGAAATGGTCTGGGGATGTTGTCGTATTTTCTCATCTTGGTGGTAAGTTTAGCATTTGATTTAGTTCGTGTAGTCGTTCGTGTAGTCTGTACGCTTTACTAGTACACCATACTGTCTAGAGTATTTAACATATTCATTGATTTAAATTTGCAGGAGAGGTGTCTTATCTTCCCAAGGATACATCCATGCCAATAACATTAAAATCCCGGGAATATGAAGTCTTCACAGTGGTTCCTGTCAAGGAACTGTCCAACAGCGTAAAATTTGCTCCTATAGGCCTAATCAAGATGTTCAACTCTGGGGGAGCCATAAAAGAATATGATGAACCTAACACAAGCACAACAGTTGTCGTGAAAGCTCGCGGATGTGGTCTATTCGGAGCCTACTCATCATCTCGACCCAAGAGGATAACTGTTGATTCGGGGGAAACTGAGTTTGGATATGAAGCCGAGTCTGGTTTACTCACCACTGATTTGAGAGTGCCAGAGAAAGAACTGCACATTTGGAACATCAGCATCGAGTTTTAAGGATTATAAATTATGAGTGTTGTTGTATTGGTGTTGTGTACGCCTTTAAAAGGAAATAGTGTACCTTGTCATCGTATTGATTAAAATTGGGAGGAAAATGCAGACTGCCATTTTGTCTGCGTCATGGCTTGTACTTTGTATTCATGAAATTCGGAGAGAAATGAAATGAAAGCTTCTATTTATTTAGTCATCGTATTGATGTTTTGCCCTGAACTCCGCCTATGTCTTACATGGCCGGTCCCAAGCCCGGATAAAGGAGGAGGGGGAGGGCGTCAGGTAGTCGACAGCCGGCACTCCATGATCACATCGAATCCTTATGAAAATGAATCCAGAACAAAATCGCGCTAAAGTTAGGGCGTCACCCGTAAGTGGCACGCTGTGTGGCCCGAGCACAGTGATAAGTGAGCAAGGGTCGCTGTATCTCCATCGGCACCCGGATGCAGTGTTAAATGAGCAAGGGGGCCATAGAAACTTCTTTTCGAACGACTCCACTCAAAGTTGTTTGGGAGCATATGCTCCTATCAACTTTACCCGGGACACACAAAAGAAGTACTTTGATCCTATTAGACGGGGGAGGGTGAAGAAGCTAGGACAGAAGGGTAGAGTTCAAGAGAGCAAAATGCGTTTAGGAACGTGGAATATAGGAACCTTAACGGGAAAATCTATGGAAGTAGTGGAAGTTATGGTGAGGAGAAGGATAAATATTATGTGCCTACAAGAAACTAAGTGGGTTGGTAGTAAGGCAAAGGATCTAGAAAACTCAGGGTTTAAACTTTGGTATTCGGGCACAAATAGAACGAGAAACGGTGTTGGCATCATCGTGGACAAGACCTTGGTACAAGATGTTGTAGATGTCAAGAGGGTAGGAGATAGAATCATGGCAATCAAGATTGTAATAGGACAAGAACTTATCAATGTGATTAGTGCGTACGCACCTCAAGTAGGGTTGGATACGAGTTCGAAGGAGAAATTTTGGGAAGATCTTGGAGACTTGGTGCAAGGAATTGCTCAGACGGAGAAGTTATTTATAGGAGGAGATTTAAATGGACACGTGGGCAGGGAGACAGGCAACTATGGAGGTTTTCATGGTGGCCATGGTTTTGGGGAGAGAAACGAGGATGGGGAAGCTATCTTGGATTTTGCAATGGCATATGATCTCTTTTTAGCCAACACCTTCTTTAAGAAGAGAGAAGAACATGTGATCACCTACAAGAGTGGGTCGTCAAAAACACAAATAGATTTTCTTCTAATGAGGAAAGGGGATCGTATAACTTGTAAGGATTGCAAAGTTATACCAGGAGAGAGCGTGGCTAATCAACATCGCTTGTTGGTGATGGATGTACATATCAAAAGAGTAAGACAAAAGAACAAGACTTGGAAGTGCCCAAGAACTAGATGGTGGAATCTAAAAGAAGAAAAACAAGCCATTTTCAAAGAGAAGGTAATCACCCAATGTGTGTGGGATAGAGAGGGGGAAGCTAGCCAAATGTGGGATTCCATGGCTAGTTGTATCTGAAAAGTAGCAAAAGAGGTATTAGGAGAGTCCAAGGGCTTTGCCCCACACCAAAAGGAATCTTGGTGGTGGAATGAGGAGGTACAAACAAAGGTGAAGGCTAAGAAGGAATGTTGTAAAGCCTTATACAAGGAGAGGACCGATGAAAATGGTGAAAGGTATAGAAAAGCGAAGCAAGAAGCGAAGAAAGCTGTCAGAGAAGCTAAGTTAGCGGCTTACGACGATATGTATAAACGACTAGATACCAAAGAAGGAGAGTTGGATATCTATAAACTAGCTAGAGCAAGGGAAAAGAAGACAAGGGACCTAAACCAAGTGAGGTGCATCAAGGATGAGGATGGAAATGTTCTTACTACAGAGAACGCGGTTAAAGACAGATGGAAAGGTTATTTTCATAATCTTTTCAATGAAGGACATGAAAGGAGTGCTTCTTTAGGGGAGTTGAGTAACTCAGAAGAGTGTAGAAACTACTCATTTTATCGTCGAATCCGGAAGGAAGAAGTGGTTGTAGCTTTGAAGAAGATGAAGCATAGAAAAGCAATAGGCCCAGACGATATACCAATCGAAGTGTGGAAAGTTTTGGGAGAGACAGGTATAACATGGCTCACTGACCTTTTCAATAGGATTTTGAAAACGAAGAAGATGCCAAATGAGTGGCGAACGAGCACTTTGGTGCCTATCTACAAGAATAAGGGCGACGTACAAAATTGCATGAACTATAGGGGTATTAAGCTAATGAGTCATACAATGAAGCTCTGGGAGAGAGTCATTGAGCATAGATTGAGGCAAGAGACACGGGTTTCGAACAACCAATTCGGGTTCATGCCAGGGCGCTCAACCATGGAGGCAATCTATCTCTTACGAAGATTGATGGAAAGATATAGAGATGGGAAAAAGGATTTACACATGGTCTTTATAGATTTGGAAAAAGCGTATGATAGGGTCCCAAGAGACATTCTTTGGAGGATTTTAGAGAAGAAAAGAGTACGAGTAGCATATATCCAAGCTATAAAGGATATGTATGAAGGAGCAAAGACTGCCGTAAGAACTCATGAAGGACAAACCGAAAGCTTTCCCATAACTGTAGGATTACATCAAGGCTCATCCTTAAGTCCTTACCTTTTTGCGTTGGTAATGGATGAGTTAACAGGACATATTCAAGATGATATTCCTTGGTGTATGCTTTTCGCAGACGATATAGTGTTGATAGATGAAACTCAGGAAGGGGTAAATGCAAAGCTTAACCTTTGGAGAGAAGCATTGGAATCTAAAGGTCTTCGCCTAAGCCGATCAAAGACAGAATATATGGAGTGCAAATTCAGTGCAAATGGAGGCCAAAACGAGTTAGGGGTGAGGATCGGAGATCAAGAAATACCAAAGAGCGACCGTTTTCGTTACCTAGGATCTATCTTGCAAAAGAACGGAGAATTAGATGGAGATCTCAACCATAGAATACAAGCTGGATGTATGAAGTGGAAGAGTGCATCCGGCGTGTTGTGTGACCGCCGTATGCCACTGAAGCTCAAGGGAAAATTTTATAGGACGGCAATAAGGCCGGCGATGCTGTATGGCACAGAATGTTGGGCGGTGAAACATCAACACGTACACAAAATGGGTGTAGCGGAGATGAGGATGCTTCGTTGGATGTGTGGGCACACGAGAAAGGATAAGATTAGGAATGAGGATATCCGGGGTAAAGTAGGAGTAGCCGAAATTGAAGGAAAGATGAGAGAAAATCGGTTACGGTGGTTTGGACATGTGCAAAGAAGGCCTACTGACGCTCCGATTAGAAGATGCGACTATGGGACAGAGGTTCAGGGCCGAAGGGGTAGAGGAAGACCTAGGAAAACTTTGGAAGAGACTCTAAGAAAAGACTTAGAGTACTTGGATCTAACGAAGGACATGACACAGGATCGAGCACAATGGCGTTCTAAGATTCATATAGCCGATCCCACTCAGTGACTTGGATTTTCCAAGTCTCCAACCAAGAAGTTTTCCTCACTCGGAAACTTAAGGGAACACTACCCCAACCTACATGCTCCACTCAGAAAGCTTCAACATACAAGCTTCAACAAAAGAAAATTCAAAGAACTTAGCGAAGAAGGCTTTGGTGTATTTAACACAATACGTTGAAATGAAGGAAAGCTTATTTATTGATATCCCCGATAAGCTACAAATATGTACATATACATGAGTCAAAATAAACACACAAGAGGGAGCCTTCACAAAGGTTGCTTAGGAGAAGTCTCAGCAGTCGGTAGAGCCCCAGAAAGAGAAGGCACCGGAGGGGGATCATTTAGAGCCTCAGTACTGGACAGAACCCTAGAAGGAGGAGGCATCAGAGGTTGATCATTTGGAGCTTCATTACGCGGTACAGCCCCAGAAGACGAAGGCAATAAATGCCTTTGGAACAAACCCACAAATCTATGATGATCAAGTAAAACCTGACCATCAGTTTCCTTCATCTGGTCAAGCTTCCTCTTCATGTTTGTAGCATAGTCATGTGCGAGCCGGTGCAACTGTTTATTCTCATGCTTGAGCCCTCTAATCTCCTGTTTGAGACTCATCACTTCAGCCGCCAATGATTCAACTTGGCGGGTTCGAGCAAATAGGCGTTGGGCCATATTAGACACAGAACCTGCACACTGAACACTGAGAGCCAGCGAATCCTTAACAGCTAACTCATCAGACCGTTTGGAAAGTAGTCTGTTATCTTTGGGAGTGAGAAGGTTCCTGGCCACCACCGCAGCGGTCATATCATTCTTCATCACGGAATCCCCAACGGTAAGAGGACCAGTTGAGGAGACGAAGGATGGGCGCCATATGTTGTCTGGAGAAGGCGGGGCTGCCTCTTCAACAAGGTTCAAGTCAAAACGACGGTCGGAGGGGCCAGACATTTTCAAAGGTGTTGAAGAGAGAAGAGGTCGGACAAATCAAGATCTTAGAAGTGCAAGAATGAAGCTTCTACTGGTGGAGATTCAAGTGTGCTTTGGAACTTAATGCCAGCCTCTATAAAAATCTGCACTCGACGGAGCTTCAGAAATCAAAGAGGCGCCTGCTCAGAAATTGAAGAGGCGTTTGCTTTCTCAAAAGTTGGGCTGCTTAGAGATCACGAGGGTTGATCTCAGAAATCGAAGAGCCGTTTGCTTTCTCAAAAGTTGGGCTGCTCAAAGACCACGAAGGCTGATCTCAGAAATCGAAGAGGCGCTCGCTTTCTCAAAAGCTGGGCTCCCTAGAGACCACGAGGGCCGATCTCAGAAATCGAAGAGGCACCTACTTTTCCAGCCTTGTCAGCACCTGTCACACGCACACTCAGCTTTGCGGAAATTATGGGCATTCTGTCAAAGACTTCTGGGGAAGTAGAAAACACATGAATCTTACTGTTCAATCACCCACTTCCCACACGCAACAATAGCTCATGGGTACCACAGATAACTTTGCCAAAGTTCTCTGCCAAAGTTGAGCACGTGAAGCTTGCAGCTCCCACTACATCGCTCTGACCAAGAAGGGTAAAAGAATAGCAAAGAAACAGCACTAACAAAGTTTAGACCCATAAATTTTGAAGGTCTAGCTACCATATTATTACCCACAAGGGTAAAGGAACAGTACCACTGCTGGATAATTGGAAAGTCCATGTATGTCAACCTCTGTGCTTCGTGGCAAGGTAGACTAGCAAACATGCCCAACCTTTACTCACATTCGAGAAAACACTCCCAATAAGATTGCTTGCTCCAAAATCGAAGAGGCACCGTCCTCCGAATCTAAAGAGCCAGACTCCCAACATGACTACTTTCTTAAAAATCGAAGAGAGGGTAAAGGAACAGTACCATTGCTGGATAATTGGAAAGTCCCTGTGTGTCAACCTCTGTGCTTCGTGGCAAGGTAGACTAGCAAACATGCCCAACCTTTACTCACATTCGAGAAAACACTCCCAACAAGATTGCTTGCTCCAAAATCGAAGAGGCACCGCCCTCCGAATCTCGAGAGCTACTCTCCCAACATGATTACTTTCTCAAAAATCGAAGAGACACTGCTCCCCGAATCTCGAGAGCCAGACCCCCAGCATGATTGCTTTCTAAAAAATCGGTGAGGCACCGTTCTCCGAATCAATCGAAGAGGCGCTCGCTTTCTCAAAAGCTGGGCTGCTCAGATACCACGAGGGCCGATCTCAGAAATCGAAGAGGCATCTACTTTTCTAGCCTTGTCAGCACCTGTCACACGCACACTCAGCTTTGCAGAAATTATGGGCATTCTGTCGAAGACTTCTGGTGAAGTAGAAAGCACATGAATCTTACTGTTCAATCACCCACTTCCCACACGCAACAATAACTCATGGGTACCACAGATCACTTTGCCAAAGTTCTCTGCCAAAGTTGAGCACGTGAAGCTTGCAGCTCCCACTACATCGCTCTGACCAAGAAAGGTAAAAGAATAGCAAAGAAACAGCACTAACAAAGTTTAGACACATAAATTTTGAAGGTCTAGCTACCATATTATTACCCACAAGGGTAAAGGAACAGTACCACTGCTGGATAATTGGAAAGTCCCTGTGTGTCAACCTCTGTGCTTCGTGGCAAGGTAGACTAGCAAACATGCCCAACCTTTACTCACATTCGAGAAAACAGTCCCAACAAGATTGCTTGCTCCAAAATCGAAGAGGCACCGTCCTCCGAATCTCGAGAGCCAGACTCCCAACATGACTACTTTCTCAAAATCGAAGAGAGGGTAAAGGAACAGTACCATTGCTGGATAATTGGAAAGTCCCTGTGTGTCAACCTTTGTGCTTCGTGGCAAGGTAGACTAGCAAACATGTCTAACCTTTACTCACATTCGAGACAACACTCCCAACAAGATTGCTTGCTCCAAAATCGAAGAGGCACCGCCTTCCGAATCTCGAGAGCCAGACTCCCAACATGATTACTTCCTCAAAAATCGAAGAGACACTGCTCTCCGAATCTCGAGAGTCAGACCCCCAGCATGATTGCTTTCTCAAAAATCGAAGAGGCATCGTTCTCCGAATCTCGAGAGCCAGATACCACAGACCACTTTTTCAAAGTGCTCTGACAGAGTTAAAACATGTGAAACTGGCAGCTCCCACTACTGTGCTATGACCAAGCAGGGTAAAGGAATAGCATTACTACTTGTTGTTAGGGAGACTCCTATATATGTCGACCTCCATCCCAACGGACAGGCAGACCTACAAAAATGCTCAACCCTTCATCATATCTGAGAGGGCACTCCCAACAAAGCCTTTCGAAATATTCAGCTTTCTTTCCCCCCGATAATACCTCTGCAAACAAGCTATACTAGAGCAAGAATATCTCATATCATCAGGGTTAAAAGCAAGAGTATCCCATATCATGTTTTTTCCCTGTTTTTTCTTTTGGCCTTGTTTTTACCTGCAAGACAAGGAGAAAGAGAGCAATATGTCAGCACTTGGAATCAAGCTTCCAGCCAGGAACTGACTGCCTGGAACCCCTTACCTGATTACTTACCTGGCATTGCTCTCGAGTACTCATCTTCATCATCTTATGTTTCCAGGGAAGATTCCGCATCTGCTTGAGGAACAGATAGGGCAAGTGCGAAGGATACAAGGAAGCATGTGGAGACAAGCGTAACAGCACACGTGCCGATACATCCATTACTCTGTCAATAGCAAAAGTATCCCATATCAGCAGGGTGGAACGTACTCTAGATTTGATGGACTTGTTTTGACCCTCAAATTCTTCAGTCGGCCTTATACTCTGGAGGAAACCAGAAAACCCTCCAGCTCAGTTCAAGAATAAGCCTGTGGAAAGTTACTTCTTCAAAAGCAAAAGTATCTCATATCATCTCTTCTCATTTTTCTTCTCTTTATCCTTCATGCTGCTGCAAGATGGGGAGAAGGTGAACAATCAGTCGGAGCTCTGATTGCTTACCTTGTCTGTCACCTCTTTCAGCAGACCCCCTAGCTCGGCGACTTGGGGGACTCCTACTACATGGTTTGTATCGCGCTTGACCAAGCCTGAAACTACAAGTAAGCTTCAAGTGAAATTGATACATTACCTTGTGCATCTCCACCAGTTAAAGATACCACCCCTGGATGGAGGAAGAGTACTTCCAGAGAAGATGCCACATCTACCTATGAGACAGATAAGGCAAGTCAAGACGACACCACACTCCGATACGTAGAAGTTTCGTGATTACGAGATCATTCTCCCACAATATTTCCTAATGTCATTTGTACTAAATCATTCACTCGTACTCACTAAAGGAGAGCTTGAACCTATGTACTTGTGTAAACCCTTCACAATTAATGAGAACTCTTCTATTCCGTGGACGTAGCCAATCTGGGTGAACCACGTACATCTTGTGTTTGCTTTCCTATCTCTATCCATTTATATACTTATCCACACTAATGACCGGAGCAATCTAGCGAAGATCACAAAAAGCGACCGTTTTCGTTACCTAGGATCTATCTTGCAAGAGAACGGAGAATTAGATGGAGATCTCAACCATAGAATACGAGCTGGATGGAAAGAGTGCATCCGGCGTGTTGTGTGACCGTCGTAGGCCACTGAAGCTCAAGGAAAAATTTTATAGGACGGCAATACGGCCAGCGATGTTGTATGGCAGAGAATGTTGGGTGGTGAAGCATCAACACGTACACAAAATGGGTGTAGCGGAGATGAGGATGCTTCGTGGGATGTGTGGGCACACGAGAAAGGATAAGATTGGGAATGAGGATATCCGAGGTAAAGTAGGAGTAGCCGAAATTGTAGGAAAGATGAGAGAAAATCGGCTCTGGTGATTTGGACATGTGCAAAGAAGGCCGACTGACGCTCCGGTTCGAAGATGTGACTACGGGACAGAGGTTCAGGGCCGAAGGGGTAGAGGAAGACCTAGGAAAACTTTGGAAGAGACTCTAAGAAAAGACTTAGAGTACTTGGATCTAACGGAGGGCATGACACAAAACCGAGCGCAATGGCGTTCTAGGATTCATATAGCCGACCCCACTTAGTGGGAAAAGGCTTTGTTGTTGTTGTTGTATTGATGTTTTGCCCTGATGTTTGTGATTTGGAAGTCGGCTAGGCGGCTGTTTCTAATCCAATTTGTATCTCAGTTTCGGGGAAAGAGAAGGATGTTTCGGAGGCGTTGCTTGCGAAGAACAATCACAAAGGGCACTGTACAATCTGAGGGGAATGACACCGTCTTTTAGATGTGTGGATGCCTTACGATCTTTGCTTAAGGTTCCTTCCTTCATCTCTTTCCTTCCTCCCTCTCTCTGCACATTTTATTATACTTTGATGCTTCAGGCTTAAGATCGGATCGATGGTGAATATGGAATGTTGAATTAGGGAAGTTTTGGGTTTTCGTTAAGGATGTTCCATACGAACGAACAGTCGTTCAGTGCGTGAAAATAATGAATGCTTACATTCTAATGACGATGATGCATGCACATAGAGCATTTGAAAACAGGCAATCTACGACGAGGCCGAAGAAGTATATATATTTTGTTGAAAGAAACTTCATTTTCCATGACAACTGCATCGAAGTGTTCACTGTAAATGGAGGACATCATGGTCCGAAAATGGTTGGCTGTTGGCTTTGCGGTTCTGCTGAATGGGTAAAGTATGGTGATACGATTGAATATCAGAGTGCGAGATGACCAAACGAACATACTGGATATGAAACTTAAATCAACGGAATTGCCAAAAGGCTACATGAACTGAATAGACTACTTCTTGACTGACTTGATAAAATAAACTAATACAATCACTGCTATATATAGTGAAAACTAAAGCAAAACCCTAATCCTTAACGGGTAAGAAATTCTAATATCTTTGACTCACAAGAAAACCATAAACAATAATAAAATAATAACTAATTTTCCAACAGATACTTGGCATTGCTACAAGCCTACGCGATTTGGCCTTTCTATGTGTTGACCCTATAAACTACTAAGCCAACGTGGCGTGCAGGCCGAGTAACTAATGAGTTAACTACGTCCTTCGGTTGTATGCGGGCCTGCCAATTCGTCAGCCGAGCTCAGCCGAGGAGTAAAATTTGTTGATGTTGCGTTGGGTGCGCTGCTGACTTCTGAATCTCGCGACTGCGGCCGAGGAAGGAACACTCTCGGCCCTCAGGTTCTAGAGCCTGAAGACAAGGAGGCTGCTAGTTCTGCGAAGTTCAATATCAAATTCGGCTCTCAGGGTGCCGAATGTAGTAACCTGGTAACACCTCACTTCGCCGAGAAGGCTAATGAGATGACCTCGACCAATAAGGATTCAAAAATCCTTCTCGACCGAGACTTGGATAGATAACCAGTCGCCCTCGACGCAGTGCTGTTTAGGCCAACTGAAGATGCTGCGAGATCAGCTGATTCTACGGCGACAGTGCTGTTTATGCCAACTGAAGATATCACCGATTGCATTCACAGTGCTGTTTATCCAAACTGAAAGTGTGTCGGCGAAAAGAAAAGGAAAAATCTCAAGGTTGTTGAGAGAATTCGCGTAGAGCGAGGGTTTGAGCAGGGTAGTTTGTGTGTTGAGTTGGAGGTGCCCTTCCCGTTTTTCGCGACTCTGTATTTATAGTGGCTGATGTACTTGCTTGGCACAGCTAGATAGAGTTTGACTGCAACTCTAACTCGCTGAATAAAATTTGATCCATGGCCTTTAAATTTCTGCGACCTCCAAAATAAAGCCCATTCAGGCTTTATCACACCACATTATAAACCTAATCCACCTAGGCTTCTGATCTTATTAAAAAAACCTCCAGCATAAACCTTCATTTCAATAACACAAAAAGCCTAGTCTACCTAGGTTTGTTGTGTCATCATCTCAACCTAGGCTTATCACATCACCACCAAAATCCAATCCAATCATATCCTATTTAGGCTTCTTCATAATCTTTAACCATGCATGCATCCTGATCCTCACCATACTTTAAATAAATAATAATCAGTTTGCACCACACATTCGCACACAAGAACACCCAAGTCAGCTTGACTTGTGCTGCCATGTTTCCAGTTGGAAATATATATCTCATCTTTCATAATAAATTACTATTAAAAGATAATTATGATAAAACACCATAACATTATCCTTTAATAATAATAAAATGAATTATCTCCACTTTTCGTCTGACGGTGTGAAACTATGCTCACTCAACTATCTTGATTGCACGGGCCGATGGTGTAAATTCGAGTCCAAACACTATGATTGACTAAAAGTTCACCGGCAGGCTCCTTCATCTCTCGGATGAGAACTGGTTGCTTGAGTTTGACAATTACAAGCTGGCCTCAATCTAAAGCAAAAATGTTAGCTGCCATGTGCGGGAACCACCAGCTGAATTGACAATTTAGGTTATTAGGGCAGCAAAAGTAAAGAGACTTCACCCTCATAAGGTAACTTGTTGGACTTACTACACACAGAGAACTTGTTATAGAATACATCGATAGATCTACTCATGTATGACCCGTGAGGAGGATTAAAGGATTGGAGAAACAAAAAACTCTTGGCTCTCTATGTAGTAGTTAATGGGAGAGATTTTTTAGTATACCGCGAAACACGGCCTGCTACCCTAACTGTTGGGGAGAAGGTTTTTTTTTTTTTTAAAGTGTCTATTTACTTGTACAATGACTCTTGGTGTACTAGGTCGTATTTCCAGTACACTAAAAAATCTCTGAGTTAATGGTAAGGAGGCCGCAAAGGCCAAACATTTTCTTTTTGAAGAAATAAAATAGCAAACATGATAACCTAAAATGCTTTTAATTATCAGCTATCTCAGATTAAATCTTAAACATAATTGAGCATAAATTTTAGCCCCTTCAATTGATTGACAAGGTTTGACATTTATTGTGAAATCCTGTTCCTAGATTTCACTGTTATAATCTACGTATTTGTATTATTGAGATTTTATATTATTTTTCAGGAATTTATATTAATTTATTTGAATTTAGGCTTTAATTAAACTAGTTATGAAGGTTGCAGTTTTGAAATTAATTATTTAAATTCCATAGACCTTTCGAGGTCATAATTTATATTTTCGAATAGAGCTCGAGCTGCCAAATGGCAGCAAGGGAGAGGAGAGAAAGGAGAGAGTGCGGGAGAGAAAATGAGAGGAGCAGCCAATCAGAAGGGAGAGCAAGGAGGGGAAAGGAGAGAGACCCGAGTTAGGTCATTTTTTGACCCGCGAATGAGCATTTTTGACCCAGCCATATCTCCTTCATCCGACTTCCATTTTTGGTGATCTTGGTGTCCATGGAAAGCTCTTGACAAGTCCTACATCCATGTAGTGTTAGATTTCCATTTTTCTATGTCGAAACCACAAAGTGCCGAGGGTTTTCTGGCGAGTTTTCTCATGTTACGGTGATTCCGACAACGATTACCGTCGATCACCACCACCAATAGACTCCCTTCAACCCTTGGAGCAAGGCCCAAGAATTGGATGAGGTGTCGGAGTTTGTTTTGGCGATGAATCGAGGAACACCCATTTCTAGGTTTTCCGGCGGGGGTTCAAGGGCAATTGGAGTTTTTCCCGGCCAAATTGGACTTGGTCACAGATATGAAACTTGCTCCACTCACTAAGATCTATTTTCTTGTAAAATTTGATAATTTTTGAAATAGTTGAATTTTCCGGCGAGTCGAGGCGACCGACCGCCACCCGCGGCGGCGCGTGGGCAGTAGACTGATGATGTCTTTCTAAGTCCAATTATATACCCTGAATTCATAATTGATATCCGTATGAAGTGGTTTGATTGTTTGAACTTAGTTTCATTATGATACATCACTTGATCAAAATTTGAATCGACGATCCGACCGTTGGATCGTTACCAAACTTTAATGCGTTATAGAACATAATATTTGAGGATAGCTGAAACTGATGGATTGGGAATATGATGAATGGATCTTCCTGAATTAGATTTCTAAGTTAGTAAAATTAATTGTTAACTATCACCTAATTCTAGCAATTGGCGAAGATCCGACCGTCGGATCGTGATGAGATTTTAGTATGTTGTTCTTTGAGCATAATGTGGACCTTAGGAAGTTACGGATCTAGATTATGATGTGCGGATCTTCCGGATTTAAATTGCTAGGGTGTGGATCCTACCATCAATTTTTGGTCAACAGGTCTTGAATAATTTGAATTACTAAAATTAGTATTACTAGAGACACAATGAAGCTTTGTGGACTTGTCTCAATGAGTGACTTTAATATATGTGATATGGTGATTACCCGATTCTTTATATTAATGTACTTTGTGGATATGACATGGTTTTATAAATGTGTTTTCTGTTAAAATGTGATTCTTTTATAATTGGCCATCGATCTCTTTTTATTAAATGTGATTTGATTCATGGATTGGTAATATTTGTGGAAAAGTAATTCGAATTGCATATTGAAATGTTTTGTAAATTGAGGGCTAGTAGGGGACTTTTACCCTCCTTGGTTAATCCGCATTGAAGGGTCATTAGTGGTCCTGCTTAGGTAATTCGCATTGGGGGACCATACTATATATGGATCGTGCTTGGTTAATCTGCGTTGGGCGATCCTTATGGCCATTTATATTGAGGAGTGATCATACTTAGTTAATCCACGTTGGGTGATCACTGCCTAACAGTTCTGTAGGTATGACTCTGCTTGGTTAATTCACGTTAAGGGGTCACTACCTACCTGATTATCTTGACCCTGCTTGGTTAATCCGCATTGGGGGGTCACTAGTGGACTTGCTTGGTTAATTAGCATTGGGGGACCATACTATATATGGATTATGCTTGGTTAATTTGCATTGGGTGATCCTTATGGCCATGTATGATTAGGAGTGATCATGCTTGGTTAATCCGCATTGGGTGATCACTTCCTAACAGCTGTAAGAGTGACTCTGCTTGGTTAATCCGCATTAGGGGGTCACTGCTTACTTGGTTACTTTCTTAGGTGTGGTCTGCTTGGTTAATCCGCTTTGGGAGGACACTTCCTGTTTAGTTACTTATGTAGGCTTCGGCCGAACTGTGTCCATCTAGCCCTAGTTTTTAATGTACATATGAACGATGGTTTTTTGATAATCTTGTGATTTGAACTAGAAAAAAAACGTTGGATATCTGGGTGACTCCTTCAGAGTTTCTAGTGACTTAACTATGATTTCGTAAAAATATGATTTTATATTCGAGGTTTATAAACGGTGATTGATAGTCTTTCTTTTATTGAATATCACATACTTGTATTATTGTCACTCGCCCGAGCGTCGCAGTTTATCCAAGTTCTGGTTGGCCAATGTATCATTCCCCTGATGTAGGCAATGATTATACATGTGATAGATTTGGGTAGACTACGAGAAACACTAGATATTTTGGATTCTGTTGACTGGTCCGAAATCCTTACTTTTGTTCATTTTCATAAGGTTAGTCCGACCCTAGATTCGAGTGAATGGGGGGTAACCACAATAGACCTTGTGGATATAAATGAAATTCACCATGTTATTACTTATAATCCAAGTGGGAATTTATGTAGAGTTCTTTAATTAAATTTGTGAAATGATATGTTATTTCATTGATTGATTAACGTAGTTGGACGTTAATATTGTGTATCTTTGATTCATGGATTTGATTAATTGACGTGATTGTGGAGTGTCGTTGGATATAACTGTAATTATTATGAATAGATTAGTAGATCAATGTGGCTTGAGAATAATATTGTGCTTTGTTGGTTCTTTGATATGTTACATGTTGTGGATTGAGGTATAATGATGAAAACATAGTGATTTACATGGTGGGTGGAATGGAAATCTTGAATGTCATGTGGGTTCGTTATGTAGCTCTGGACCTAGTAATTTTATGCTTGTCAAGTTCTAATAAACGATTGAGGAATGCTATGCTTTTCTGCTTGACGTACGGTGATAAACGTCAGAGTGTAATGAATGGTGAACTATGAATGGCTTGATCCCTATTTAGGGTACGTAGGCAGTCTAACGAGGATGTTAGATGCATCCATAAAGTCTACAAAGAATTATTGCGCAGTTGGATCTTAAGTTGTGTTTTGCCATTTCCCGTAGGCAGGGTATGTTAGAGATACGAGGTATTTGGTGACGTCATGTGCCAATCCTAGATGTATGTCAGGATCGGGATGTGACATTTATACAAATCAAAATTACGAGATTTGGAATTTGTTTTTACCAATGTGATTTTGATATTTAAATTTAAGACTTCTTTTAACGAGAGAATATATCACTAAACTATTACATAAACAAGTTTCTTTTATTTCTATACAAAAACAAGTCTTCACCACCCCCCCCCCCCCCAAAAAGATATTTAAATGATCAAACTTTTCTAATATTGTAACAAAAATTAGACTCCTCGTTGTGCTATAACTGATCGATTCTCCTCCTAAATAGAGTTTTTTACTTCAACATCATAACTTACTATGTCTAGGGTTTAAATTCTCTCATTTTACCACTAACTTAAAATATTAATATCCCCGAAATAAAAAAAGAATTCTTCTTCATGTTGGAACTAATTAATAGCGGAACCATGAATTATTTGGTGGGTGGGTTAAACTAAAATTATTACTAAGAAATCAAATAGTTAAATTTTTTTGTTACTTACATAAAGTTACACAATAAAAAGCCTGAAAGTAATAATTTAAAGTAAGAAATTTAACTATGAATAAAGTAAGTTTCAACTAGATTTAACAAAGAAAACATTTGAAGTTGCAACTTATAGTTGAAAGAAACATACATCATCAATCTTGTCATAACAACTTAACAAATAAAAGTAAGGTACATATTCAAGTTGTGCCCTTCGATCCTTAATGGAATTGAAATCCTTTGTTATTTCTTCTGAATCAATAGTTATTAACCTCTTCATTGAACATTAACCTAACACATTGAACAACAATAATACAAGTTTATATAATAAATTATATTTCTAAGAAATCTATCAAACTATCAGAAAAAATATATTAAATTTGAAATTGAATTTTTAAAGTACGATTGTACGAACTCTTAAAATTAAAGCAATAAACAAATAAAATCATCAAGACATAAGAATAAAGTGATAAAAAACTTACCTATTGATGAGAAAAATCAATAAACTTTCTCACTTGTATGCTTGGTTTGTGTGAACTGGATCTGCAGACGTGACAGAACGAAGGCTTTCTGAACTGAAAAGTGAAATAGGATCACTGTTGTACCCCAAAAGTCGAAAGAAAAAAAATAATAAACTACTCCTAGGAAACCTAAAATAATAAAATATTAAATCTACTTTTTAAAACTGGATGACTACTCTTAGGAAACCTAAACTAATCACTATAGATTACTTCCTGTAAACTAATCAAATAAAAAGATTTATTGAGACGTGTGTATCAGTGTGTGTAGAATTTGAAATATAATAATAAAAATTTTTGATCTTGATTAAAGTAAATAACTTATTTAATATTTATTAACTCTTATTTTTTCTAAAAGTAGTTTTATTTTGCAGAACTTTTATTTATTGGATGGGCTATAACAATTAAAATAATATAATAGTCTAAATTATCAGTATTTTTAACCTTAAACAACTAAAACTCTCCCTATGCTAAAGCCCACCCTAACCTTGTTAACTAATAAACATTCAGATTTAGAACAAGGAAAAGCCTTCAACTACCATCTAATTATTTTCATTTTCTTTCTCGTACTACCATTTTTTGGGAGAAAAGAAAGGGTTCTAGAAGGGTGGCATGACCTAGTGCCAACTATATATCCATATCAAAACACAAATATTATGCCTTTATCCCACATCCAAGTTAATGCCAGTGGTTCACCAAAAAAAAAAAAAAGTTAATGCCAGTGTGGATTACGAGTGCAGAGGGCCGTAGAGAGTACAATTTTAGGGGATTGGATCCTCTCCTAAGTTCGGGATGGAGATCCTCATAAGCAGTTCATTTGAACCGTTAAAACTTGATCCAATAGTTGCAATTATTATAAATTTTAGGAAGACTTTATGTTTGAAATCGTTGAATCAAATTTTAACGATCCAGATAAACTGTTCAGAAGTATCCCCATCTTGGGCTCAGGATTTAGTTCCATAATTTTAGTGAGCAAGACAAGGGTTTCTAGAAACCCTCCTTTACGTGGCATACCATCTTAAGTACATCTAGTGGTTGGCAAGAGGACTTATTTCACTAGTCAATTCGGTAGGACCACGCTTCCTATCCTTGCTTTCTATAGCCAACAAAAGTAGGAGGACAAAGAAAAGTTGTTTTATACAATCGAGGATAGTGGAGAGAAGACTTGGGGAGATAAGGTTGTGTTTCTGGTTTTGAGTAATGATATCAAAATTAAATTTGTAGATAAAATTTTATAAATTAAATAACATACAAGTTGATGATTTGATTATTAATTAAGCGTCAATAAATGTGTTTATTCTTATTGTTGATATATTATTTAATTTACAAATTTAGTCTCTTTAGCATTACCCTTGTCGTTTTCGTGTTATACTCATTATCTTAATTGGTTGTGTCATGTCAAACTCGTTATCTTAACGGGTTTTTAGCAGGTGACTCTATAGTGACCCGATTCATTAACAAGTTGTGTCGCTTTGTGTCTGGTTAAGAGGTAATGCAAGAAATTGACATGTCTAATGTCTAGATCTGATAAACGATATCTTATCAAGTCCTTAACAGGTAAACTAATAACGACTTGACTTATTAACGAATAACCAGATAATGATCCGGATCATTGAAGGATTGACACGAAACATGATATTTTGGTGTCATTTCGCGTTGAGGTAACAGATTGTGCAATAAATTACCAGACTTAATAGAGAGAGCCGGATCAAATCTATAACTCGGTTTTATAGATAAATATTTTAATCAACTCGGTTATAAGTTTTTTAATACAAGTAAAACCTATAACCTCAAGTTAAAATTTTTTTTTTTTTTTAACCAACAAAATTTGACTTCCAACAAGAAATATTATATTTAAGGTGAGTGGTCATTTTCTTTAAGCTTGATCTTTGTCCAAGGGGTTCTTGAATTTGGGGAATCAAAATTGTGGGTGTTCTTTCTATTCTGGCCTTCTAGAAACTAGGGCACGTGAGAGAGAAGAGTTTGCTTTGTTTGCTATGGTCTCGGACCACACAGTCGAGCGGAGTGTGTAGAAAACTGGATGTCTTTTAGTGACTTGTGTGAAGTCACTTGGAATGTCATGCCTAAAAACAAGGCGTGCCCTACAAAATATAGTCACTTGACTTTTCCATCTTCGTCATCATACCTCTACAAGATATCTAAACCATTGCATGAATAATAAATAGGAAACTAATGAAAATGATTTGAAAACTTTGAGTTTTAATGATAAGGACAAAATAAAGGGTAAAGTGAATAGTATCAGGATTGACTTTTTAGTGTAAAAATGTGGTTTTTCGTTAAAATGAACAGTACTTGATACTTTTCGTTAAAGTTCCCATAATAAATACTTACTTCCCTTTTACATTTATCAAAATAGAATTATGTGACAGATCTGTTGGTAAACTTAAGTTTTATAATATGAATATTGGCGATCATGAATCTTGTGTTTGAAGAGCTTCTTGTGTGAATTGAATTGGTCTTCATGGATGATATTTTTTAACAGATGAAATGCAAAGAGACGAGGATTACGAAAATGCACACGATAAAGTACATTTTTATCCAGTATTTCAATATATTTTGTTGAAAGAAACTTCATTTTCCAGTTGCATCTTAAGTGTTCACTGTAAATGGAGGACGCCATGCTCCGAAAATGGTTGGCTATTGGCTTTGCGGTTCTGCTGAATGGGTGTTTAGTATGGTGATACTTGGCAGTAGACCTGTAAATGGGTCAAGTTTATCGGGTTTGGATCGGATTCAATCTGACTTGTTAAGCTAACGGATCACTCGAACCCGACTCGTTAAGCTAACATGTCATCCGTTTTACCTGTTAACAATTATTATTATTATTTTTTTTTTTTTGCATAAAGTTTATTTTTTATTGTTAAGATTTTACTGAAATTACTAAAACATCATCAACTAAGGGGTGATAACAGATCTAACAGGTTGACCTAAAATGACCCGTTATTTAACGGGTTCACCCGTTAACGATCCGAGCCGTTAAACATTCATCCAAATACTAATATTAACGGTCGGATCTAAAATGCCAGGTCTACTTCGCATTGCTACATGCCTAGCGCGATCTTACCTTTCTATGATTGACTGGTAATTCACCGGCAGGCTCCCTCCTCTCTTGGATGAGAACTGGTTACTTGAGTTTGAGCTGCCCTCGATCTGAAGCAAGAATTTTAGTTGTCATGCCCGAACCACTAGCTGAAACGACAATGTGGATTCTTGGGGCGGCAAAGGTAAGGAGACTTCACCCTTCATATGGAATATAACTTTCTTGTTGGATTTACTACTGTCTTGTCCGGAGGGATTCTGATATTCTGTACTGGTTTAGTATTGAGGTGTGCTTTTATAAAAAGTGGGTTTAAAAAAAAAAACTGAGCTCAAAAAGATATTTGGTAAACGTTTAAAAACAGCTTATTTTCACAATTTTTGGGTGAAAAAAAAACTGAAAACATGAAACAGCAAAAATGAGCTTATTCTTACAGCATGGTAGAAACAGTTTTTTTTTTTTCAAAGCACAGCAATACCAAACCATCCCTCTATGTGTAATTCTTGTTTAACTTGTAGCCTTTCCTAATGCATTTATGGAGTTGGAGATTATAACATGCTTAATACTTTCCAAAGATGGCGGATACAGAGATCGATCCCAGAGGATGTTTTTGACATGAAGCAGACACTAATCCATAGCTTCTTTCAGAATACATAATTTATCTACTCATGTATGAATATGACCCGTGAGGAGGATTCAAGGATTAGAGAGAAACAAAAAGCTCTTAACTCTCAAAGCAGTAGTTAATGGGAAGATTTTTCAATTTACGAGAAACACGGCACGATACATCTAATGTCGGAAATTTTTTATTTATTTATAAATATTCATCAATTTGTATAATAATATTTTTTGTACTGAGCCATATTTTCAAGTACATTGAAAAGACCTCTCAGTTAACGGCAAGAAGGCTACAAAGTCCCAACTAATGGAAGAATTAAAATAGCAATATGCTAACCTGAAGTGCTTTTAATTATGAAAGAGCTTTTGCTTTTTGGCCCTTCCTGATTCGGTCAAAAACACTCTTGAGTATCGAATTTAGCCCTTCCAATTGATTGACAAGGTTTGACATTTATATTAATTAAAATTATAAAATTTGGATTGACATAAATTTGTTTTTACCCATGTGATTTTGAATTCAATTTAAGTTCCTTTTATACAAAAACAGGTTTTTACCCTGCCCCCAAAGAATTAAAAAGATCAAACTTTTCTGATATTGTAATAACAATTCGAATCTTGATTGTGCTGCAATTGATCGATTCTCTCGGTAGATAGAGTTTTTTTCTTTAACTTTTCAATTTACTACGTTTTCAAGTTCTCTCTATCCCCTTCTAACTTAAAATATTAATATCGCCTGTTAATAAAAAAAAGTTAATGTTTGATCTAATCATACATTTGAGTAAGGAGAAGCCTTCCACTACTATCTAATTATTTTCATTTTCCTTCTCTTACTACCTCCATTTTTTTTTTTGGGAGAAAAGAAAGGATTCTAGATGGGTGGTATGCCCTAGCGCCAACTATTTATCCAATCAAAACAACAAAGATAAATTGTTTCCAAAAAAAGAAAAAAACAACAACAAAGATAAATTTATGCCTTTGTCAGTGTGGATTACGATTTACGAGTGTAAAGGCCGTAGTGAGTACAATTTTAGCGAGCAAGACAAGGGTTTGTAGAAACCCTCCTTTACGTGGCGAACCCTCTGAACTACGTCTGTATTGGTAGAAAGAGGACTCATTTCACTTGTCTATTCTGCAGGACCACGCTTCCTATGCTTGCATTATATAAGCCAACAAAAGGAGAAGAACAAAGAAAACTTGTTTTATACAACCGACAATAGTGGAGAGTAGGGTTGGGAAATAGGATATGTTTGTCATGTTTGTATCGTTTTCGTGTTATATTTGTTATCTTAACAAATTATATCGTGTCAACTTTATTATCTTAATGGGTTCTTAACAAGTTCTTTAACAGGTGACTCAATAACGACTCGATTCGTTAAAATATTGTGTTGAGTTAAGAGGTCATGCAAGAAATTGACATGTCTAATGTCTAGATCTGGCAAACGATGTCTTATCGAGTTTTAATTGGTGACCCAATAATGATCCGAATCGTTAACAGGTTGACGCGAAACATATTAATCTTGTGTCGTTTCATGTCGGGATAACGAGCTGTGCAAAAGATTACTAGACCTAAAGGAGAGAGCGGATCAAATCTATAACTCAATTTTATAGATAAATATTCTTAATCAACCTAATTATAAATTTTGTAATACAAATAAAACCTATAGCCTCGTGTTTAAAAAGTAAACATTCCGAACCAACTGAATTATAAACTTCTAACCACAAACATTATATATAAGATAAAATAAAATAAAATAAAAAGGGGAAAGGACCATGCTATTAAGGTGAGTGGTCATTTTCTTGAAGCTTGATCTTGGTCCAAGGGGTTCTTGAATTTGGGGAATCAAAATTGTGGGGGTTCTTTCTTTGTTGGCCTTCTACAAACTAGGGCACGTAAGAGAGAAGAGTTTGCTCTGTTTGCTAGTCTAGGACCACACTGTCGAGCAGAGTGCAGAAAACTTGATGTCTTTTTGTGACTTGAAATGTCCTGCCTAAATACAAGGCATACCCTACAAAATACAGTCACTTGACTTTACCATCTTCATCATTAAACCCTCAGAAAAATATCTACAACCATTACATTATTAATATAAACGTACCTCCTTTTTACTTTTGTCAAAATTGTAATTTTGAAGAAGAATTATGTGACGAATATGTTGGTGAATTGCAGTTTTATAATATGGATATTGGCGCTCATGAATCATGTGTTTGATGAGTTCTTACATGTATTGAATTGATCTTCATGGATGAGAAGAAGGTGCACACCTCCAAGTATATTTTTATCCCTATATTTAATGAACAACAAACGAAAAAAATTCACTTTTGAACTAAATTTGCTAACGCATCACTAGGATTTAATTTAAATCCTTTTTTTTTTATCATGATGAGAGCTATATTCTGATCACCTTATCACCACGAAGATTGTTTATTCGACAATGCCAAAGCATTAAACTCCATATAAATAATAATCCAATTTGAAACCAGTTATTTATAGGGATGTGATATTTACACACTTTTTTTTACTTCTCATACACCCCTCTAATTTTCCGCCGTCGGATCAGGTGAATTGAAGAAGATCAACAAACAGAAATTAACAAAAAATGTGTTAAAAGTAAAATAAAATGTGTGAATAGCACAATCCTATTTATAAATGAAAGAACAACCCTATACCGTACTCTACTATCATGGCAAGTCAGAGTAAAAATAGTTAAAAACAAAAATCAATTTACTATTAACTAAAAAGATGTAAATTGGGGAAATCTTGGTGCTTCTAGAACCAACAGGATTCCCTCCGGTTCATTTTGGTGAGAATTATGAGGATTTGTGAATTATGTCCGTTTATCGTACATCGTACGGTTAGTTTTTGTTAATTATTGTTTATGTTGATTTTTAAATAAAAATATTTAAAATGATTTGTAACCGCACGATGTAAGATGAACGAACACGATTCACGAATTCTCGAAATCCATACAAAGAGGATCCAGCGAGGATCCGGACTCCTTCTAGAAGCAACAAATATAAACTGTATGCCGCTGGAACAAGTGCCATGTCAGCGCCCCCTTAACCCACAACACCCACACACAGATATTTATACCCCTTACAAATATTGTATTCACACCATCCTCCTCGTCCTCCTCGTCCTCCCCAAAATCTCCTCCGATTCCCAAATTGCCCTCCGCAGGATCGCCAAAATCCCCAATGTCTACAACCCTCTTCCCCTCGGCCGCAAGCCCCCTTCCAAAAATGCCCCTGCCCCAGCGGCGCAGTTTCCAGATCAAGGCCTCCTCCGCCCAGGCGTTCACCGAGGCCAAGCCGCGGCACGGTGCGTCCGCGGCGAGTCTCTACGAGGTCCTCCGAGTCACAGCCAACGCGTCGCCAACGGAGATCAAGTCGGCGTACCGGAGCTTGGCCAAGCAATACCACCCGGACGCGTCACGGTCGGAGTCCGACGGCCGGGATTTCATCCAGATTCACAACGCCTACGCCACGCTGTCCGATCCGGCGGCCCGGGAAGTGTATGACACGTCGTTGGGCGCTGCTCGCTTTAATTTCAGTCGGCGGAGAAGCTCGGTCGGGTTTCGAACCGACGGGTTTTACTCGACCCGGAGGTGGGAAACGGACCAGTGCTGGTAAAGACACGTAAAGCTAATAGGATCCGGGCCCACCAGACTCGCCGCTGACTCAGCAGACACGGCCTTTCGTTGTGTTTAATATTTTTTTTTTCCTTTCTTGAGAAAGAAAAGAAATTGTTAGAATCTGACGTGTAAATAGAAAAAAATTAGATGTAGGGAAATTTTTTGTAAATGCTTTTATGACGACGGGCGTACGAAGTGAATGAATTTTGAACGGAAATTATTCTCTCTAATTATTTATTTATTTGTTTGTGTCAATTTTAAATTATTTTTTTTTTTAAATTTACGTATAATTTATGCTAGTGAAAGATTGAATTTGTTATCTCATATTTGTTTTTCGTGAAAAAAATACCAATTGAAGCTTGAGCAGTACGCACTATATGTGATTTAGTTTTAAAAGGATTTAGATTTTAATTAATGTCAAATTATGTTTAAGAAACTAGTGAATTGGGGAAGTTTGAAAAAGTGGAAAGAAAAGTTGACGTGGCGTGCAAATGCGAAGATAAAGATGGAGAGAGAGAGTTTAGGGAATTGATAATGATGTGATTGTGAGATTAGAAAAAAAAGTTATTTGCACAAAATTATTTTAATGCTCACATTTTTTTCGTTTTTAGTATTTTATTTCGGTTATGTATAAAAGCGGGTAATAATATTTTTTTAAAATTTTTGGGTTGATATTATAATTCTACTAATACGTAGTTTATATTACGTTTATTGGCCAAGAAAACGATTAGCGTGAATCATTTGACAGAGTTTTAAATTTCACGATTTGATTGCAAAGGATTGTAGTTCGAGTAATTAAAAACATTTACTTTTGCATTCAAGGTTCTAGGTATAATTCTCGTCTCTCAACTATTACTTGTATAGAAAACAAATGGTTTGGCAATTTAACTACAAGTTTAACGAATGCAGTAATTTGTAAATGAGGAATGTCGTCCATACACCAATTTTTGAATCAAATATAAGTAAAGAAGAACCAATGAACAAAAATAAACAGTGTACAAAATTATTTTTCTTTGTAGATAATTGAGCCCCATAAATTATTTGAGTATAAGCATTTTATTTGCCTTGTACACACATTTTAGTAAATTTAAAAGAGAAAAATATTTTTTTTATTTTTGTCAAAGGATAAATTTTATTAAATTCTAATATAAACGTTCACATTTTCAACAAGAATATTAAAAAGAAATTCAAGACCATAAGCATCCCACAAGAACGAACCACCACGCGAGGTAGCATAGGAACGAATAAAAACGAATAAAGCATAAAGCGTATTTTAGTTGTAAGTTGTATTGGTACAACAATATATCACCTCACTTCCTAAAGCATGATAGTAATGGTCATCTTTATTGACTTTCACCACACTATATTGGGGACCTTGTCTAGAAATTATTGTCCTTTCATACAACAATCTTATCCTGCTAAGTGAAATCAGTTAAATGAATTATAAAACGTCACTGCCTCAATTTCGCACCAAGTGTCTCGTTAACTCCAAGTACTCTATGTTCTTTCTTAAGAGCAAGTCCACCGGAGTGGACTTTGCCTAGCACTCAATCCAAATAGCAGCCCAGCACCCAGTCCATGTCCTCCAGCCCACGCAACAGCCTGGCACCCAGCTCATGCTGGTCTCTAGGCCAGCACAAAACAGGCTGACTAAGAAGTTGGGCCATTTGCTGGCGCATGGCCATGTGGCCAATCCTGGGCTATTGGATTTGAATATTTTTCAAATCCAACGGTCCAGATTAATTAACTACATTAAAATTAATTAAAAATATAAAAAAAATATTGTAAAATTTTAAAAAAGTTATTTTTTTTTATAAATACCTAACCCTCATCTTCCACCTTACACCACATTTATTTAGTGTGTTTTTTTTAAAGTTTATTTGATGAGTATGTAATTTTATTTTAGTGTGTATTTTTTTTTAAGTTTATTTAAAATTTTATCCGAAATTGGTTAAAAATCTTATCCGAAATAAACTTAAAAAAAAAAAAAAACACACCAAATAAATGCGCTGGGTGCCAGCGCATTTTTTTAGGGGTGGAGATGCCTTGGCCTATTACTGTTCACTCAAGTATATTACTGTTCACTTGAGTGGATAAATGCGCTGAGTGCTGGCGCAAAGTACTTAGGGGTGGACTTGCTCTAAAGTCTTTTTCCAAGTATTTCGAGATCTTCCTCGGCCCCTTTTACCTTGAACCTCTGTCTCATAATCGCAATTTCTAACCAGATGGGAGGTTTATTCTTTAGTTGCTAAACAGCAAAATTGACAGAATTAGCAAAATTGACATAATTCCCTCCCACAATCTTTAAGAAAACTATGCAACAAACCACATCGACCCTCTAGCCTCGAAAGATAACAACAGCTAAAATTTAAACAAAAATCAAAACACAGATGCATTCACAAGTGTGAAGAATACACAAAATTGCAGGTTTACATGGAGCTATGACAAGTAAAAGAAAGCTAAACAAAAAAGACGATGAATACAGTAGCTCGAAGCAAAGAAACCGAAACGCCTAAGCCGACGCATCCAATTCGCCGAAAACTGACTCTACAGTTCGGTAACTTTTTTTCATAAGGGATCACAGCAGATTTTTGTACAAAATGTCCATATAACAATTGTTTCTTGCACAATGGTAGGCTTTTCGAACGATGTATGATCATTTACAGGCCATCATAATGGAGTTGATGACATGCATGAGAAGTCGGATGCTAGTGTGTTCGGCACTGTTGATCGCAGGCAAGGCATGTTGATGGTGCAGTATGCTATAAACTTGCTCAAATATGGGCCGACCGTGCATCGCAATCATTTGGTTGGCCGGGTTTGTGGCGCCCGCCACATCCGTCATCCACGCAACTTTTCTGGGTGTATCATTGCTGATATCACAGGCCAGCTGTTGCAAAAGAGAAAGAAGCACACCTTGGCTCAGAGGAACAGGATTCAACAGCAATATCCCCCGTAGATCAACCTGGAAAAGAAAGAAAAAATCGTAAGAATGTGCCAGGCTGATAATCTTTTGCAAGCTCAGAATCTCTGATAACCACCACGGATATCATCTAAAGCATACCTGATGGCATAACCACGATACGATGGAAACATCACTTCTTTGCAGAGCTGCCATGAAAGCCTCCTCATACTTGCGTTCAGATACCAGCCTCGATAGCTCATTTTTTGGATCCAAAGGTACCTCAACCTATCATGCAAAAATAGATTGCTTTTCATGATTAAAATAGCCAACCAACCAACCCTCGTTCAATAAAATTGAACCTTTGGAGTTGCACATCCACAGATTCCACATATTTAAGATCCAACAAACCTTCTCATGGAGACCACCCAAAGGTCCATTAGTGAGTTGTGTGACCAGAGGATTTACTGCACTTGAGTTTCCTCGTGCAGCTGCAAGAGCTATGAGCTTACGTTGACCCTCAGCCACTTCTCCGCTTAAGGTTTGAGTCACCGATGATGCAGAATTCATAGCTTCCTGCAAATATCATCAAAATATAAAATCAACTACAGAAACATATGAAAATACAAACCATATTAAGCCATGCAGTGGATATCAGAAGGAATAGCAAAAGCAAAGGAAAACCAAAAATACTTCATTCCCAAAAGATATCAGAGTTTACTCGAAAGAAAACAATTGTCCCTTACAATACAGAATCATCTCTTCAGTAATTATCAAAAAGAAAAAGGTTGAACTTGGTAAAAGCATGCGCACCCTTAGAGCCAATGCCAATGGCGAATGTGTGGAGTCAAAGTGCAGCTGGGCCACAGTTGTGTGTTCAACCATTCCTTTCTGGAACGTAGCATCTACTTGCTCAAACATGGCCTTACATGACTTCTCAAAGGCAGGTACCACTGAAGCTTCCATACTAGACTTAAGAGCATCCTGTGTGCAAAGGTCATATTATCAGTAAACAAATTGTCAAAACCAAGGTAAAATGTTACATATTCAGATTACAAATACAAGAAAATTAAGCTGACATGGGCAAATACACACCTGAAGAGCTTGTTTGCCAGAAGTTTGAAACTGCACCTGAATTTGCCTGGAAACAGTAGCTTCAAGTTTTGAGTTAACAGATTTCTCCAATTGGTTAACAGCCTTGTCACCCACTCCTCTCTGCAGCACAAGAGTCAATTAAATAACTACAAGGGAACTTTATTATAAAAGATACCAGATCATATAGAATTCTAGGCCAGCTTTATTAAGGGGTCAAATCATCCAAAGTTCCAACCTGGAAGGAATCAGAAATAGCCAAAGGTATTGCCTTCTCAATAGCTGGAGTTATAGCACGAACAACAGCTGGTCCAATCGCAGATGATTCCTTCTTCACCACTTTCTCCAACATGACTGGAAAGTCCTTCATGAAGTTATTTATCAAACTGGTTATTTGCTGATTACGGTCTCGCAATAACTTCTCATTCTTTGCATTCTCTTCTTGAAAACGAGCCCATAGAGCATCATTATTGGCCTTTAAAGCCTTCTCCATACTTTTCCCAAGAGCAGCTTCCAATCTCCTCCCTTCCTTTGTAACGGGGGCTGCGACCATCATTGTTATCTGCTTTTGCATTTCTTTCTGCATGGTCAGTAGCTGCACAGACAGAAAAGTAGAAGAAGTTAAGAAAAGGCTGATAGAAATAAATACAGTTCCAGTCCACACATCAACCACACAACTTTCTCACTTTTCCCAAAAAAAAAAAAACAAATAGGACAAGAAAATCCATCTGACATAGGACATGTTCCAAAGTGAAAGAGACAAAGATTAACAGAGGCAGTAGCATTATTTTGTCAATATACAGGATGAGTAGTCTTCAAACAATAAAAGAAAATTTTCAGTTGTCATGTGGAGAATAATTTGTATGTCAAACATTAATGTATGGGAATTAGCAGTTACCTGATTAACCGTATCCTGCATGGCCATAATTTGCGGATATGCAACTTCTGCAGAGGGTAGGCTTGAACTCCCACCATGTTCATTGGCGGAATCTATGGAATTGGTCATACTTGCTGATGGTAATGATGAACCTGATGCTTGAGAATTTTTCCACTTCTGTTTTTTCACTTTTGTATTTGATGTCTGCGATTGCAAAACTGTTGGGGAGGTAGATGACCCAGAAACATCTTTTGCAGAGTCCTGGTCTTCGTCTCCAGCATGAGATTGGCCCGGTGGTTCTGTCACACTGCCACCATCAACTTGCCGAGCTTCATCCATAACATAAGTTTCTGCTGGTATCGCACAGCATTCTCGGGCCATTTCAATTCCAAGATCTGATGCCTGGGAGCAAAAGTATTTTTCCTTATTTTCTGAGACAGCATTTTGTGGTTCTCCTTGAGAGACAAACTCATCAATTTGAGTAGATCTAGTTTCACCCACTACTTTAACCTCCACCTCAGAATTACCTACATCACTGTTAACAAGAACATCTTGGATATTTCCCTCCCCCTCACTCTTGCAGTCAACAGTATTAGCTCCTTCAGAAGATGAAGCAGCCATTAAAATCTCAGAGGGAGTTATTAGATGGGTTGGATGTTTGAACATGATAGGAGGATTGAGCACACTAGACAAATCATCTTGTCCAACTTTAGGCTCATCATTCCTCGAGTCATCATCCACTGCAGGCACTTCTGACACGTTTGAACGAGCAGTGATCATTTGCCTGTCAACAGAGTAATCATTGACTTGTTGGTCTCCAACATGGTCATTAAGTGTGCGACCCGGCTCAGATCTATCTGCTGGACTTCTTATAGCAGAAAGTTTCCTGGACAACCTAGGACTCAAGGGAATAGATGGTGATGCAACAAAAACAACAGCAGAATCACTAGATGCCGATGCCAATGAAACAGGTCTTGATTCTGTACTTGAAGTGGTAATATCTTTTGAAGTGATTGCCTCAACAGCATTAGAGCTTACAGGATACCTCATGGCAGCTGCACCCTCAGAACTACTTTCATGTACGGCTGGTCTACGTGATGAATTGGCTAGCAGCACCTCTGTGGGTTTACTTCCAGATAGATCCAAAGCATATCCTTCAGCCCCAATTGCATCGCGTGAGATATTGGAATCTGACTTTTCTAATCCAACATTATCCAGTGGTGGAGGCAAGCACTTTGATAATTCCAAAGCATACTGCTGAATGGCCAGAGTCTGGACACAATAAACCTGAACAATCTGTTCACCATGAGGAGAGATACTTGTCCCAGTAAAACTTAAAATAGGCATGGTAACGGTAAATTCTGCAATGTAATCCATGCGCGTTGCTGCTGGATCATGACCAAATTCTAAGTGTACAGCATATATAGCATTCTTCTTAGCATTTGCAAGTAAGAGAAGGCCAGCTTGTGACAATGCTATGACTTGATTAAAGAATGCCTCCTCGACTCGGGGTTCAGAAGAACTCTTCAACTCTAATGTCTGGGTACATTTCCATGATTCAGCATCACTGGGAAGCAGCCAGCCTTCTTCACTGGCTGAGGACCAGATCTTCACTTCCCGATTTAGTGGCCCCTATAAAACCGATGTATACAAGTACGAAACAAATAAGAACATTCTTACACTTAAATTAGGTAGCAGAAACACAACTAGAACCCTTATAATACATGCAAAGAATGAAAAATCACTTACCACTGTGATAAGTATAATATGATCTGGCCTGTGGGGAGCTGTCACAAATGTAGCTGAATAAACAGGTTGCCCTTCGTAGGGTCTCAATACTAAAAGAGGTTGAGCTTTGCGATCTTCCCAGATCTTTATCTGTTGCATGACATACATTTTGTGTGGAATCAGCAAATATTCTTACAAAACAACCAGGAATATTTAAGAAAGTGTTAGCATGCATGCCAGCAGATGCCTGTGAATTATAAGTTATAACCCATGATTATTTCTCTACCCCGTCAATACAAAAATCTGTACTATTATTAAGAGAACCCTCCTTGTCAACTTTTTGCCACTTTTTTTCCTATTTTGCCCTCAATTTTGATACACAATACTTACATAAGAAGGGCAAAATAGTAATTTTGTATCTTCTGCCCCTTTTTCCTTATTTTGCCCTCACTTTTGATACACAATACTTACATAAAGAGGGCAAAATAGTAATTTTGTATCTTTTGAGAAAATGACAATCATACACCTCTCAGTGTCACTTTTTGACCAGCCATATTGTATTCAGAAAAATATTTTGTTGACAAATTTTCAATGTCAATATGTATGAGCCAAAAGGTGGTGAGCTCAAGATTTGAGCACAAATAAATAGAAATAGAAAAGGGCAGCAAAAAAATTCACCTCAACCTAGACCAAAACCTTAAATCATGGCCAAACTCCATAGAGGTCATAAAAGCCAACAGTAAAAAGTATGCAACAAAATTCAAAGCATGTGAAATTGACCTCAAACATTGAGCAAAAGCCACGTAACTCATAAAGCAAACAGTCAAATGCATGCAAGGAAAACAAAATGTATGCAAGATTTTACCTCAAACCTAGACCAAACTCCATAGAGCAAATAAATCCAACAGTAGTATGCAAAGAAAGTCAATGTGTCTAAAATAAATTTGACCTCAAAAATTGAACAAAATCCATATGACTAAAAAATCAACTAACCAAGTTGATTTTTTTTACCATCACACAAAGGCGCAGGCAACCAGGTTTCCTCAAATTTGTTTCAAATGAAAATGCTGAATAAAGTTTCGCACTACAAGAAAATATGTAAGGTGAAACAAAGCCTTCAAAAACTGTAAAGGTACATACTGTTCCATCCATAGAAGCAGAAACCAGACGGGTGGTCATCCATTGGCACATTGACAAGTCGGTCACTTCTCCATCGTGTTTACCGACAAACTGGACTCCATCAATCAGCTTTTCAACAGGACATTTGAGAGGCTCATCAGCAGAAGGGGGTTCACCCTTCACAACTTTAGTAGTATCAATTCTTAGTACACGCTTTCCAAACCCAACCACCAAAACCTCCTGTAAGATTATTTTTCATAACACTCATAAGTAAGAGACATATCATCCAGGCAATTCAAAGCCAAAAAGAAGAACAAAAAAAGTATAGAAAATGATTGTACGCACTGAAGGAGGAGCAGTAACTGTTCAATGAAAAATAGAAGTTGAAAGATGAATTACTTGTTTATGACAGTGCCAACAAACTCGTGGATGAACAGCTTCACCCTCTCCAACTATTTGAATAGCAATCACAACCTTTCCAGTGATTTGTGGCGTACCTTCTTCATCTGGACCTTCTGAAATTTTCCATACAAAGAGTCGTCCTTCTACACTCACACTGCACAAATTTATGTCAAATAACAGAAAGCCAAACTAGATGAACAAAAAATAATTAAGAATAGCGGAAAACACCTACCTAGCCAAAAGGTGAACATCCTCAGCAAAGAAAGCCATGTCCGTGACCCTCTGACAGAACAAGACATCACTTAGATCAATAAGATACTAAAAACTTGTAAGCTGACACCAATTTACAAAAATCTTTTCTAATAAGGGATAGCCACAGAATATAATAGTAGGCCTTCAATAAATCAAGCTAATTTAATTGTATCAATTGTCAAGCAGTGATATTTCCTGCACTTCAGTACTTCAAGCATTGGTCCTAGACTGCGCTATCTCTATCCGTCTAACTCCCACTGCCATTTCTCGTTACATAAGTAATAGTACATGAAGTCAAACTAACTTTTGCAGCCATCCGAAAGTAAAGAATCTAAATTTGAATTCATAAACTATACAAGGCATCAACACCCGGATAGCGATCAAAGAATGCAATGTCATTTTAGTAAAATAAAAGTGCACATAACCAATCCAAACACTAAGATGTGAATACAAACTAGTATAAAGGATTAGAATGAAACCTGTGTATGAGCTCGAAACAAAGATCTCAATGCAGTGTGTATATTCAACACCCGAATGTTGCCCTGCTTCAATCCATAGCATATATACGACTTATTAACCGCAATTTGGCGGCCAAGCACAAGCTGAGGATCCGAACCATACTTGGTTATGGGTGTAACTTCGAGCTGTGGCTGAACCTCACCCTGCAACCTAACGTCCACATCATAAACCACGTTATTGCCAACCAAATGCCGGCCTTTCGGTAGCTTATTGCTGGGCATTCGAATCGGGCCAGTGGGTTGAATCCCCATTGGGAGAGTGGGCGGGATTGAGACACCTGGAGGAGTCGACAACTCAGGCTCTAGATTTCCTGACGGACCACCAAGAAGCGCCATGATCCGAGCACCGGAATTGGGGCTCGAATTGGAATTACCACTGCCGGTGCCGTTGGGGTTGGAAGTGGGAGTGGCAATGTTGTAATTACCAGGGGGTTGGATGGGCGGGGTGGGGAACGAGAGAGACCTCTGCTGGAGCAAGTGGTGGTCCTGCGGAGAGTATTGGATTTGGGGGTGGGGCTGCTGCGGTTGGGGGAGGTATTGAAACTGATGGTGGTGAAACGGTGCCGTTTGGGGCGGGTACGAATAGGGGCCCGTCGGAGGAGGGAAAGAAGCGGGCGGGACTGGGAACGAGGAGGAACTCAAATTAGGGTTAGGGTTTTGGTTTGAAATGGCGGGGGATGAGGTTTGGGCGGTGAGAGCAGCTGGGCTTGTGGGTTTAAAGAATTTCTGCATGTCGAAGGGCTGCGGTTGCTGCTGTGGCGGCGGATTTGGCCCGGTGGAAGCCATGGGAGGAGGAGGAGCAGCAGATCTATAAATATATGTTTGTGGATTTTGTAAGTGAATGTAAGAAATGGGATTTTGATTCCCTGACGGAATGGATTGTATATATATAAATATATATATATAGAGAGAGAGATAGATGGGGATTGGGAATCTCGGATTTGCAGAGAGAGTGGGATCTGAAGAGAGTGATGAGCAGGGAAAGGGGAGAGAGAGAGGGGGGAAGGACCTTGGAGTGGAAGAAGTGGGGACTTGGAAATACCTCACATTTGAAGAAACTTTTCAGTTGGTGGATGGAAATACGGCCCGGAACGTCAAATCTCATGATATAATTGGTTAGAGATGAAAAAAAAAAAATCACATTCAATTGCATTACGTCGTTTAGTGTTTTAAGCCGTATTTTCAAAGCACTTAAAAATCTCTCTTAGGTTAAAAGATTCGCTACAACAAATGCATTAACTAAATATATTTATCATTTAACGGTGGAATGTAATTGAATTTAGGAGCTTAAAGCTTTTGGGATATACCCATGGCCACCCTACGTATAATTATAATGTATTTGTGGCCTTTTTATTTTTCTTATTTTTAATAAAAAGGTAGTAAGAAATTCAAAAAATAGTTTGCTACATAGAATTTGTTTCTTTGTAGCAAGCAGTTTAAAGTATCTCTTAACCGGATGTTCAACGTTATATTCTTTCAGAAATTTTCAAATGCATTTGTGACTTTGATTGTTTTTTTTTTTTTTGGTATACAAATGATTGCATTGATTGTGGATTTTTTTCATACAATAGAACGGTATGTGACACAAGTAGCTATGATTTTTTTTTTTTAGCAAAACGGGATCAGCTGGTACCTCATTACAGTTGTCCATTTTTCGGAGGCCAAGAAGACTTATAAAAGCATTTTAGTTTCTCCCTGGCTATAATCGTGTGATTCACCAACAACATAAATTGAACTCAAGACGTACCGTGTGAAATACGGATTTAAAATTTGTCTATAACAATTGAGCCACCCCGTGGTGGTCAAGTAGCTGTGAATTTTGGATTTCTATTTTTTAGTGAAGGTCAAAAACGAATTTTAACTTTTAATTGAAAAAAATGTTTTTATTTTGGGCTGCAAGTGCTATGAATTAAGAACTGGGCTTGTACTACCTGGTTTGTGGGCCTAAATTTAAAAGCTCTCCCGAGGTGTTTTTTAATGGGGCTCCAAAAACCACAGTTACGTGGGCTTGTGACCATTAGTAGCGGGGCATTGAAGGTGGTGGGGCACTAGTTCTATTTGTCAAAAAAATTCATTTTCCTAAACAAGAAAATTCATTGAATCACAAGAATTAAAAATAATTTATGATAATTTAGGATAAGTTAAAATGACTAATGGCTCGTTTGGAAGTGCTTTAAAATGACAAAAAAAAAACTATTAGAAAAAATGTTTTCAGGTTCTAAGAGCACTTAAAGTACTTCTTACAAGAAGCATCAGTTATACATTATTCTTGTATAAAGCACTTGAAGTGCTTTTTTGAAGACTTGCTTTCATTTTTGTTAAAAATTGGTACCAAAAATATTTTCGCCATAAACGATTTCAACCATTAAAAAGGCGCTTACAAACAAGTCATAAAACAAATGCGTTTTGAGAATCCTAATTATTGGCTATATAAACACATTTTGTAGCCTTGATTCTATGACAGTCAAGCCCAAAACTTGCTAAATTTTAAATTTAGCACAAACAACACAACATAAAGTATGAAATTTTTATTTAAATGTGTAGAGCTAACACGAACACAATGAGTTTAACTAAATACAATAAAACTACACTAGCCTGATTTCACCCATTTCACAACTACTCCAGTTAGAGGACTACGCTCTCCTTGCATTCAAATTCAAATCTCTATAAATTTAATGAGAATTACCATATAATTTACTCATTTTTTAACAAACGATATTATCTAATAAGAGGTGGGAGCGTGAGCTAAGCCTCACATTGGCTAGTCATGATAATGTAGTTCAGATTATCCTTTGGCGAGAATCGAGGCTCATTTACAAGTGAAAAAAATACCTCAGATTCTCCTTTGACAAGAATCGGGGCTTACTTACAAATAAATATCACTAAACAGTAGTACTAAGTGGTCCCTGTAATTTACTACAATTATTTTAACTTCAAATTTAAACAATAATAACTTATTAGAGAATATTCCCATCAAACACTACCCCAATCACATCCATCCACGTCATCAAACAATAAAAAGGCAGACCATCTTTCATGCTTGTAGCAGAAAAGGAAAATAACGGATCCTTTTCTCTTGCCCACTTTATCCACCCAATATTAAAAAGGTCAAAATCCTAAAAAAACCCCCTTTCGCAATTTGCTTGCCTTATAAGCTAACAATTCCCGTCTTGTTAAAGCGTTTCCATCTCCGAAAACGACCCGAATTGAATTCCCCCACATTATATCAAAACCCACCTTCCAGATTCCAAGATCTCAAATTCCATTTGCTGGGTTCTGAAATTTCTAGAGAGAGAAAGCTAACCCATTCCAGAGAGAGAGACAGAAACGCAAATCGGTGAGTTCGCTCGGAAGAAGAAGAAGAAGCAGCCCCTTAAAAGCCTAAAAATTCCCCACATTCATCAAAAACCCAGTAAAACCCAATTCCCAGATTTCGAGATCTCAAATTCCAGTTTCTGGGTTCTGAAATTTCTAGCGAGTGAAAGCAACCCGTAACCCGTTTTCGAGAGAGAGAGAGAGAGAAACCAAATCAGAGGCAAGATGTGCTGTCCGGGTAGGGTTTGCATGCTGTGCACCTGTTTGATTCTGGTGGTGGTTCTGGTCGGTATACTATTCGGGTTCGGAGTCTTCAAGAACGGATTCCACAAGCTGAAAGATACTGTGAATATCTGTGACCCGAGTGTTCCAGGGTCTTTCTGCGGGGCCGGGTCGGGTAGGCCCTTCTTGGGTTATGCTGCTCCCCCACCTTTCTAGGTGGTTTGGTTTGGTTTGGTGTGGTTGTTTATCTCTCATTACTTTTCAATGTAATCTGTTTCTTTATCTGTTATTACTTTTGAATTTCTAGGGTTTTAGGTTTGATTTTTTATTGCACTACGGATTTGGGTTTTTCTTGGAATTTACAAATTGATTTGTATTTGCCCAATTTCAGTTTATTATTTTATTTTTCTTATGTTTTTTTGGTTAAAACTGGTGTCTAAAGACTCAAGAAAAACAACTAACTATTAACGGGTCAAATATTGTTACGCGTGCAGAAGACATTTTTTGAACCGCAGCGTGCTATGGACGATTTATACGTTTTAATGCGTGAATTGACAAAAAAAAAGTCAAATATTATAAGTAAATGAATAACCTTATATTATGTTAAAAGAAACCATTAATATAGATAATATCGTTTGTTAAAAAAAAATTATTTGATAACTAATTTAATCACATTATTATGTGCGTACGAAAAATCATTTTTATAATCGACATTACACTTTAATTTTTAAAAAAAATTGTACAAAAGAAATTAATTATTAAAAAAACATTGTTAAAATGATGAAAATACCCTTACCACATTTTATGCATTATTTTGGGTTGCTTTTGAAGTTTTTTTTTTTTTGAGAGGCATTTCTGTCCAATTATTTTTTTATGAAGCTTGTGACACCAAAAAATACTATTCATTGGACTTGTTGGCTTTATATATAAAATACCATCAACCATTTCATTGTTCTCACGATAAACATGTGAAGCCGACATATCCAATCCCTCCACAATAACTCTTGAAAAGCAATGAGATGAGCAATCAAAATCAGTCATAGTAGAGTTCATTTCACCCGATTGAACTTTATTTTAAATAATATTAAAAAAATTAAAATCTAGATTTTTTTCCACACAAGTTATATCTCTCGTAAATCATAAAACAGGAAATTAAATTATCAAAAATAAAACAGGAAATTAATCTTGACACATTTTATTCATAGTTATATTAGCTGGGCAAAAAGAGAGAAAATACATCAAGGTTTGCTGGGTTCTCACTTAGGCAAATGGGCTCAAAGATAGCAGTAATAACATTGTGGTCCAACTGATCCTAAGAGAATAAAAGAAGGGAAATTTTATTTGGACCTAATAAACCCATTTCTACACCTATTAAATTTTTGTTAAATTTTAAATTCTAATTATGCCCTGAAGAAAAGATGGGTGTAGAAAGAAAGTATCAACTGGGGAATATGGGTGGGTCGAAATGGCCCTGAGAGCCACAATTGGTGGCTGGGTGGGTTGCCGGAATTCAGAAAAGGGGTTGCCGAAGGGTGGAGAAGAACAACAAAAAGGGATTGCCGGAGGTCTGCATATATAGTCATAACCAAATCGAACTTGTATTATTGCAATAATCAAGACATCCATGAAATTATTTTCTTGCAGTACTGTAATGCGGTGCTCATTGACAGAGAGAGGGAAAGACTTACATATATAGTTAGAGACTCAAAGAACATGAAATTGGTGAGGACTGAACAAATTGCAGTACGTAGAGCCTCAGATCAAATGCGAGGTGATGATGAATCGGTGCTGCATATGCTAAGATTAGCAATTGGGTTAACTTTTGTTCTGCAATTGTTGATGCAGATGCTAAGAAGGGTTTGGAGGACAAAGTAATTGGAGTCGTACCTTTACAAATCAAGAGAATGCAATAACAAACAACTTTGAATTGGTGATGGTGAATTGTATTATTTGCTGGGTTTTTATAATTAGTTCATTAAGGTTTAAGGAGATAATAATCAGACCAAAATCCAATCCCATGGAATTGGGCATGAAGAATTGAAAAACAACGAGATAAAGAGCAGATCGGTGGTGACAGTTTCTGGAATGATGACCATAATCAAGTTTGGTTGTTGCCAGGGTAGGTGGTTGGGTGGGTTTACGTGTTTGTGTAATTTTTTTAAAGTATGTAAATTTTGTATTTGAGGATAAAATGGTAAGTTTGTGGGACAAAATTTCTAAGTTAGGTGTGGAAAAAAGATTAATGGGTTTAAATAAAATTTCCCTAAAAGAAATAGAAGAGAACGTCATATATTGGCGGTTATAGGGCAAAATCAGAAAATTAATAGTGGATAAGCTCATTTCCAAAACCTAACTAAATGAGATTTTGGATACCTTAACAACAAATGCAGAAAAATCAAGATTCAACAGGCTAGCTAAATGATTTATTATTTTAATTTTGTGTAAGCGTCTCCAACGGCCTAACTAAATGAGGTTTATTGGCTATTGTAACAAAAAATGCAAAAAATAAAATAAAATAAAATCCAATAAGTTAGCTAAATGATTGACTATCTAAATTTTGTTAGGAGGAGAGAAAGTTAAAGTTTTGCTAAACATTAAAAGTTATAAAGTTGCATTATTTGTGGGCTTCAAGAGAAGAAAAAGGGTTTTGGTTGTTTTTTTTTTTGGATCAAACAATAGATATCCACGCTGTCATGCAATTGTTTAACACATTTTCACTACTGTGGTAAATGGCCACTTGTTAAGTTTATAAAAAATAATACTAAAATATTTTAACTTAACTTAACATATCTAGTATTGTTGGAAGTCGTGGCTGGTACATTTTTGCATACCACCCTCAAGTGATGGTAATGCTCATCGCCCTATATATCACGGTTGGATGAAATTTAAATTTTAAGGTTTGTATATATCCTCTAGATAAACCTTGAAAGTTAAACTCATCTAACGGTGATAAATAAAATAGGACGGTGAGCAAAAAATATTCCCAAGTGATGGCTAGACAAATTAACATTTGAATCATTTAGCTAGCTACAATAATAAACACTTGGCTAGTATTGCTCTACCTTTCGATAGTGTAGCTAAATTTTTTTTGGTCAATAACTCAATATAGTAGAGCTAACGCAGCATGTGACATATCATATTGCCAAAAATAAACAACATGTATTGTATTTGTTAAAATATTCTATGTATATAAACAATCTGATGGTGCACAAATTTAAGTCCATTTTAATTCGAACAAGGGATGACAAATATAAGTCCAAACAATATCTTCTTTGTAGTAGACCGACGCAAGACATTAACAAGATTACCACATACGGTGCACAAATTATGTCTATCATTTTTTTTTTCCACAAGAAGAAGAAGGACCAAGTCAAATCATAACAAGCTTGTCAAGTTTGTTAGCTAGGTTTGGGAAGAATTTACTTTGAAGTTAAGTTAAACAATCAAAAGACAAACTACAGCAGGTGGTCCAGTGATAAGGGCGCAGATTGCGGCTCTGCAATAAACAAAAAAATATGGGAGGTCTCAAATTTTAAAAAAATGTAGGAGGTCTCGAGTTCGATACTCTAAGTTGATGATGAGTCTGCTTGACCTTTTTTTTTTTTTTTTTTTTAAATTTTTTATAGAAAAGAAAAAAGACAATGTTTTTTTTTTACAATATTAATAGTGGCCACAAGCAAAGTTAGAAAGTCTCTTTTTCTCATGGAATAATTTGAAAGGGTCTCTTTTTCTCATGAAATAATTTGAAAGGTGTATCAGCAGCGACGAGAGTACTCCCATCAACCGATTTCTAAAAACACGGTTGACGTCCGCGTATTATACAAAAAATTACTAATTATAACATTCGGTGTGCCCTTAAAACAGAAAACACATTGTCAAACCATTTGCGTTCCCTAACCTAAGGGAATTCCAAGATTTCGAGGAAGAAAAACTTTTCGTTTGGCCAAATACAAAAACACAAAGAGAGAGAAAGAGAGAAACCCTCCCTCTTCTCTCTTTTTGGATCCAAATCTTCAAAAAAGAAGAGAAGGAGAAACAAAAGAAATCAAGCAAATATGTGTTGCATCGGGTGCATTGCTAGGATTTGCACTTGCATTTGTTGCTCCATAATACTGACGGTAATAGTTTGCCTGCTGTTGGGGCTGGGTCCGATCAAGAGGTTCAAGATTATTAAGACACACATGCATTTTGTGGAATCTTGTGAGCCAAGCTACTATGGGTCACTGTGCAAGCCTGGAAGACCCTTCCTTGGCAACCTACCTTCAACCAGCTGGTTGGATGAGATAGCACCTTCACCATTCTAGGGTTCTTGTTGCTGCACTAATACAGTGTAATCTATTTGTGTGTCTTCCTCTCTTCTTTCTATTTTTTTGAATTTTTTTTCAGGTTTGCTAGGGCTACGTATATGTTGTACCGATGAATTTGAGTTGGTCTTGAAACCTAAATAAACTGTTTTTACCTGTGTTTTTTTGTACTTGATTTGGTGTTAATCCCCCTTTTGATGATATTCTTATGTACGTTGTTTTTTTTTCTTTGGTTAAACAAAGGGGCTAATAGCCCGAGAAAAGAGAAATTACAAAATAATGTCACGAGGTCGAAAGACTCTAAAAAAAGACATAGAGTACTTGAAGTTGACGGAATATTTGACATAAAACTGAGCGCAATGACGATTGGAAAACACGAATCAAGCTCTTGCTATGATTGTTAGGACATGCGTTCGATTGGAGTTAGAAGCCTCCACGACGCAACTAAGAATTCAAGCCTTTCTTCTTTCTATTAAATAGTTTAATGCGTTTTTTCTTCAAACTCCTCTTTCGTGTGGTGTTTGACTTGATTTATTTAAAAGATGAAAACCATGACAATAAATATTATTTCGATACTTAACAGTGGCTAATCTTATTGTAGCAAATGTAGTTTTATTGCAATCAAACGATATACATCCTTACAAAGCTTTCAACCAAAAAATTATTCGTGTTTTTGCCAGTGTTCTAAAAAACGGCCTAGGCGGCCGCCTAGCAACCGAGTTGTTTTTGGGCAAATCGGGAGGAAAAATCGGGTTGGGCCTAGGCGGTCTAGGCGGGCTGGGCAGCTAGGCGGGTTAGGCGGGCTAGGCGGTCCTAGGCGGTCCTAGGCGGCCCTAGGCGGTCCTAGGCGGTCCTAGGAGGTTTTTTTTTATTTTTTATTTTTTATTAATTGCGTGCTTTTTTCTTTTTTGGTTTCATGGTGGTATACTTATGGAAATGGTGTATCTAATTTGCAAATGATGAATTTACTACAAGTTCATCCAATACTTATGGAAATAGTGTACCTAATTTGCATTTTATCATTATTTTAGGTGTCAATATGCACTTATTTACAAGATATACAAAAAATTTACCTAAATCCGCATAGGCCGCCTAGGCGCCGCCTAGCCGCCTAGGCGCTAGGCGCTAGCCCGCCGCCCGACTAGCACCTAGCGTTTTTTAGAACCTTGGTTTTTGCTAGCGTCATGTCTCGAGTCCAAAACCAGAGGAGGAGGATTCTCTTTCTTCCTAATCTCTCTTCTTTTCTCCTCTCCTACTTGAATGGTTATGGTTAAGCTATATCAACATTTTATATTAATTTTTATATAAAGATAATAAGACATGGAGAATAGGGTGCTATCGTTCGTACCCAGAAGATGACGTCCAACGTCGAATCCCTTCCACTTGGCAATCGTTTCTCCATTTCAATTTTTCTTTTTTTGCCTATTAAAAATAACGACCGACTGGGACTTTGCATCGTCGAAAATTGGAATTCTTGAATGGTTGAAGCAATTTTTTTTATGTTAAACGATAGATTTGTTATATTAGTTGTTAGATTAGACGTTAGATTAGGGAACCAGCATGATTCGAACCCACGATGTGATGTAAGAGCAACACTCATCTCCACAACTATGATAGAAGACCAATTTCAAAATGAGTTTATAAAGTTATTAGGGGTTTATGTAATTGGATTTATTGGATTTCTTTGCTCTGTTTCATTCAAGTTGAATTATGTTGAGATACACGTCGAGGACGATTGGGTTTTGCAAATAGAGGGGATACGGGAAACCTTCTTCTCTGTTTTTATTTAATTTTATCAATTAATATTTTGTTTAGGCGTAAGGTGAAGTTAGCCTAGCTACCCTTAGATTAATCTAATATTCATATGAAAGAGGTCCTCAAAATGACGATCTTAGATGAGCATCAAGGCATATCTACACAAAATTATATTGAAGAGAAAACATGAAATTTTTATTTGCGAAATGTAAAAATATGTATTATATATATCTAAATTATATATTAATAGAACTCTTTTTGTCAACTAAAAGAAGGTTAAAAGACTATTTAGTCTTCTATCACAACAAAAAAGTCAAGGGCAGTAATGTAATTTCATAAAATAAAAATTTGATGTTTAAACATCACCTTTTTTACACTAAGGGGAGAGGGAGTTTGGCTAAGCCACACAATGGGCAGCCTAATTTGGTATCGAATTCGTCATCCACTAGATTCGAACTTAAAACCTCTCACTTCCAAGTGAAGAGGAATACTACCAAACCGTTGTTCTAAGTGGTCACCTATAGGTGATTTTAACATCTCTAATTAAAAAAAAAAAAAAAAAAATCTCTTTCCCCCTCTCCCAACTCCCACGTTCTGTCACTCTCTTCCACTCTTCTTCAATTTTAAAAACAAAATAAAAAATTTCACACACTTTATGTATGGGCATATACTAGTATATATCTATACTATTATTAAGAGAAGAGTCTTTGTCAACCAAAAACACTGAAAAGACAACTCTACCCTTTCTTTCATAACTTGAGTTTATAAACAAGGTTCAGTAATTGTGGATATTCATGTTAAACAATCAAAATAATAATTGTGGATAATCATTAAACAATTAAAAAGAAGAAATAAAAGTCCAAAACGAAGGAAAAGGATCATCGTCGAATCATTTTCCTGGGGATTCTAGGGATCTTGTGATCGTGACCATTCATCGTACATCGTGCAATAATAAATTATTTCAAAATTTAAGAATAAAATTAAATATAAATAGTACCTAAAAATTTCTGACCGCACGATGTATGATGAATGATCACTCTCTTCAGCTCTCCTTCAATTTGAAAACAAAAAAAAAAAAATTCCGCACATTTTGTGTGTGGGCATATATTAGTATGTATAATAATAGTAAAAGAATACTACTTTCTTATTGAGAAAGCAAACAGAACGGAGCGTTTTATCAACGAGTGCAACTAATTCGTATCACAGACAATCCTTCTCTCCTTCTTGTCCAAGTGGGACAAGAAGTCCAAACTCGTCAAACAAATCCCCCTACATATCCAAAATCCCGAAGCTCCGATTCGATACAACCCACCATACAATCTCACAAAATCCTCACCAATCCACTTCGGAGATCCAATCGCATCGACGGATTGAAGAAGATGAAGATCACTGTGATGACCGCGGACGAACAGATCCTCTCCTTAGACGTCGATCCTCACGAGACTGTAAAACCCTAAAAACCCCCAATTACTTTGATAGTTCTTTAACTTAATTTGGAAGTTCTTATTTTTATTTAATTTTAATTTTTCTGTGATAGGTTGAGAATGTGAAAGCTCTGCTGGAAGTGGAGGTGAGAAATTTAATTTAATTTAATTTAATTTAATTCATGAAATAATCATTTTTTTTTACTTAATTTGAAGGATTGAGCTGTTTTTTTGGGGAAAAAACTTTTGGATTGAAGTGAAGTTTAGATCTTTCTGTACTTGGGATTTAGAGGAAGAGGTGAAGAACTGGAATATAATTGCAGAGTTTAAAGTGCTGAACTCTCTTGATTTGAAAGCTAGTTTTTTGAATCCAGTTAGCTGTTTAGTTAAAGGAGTAATGTATAACGAATGCGTGATTTGATTTTCCGATGCGTATAAGCAGACGCGGGTGCTGCTTCAGCAGCAGCAGCTGCTATATAATGGGAGGGAGATGAGGAATTCTGAGAAGCTGAGTGCTCTTGGTGTTAGAGATGAAGACTTGATAATGATGGTGTCCAATGCCGCCTCGAGGTATATTTGATAATGCTGTACTTAATGTGCAATTCACTTCATGATGTTCATGCGTTTAATGGGCTTGTGGATATGTTTCAGTGCACCGTCCAATGCCTTGAGCTTCAATCCAGATGGGTCTGCGGTAAACCCAGGAGCTTTCCAGCAGCACATTAGGAATGATTCTAATTTGACAGCACAGTTGTTTCAGGTAGCATGATGTTCTGATACTTCAATTTCTTTTTTTCTGGTTTTGATTGGCGTTTGTCGACAGTTGCTACTTAGTGTTGCAGAGTCTTTCAAAATGTAATTCGTTGTCCCTAGTTTGTGTGATTTTGTACTTCCCGTGAGTTTCTGATAGTCTTTGCTTTTGTTGGGAGCTTACAGAGTGACCCAGACTTGGCACAAGTTATTCTTGGAAATGATCTCAATAGGCTGCAGGAGCTTTTGCGAGAGCGTCATCGCCAAAAATCTGAACTAAAACGGAAACAAGATGAGGAGCTTGTAAGTTACATTTTCTTCCATAGTCATTGTAAGATGGTTGCTACTTTATATGGCCTACACTGTAATATGTCTCCATACATACTGATTAATAAAATACATACAGCCATATGGTAATTGATGAAGTTTAAGAGAAATACAGTGATGCTAACTAACTGTAAATAATATTGCGATGTCTGTTCCTGTAAGTATGCGTGTTTATCCTGTGTTACCTCTTGAATGTAGATTTTGGCATGATTTATAATTCCTGTTACTGATGGAGCTTTTGGTTACCTGAATCTTGTGAGCAGGCTCTTCTTTATGCAGATCCTTTTGATGTTGAAGCCCAGAAGAAGATTGAAGCTGCTATTCGCCAGGTTAGTGGTATTGTGATTATTGTCTTTGTCAAAGGAGTGAGGTTCACAGAAGATAATTCAACTCCATAGTTTCTTGGAGCTGTAGTTGTTCTTTCCTAAAATATTTGCAGTGATAACATACTCTTAAAAATCAATTCTTAATTGCTCACAATATGTATTTTGTTATTTCTTTTTTGATTTTTTTAGGGTAGTGCTATCCACACACCCTTTTTACTTCCACACTCCCCAAAGGGGTGTGTGGATAGCACCACCCTTTTGTTAATATTGCTTATTTCATTTGCAGAAAGGAATTGATGAAAATTGGGCTGCTGCTCTGGAGCATAACCCTGAGGCTTTTGCAAGAGTGGTATGTATGATTATCAGCTTTCTCTACCAGTGTTATCATTTTAAATTGGTATTAATGTTCTATATTTTTCCAGGTTATGTTGTATGTTGACATGGAAGTGAATGGTGTCCCGTTGAAGGTAATTATTCCCAAATAGCTTAGGACTGTTACTCATCTTTCTCTTCAGTTCAATGTGATATGAGATGGCTGGAATATTTTTCTGTCATCTGTGTTGCCTTCCTAATTCGACTGCCCTTTATGTTTCCTGTACAACTAAATAAAGGCTATCCATCTCAACTAATATTATCAGTTCTCGTTATTTATGGATTGTCTGTACTTTAAGTAACTGCAAAAGTTACATACTTTGTTTATTTCCACTTGTATCCAGGCATTTGTTGACAGTGGAGCGCAGTCAACTATTATATCAAAAAGTTGTGCCGAGCGTTGTGGGTATGAGCTAATTTTAACTATTAGACTACTCTTTATTGGTTGTGAAAGTATATTTACACAATCACTCATTTTAATATTCTATTGATGAATATGCTTGGATCATGTACTCGAGTCTCGTGCCTTTTTTGGATTAGCAAGTTTGGTGCTATTATCAGGGCTATCGGTCCACTGTCTATTAGTTGTGTGGTTGTGTGTTTCATGGTGGACATTCAGTGGCCCAAACACAATAAATATGCATGCATGATTTTAAGATGAATACGGATGTTGATTTGGATAACAATCTCAATCGGTTGTTTTCACTAGCTACTTTATATCTTATCACTTTAGCCACTTAGATAAGATCTACGACCAACCCTCAGATAAGTTCATGTGAAAAGGAGACAATTTTTGAATGCTTTATTGCTGTTTTCTTTATTAGAATTTCTGTTGATTTTTTTTCTTCCATATTTTTATGAATACTGATGTTGATTTGGATGCATGAGAGAACCGTAGGAGGTAGTTCAGTAACAATCTGTCAGTTTTTTTTTTCACTGACTACTTTATATCATACAACTTTAGCCACATAAATTTAGCTTTGGCGACCAACCCTTCTGATAAGTTTTTATGAAAAAGAAGGCAATTTTTGAATGCATTACTGCTGCTTTCTTTATTAGAAATTCTTTTGATTTCATATTTTTATGAATAATGTGAGAGTTACAGGAGCAAAAGCCTAATGTTGTGTTGTTTTGGGCATTAAACTCTCTAGATTGTTGAGGCTTTTAGATCAACGTTATAAGGGCATTGCTCATGGAGTTGGTCAATCAGAGATATTGGGTCGAATACATGTAGCTCCAATCAAGGTAGCTGCCTATGCTGAGCAAATCAATATTATTTTATACACTATCTGAAATGTTTACTTGAGTGACAGGCTTTTTAACATTGTTTCTGTAGATTGGAAGTATATTTTACCCTTGTTCATTCATGGTTCTCGATGCTCCGAATATGGAGTTTCTCTTTGGGTTGGATATGCTCCGTAAACATCAGGTAGAATCTATGCTCCAAATTCTGTGATAGCTGTCTTCCTCAATGGTTGTAATTAATGAGGAGCTCCATTTGTTAGTCACTTAGTCTTCTAACATTAAAGATGTCTTCAGTGCATTATAGATTTGAACGAAAATGTTTTGAGAGTTGGCGGTGGAGAAGTTTCTGTACCATTTTTGCAAGGTAGGTCCCATGATCTCTATGTATGTTTGTATGTATAAATATTCTGGAATATTTATGGTCCTTTGCTAAAGAAAAATCTAAAACTATGTATTTGTTTCAGAAAAAGACATCCCATCTCGTTTTCTCGATGAAGAAAGGTTCTCCAAGGAAGCATCCAGCTCAGGAGCTCCTGTAAGTCTACTCGAGTTTATGCTTTTCCTGAAGTCAAGGATATTTACTGTTTGCTGTTTCCGGTTCCTAAATGCATAATAATAATAATAAAATCTAGGATCAAAATTCTGTTGTTATCTGTAAAAACAGTTGGATCATCTCGTGTGAGGCTTTGTATTTGCTCCTTTTTATTTTCATATCTTCCCATCCCCTCCTAATTTTCTTGTTAAGTGTAGAATCTATAGATATAACATGGTTTTAATGATCATAGCATTCATTAGGATATGTTGTCTTATAAAAGTTTTCAAATTTAGTAAGGCAGTTGACTTTTGATTTAATTTCTTTCATTTTTTGCTCATTGTGCTTTAATAATGGTATTCTTCAGGTTACAGCGGGAACAGCAGATACGAGCAAAACTGTACCATCGGGAGGGCAATCTTCGGGTTAGTTTGGAAAATACTCATAGTCCGTAGCGGATGCTTTGGTTACGATTTGTGTCGTGAGGCGCAATTTAGTTTGTTTGCTCTTGTTTGGTTGAATCGGTTAATGAGAATTATAGAGTTTAATGGGATGCCTTGATAATGATTTGTGTCAGGGAGGTGAAATTTAGTTTGTTTGCTCTTCTTGGTTAAATTGGTTACTTGCAAATTGTGATAGCAGTGCATGTATGAATTTTCCCCACGTATAACTGATGGTCGTTTCCTTTTCCTTTTGAACTTGACACAGCTAGTGCTCGTTCAAACCAGACTCAGGTAAATTTTTCTAGCTTTACGCTATTTTTTAATTTATATCGAGAAGTTTAATTAAGCTGTAGTGTTTTACATTTGCTTAATCTCCATTCTAAGTTATCAACTAGGGTTTTCAGTCTTTCGGGGGTTCACCATACAGAGAAGTTGGATCATCGAATAAAATTTCTACATCTGACAAAGTTGTGGTTGCAGGGATCTGAATTTGAAGCTAAAGTTGCAAAGCTTGTCGAGCTAGGGTTCGGGAGAGATGCGGTAATACAAGCTCTTAAATTTTTTGATGGTAACGAAGAACAAGCAGCCGGGTATCTTTTCGGTGGCTGATTTGAAACTTTATATCTTGCAAAATTCATATTCGTTGTTGGATTAATGCTTAGTTTGGGAACTCAACAACTAAAAGTTGAAGTTGAAAATATTATGTATTTGTTACCCTTTGATCTAACCTTATTGATTGAGACCCACGAACGAGGGTAGCAATTTATATAAACAGACCGTCCTTCGATTTGATTTTCTTGAGTTTTACTTTTACTTCAAATCTGCTTTTTTAATCCCCTGCTGGATTGACATTTTTCGGATTGAATTTCGATGGTGGAGTAACTACTGGATGGATCGTTAAAATACTAATATAGGATTAAGTACTTAAAATCTCTCAATTTTTTAGTGTCATATTAAATTGGTCACAATATTTTTAAACATTTTAAACAAGTACTCGATTTATTGAAAATGTCGCATCCATTAAAGCTCCAGTTAAAAATTTGTCAAATTAATTAGGGTTTCTTTGGATCTAAGAACAATAGAAGGTCATGGAAGCATAGCTTTCACTAATTAATGGTCACCACCACTCATATCAGACTATCACCTCCAAACTCAACGCAAAAGCACCTAATCCACCCTACAACTGCCGCCAACGTTGGGGGAGAAGGTCATGGAGGTTGCTAAAATGGTATGCACTGCCATGATGTGCCCACCATCATCTTTACTGCCCACAAAGAAGAATTGGAAGCTTTGAGTCGAGAATCGGCGGATGAAGAAATCACATGAGCAGAAACAAGCTCCTTGGAACCCTATCTGAATTATTAATCCTCTTATTTGTTAGGAGACGATGTAATTTCAATTTGAGTCTATTTTCGATGCAGTTCAATACCCTTTGATCATCAGGTTCCACATTATATAATCTATTTTTGAAATTTAGATTTTGAGGTGGCTAATATTAATGTTGACCATGATATACTGAGTTGAGGGGTTTTCAATAAAATCTATGTTTGAAAAATTAACTGTGGCTTAATGAATGTGACATTCTCAAAGCCTTCCTTGTCTCATGCTGCTGTAGGTGGTTGGTTAGGGAGCCTTAACATCCACCCAGCGTGGTAACCTCGCCTCCCTATCTTCTACTTCTTCCGAAGCTTCAAAATTTCTGAACACTTCAGACAGACCCTTAGGCTTTGAATCTCTTCCCAATCTCTAGAACACATTCTTAGTCGTCTCCTTGTTTATTTTAGCAGCCCGAAGAATACTCATGCAGGCGTCATGTTCTTTTATCTCTCTCATTCTGACCAACTCTCGATCAATAATGGCACCTGATGATGGTACCTTGAGCTCACACTCACACTGACATCTGCTACACAAAACCACTCATTTGACCACAACTGCTTGGGGTCTGTCGGGCAACCTTCTGACGCCTTATGTTGGCCTAACTGCTTGCTTTCTTTCTCCTTTTTCATCCGAGGTAACTTTTCATTTCCCTCTCTCAACCCAATTAAGATTTATCATGTTAATTAGGGCTTCAGGGAATGGATATGTGTCAATCATCATGTTGGCCTGGGGTTTCTCCATCAATAATCTTTCCTTGATAAGGTCTTGGCCTTGGTTAAGTTAAAGGAATATGGTTGATACTTTGGAGGCTTCATGAGTACAAAACCTCCATCGTTCATCACGATCTTCTAGTCTTTGATAGGTTGAACCAATCCCTTAACCATCAAAGGTTTGAAAAGAGTGGTCATCTCTGTAGCACACAACTTTATCCCTTTTCCCAAGATGTTATCATTTTCTCCCGCCTTTAGGCCTTCAAACTCCAGCTGATGTATTGGTACTTTGCTTTTATAAAAGGGGTCACTTTAGATGAATGCTTCACTTGATGTTCTTCTGCCAACAACTTATCATACTTAGTAGTTGCAATCACTAGCTCTTGAAGTTGAACGATGTGGTTGTTGTTCATTATGTTGGAAAAGTTAGCAATTTGGCAATTTGATTTATTTTTTATATACAAGTGGTGAGATACTTGTGTTAAAAAATTAACAATTTAAAAAATAAAACTTCCTATATTCCGGGCACAAAGAAAAATTTCTCAGGGAGAAGGCCATGGGTAGTCCACACATGGCTCCTCTACTGGAGTAGGAGAGGTTTTGAAACCGACCGAACCCATACCAAAACCAAACAAATCCCGAATCGACAATACCAAAACTTTGGTACCCGAAACCGAACCAATACTGAAAATTCAGTACGAAATACGATATGCCACTTGCATTAGTTTGGTAAGACCGAACAGAATTGACACATATATATATATATATATATATAATTTTAATTATTATAAGCCACTAGACTTGGTTGAGATTTAATCAACCCTTCATTCAAAATAAACCCTTCTCTCGCTCTTGACCTAACATCACTCTGTGACTCTCTGTCTCCTTTGACTCCTCTGCCCAAACCCAAAAGACTCGAGCTCTCCTCCTCCCCTAACTTCATCGCCCAATTCGCAGTCCACCCACACCACATCTACACCTATCTCTAATTCTCTCTCTCTCGAAACTCCTCTCAATCTTCATGAACTTGAACTTTCAAGTTTGAAACAATTTTAAATTCATTTAGAATCTTGGTTTGTAACTTAATTTTTTGCTTTTGTGTTTGTAACTTAACTTATTTCATTTTGGTTGTATGTATTTTTAATTTAAGTAGTTTGTAAGTATAGAGATGGTAATTACAAATGATACATTGATACTAATGAAAATGATTTGCTTGTAGTTTGTCATTATAAAATTATAAAATGAATTATTATTAGTACTCCAAAAATCTCATTTGGCACTCCAAAATTTCTATAATTAGAAAGAAAAATACACTTGTGAGGAGTGTAGAATGAGATTTTTGGAATGCTAATAACAGTTCTCATTATAAATTGTGGTGATAAATAGAATTGGTATGAATTGGACTGACAAAATTGGTATGAATAGGTATGAATCAGGCTGACCAAATTGGTATGAATAGAATTAGGATGACCAAACTAAGATAAGTTACACATTCAAAAGGCCCCAAAATTGGGCTAACCAAATTTCAGCCCAAAATCTAGATCAAATTAGAAAGCCCAAAAATTGGACCTAAAGGCCCATTCCCGATCCCAAACCGAAAAATTGAAATAATTTTTGTATTAATGAATTTCAAGAAACTGAAATTTCGGTTCGGTTTTGGTTTTCAAAATTCCTTCCCGGAAGTTTTCAGTTTGATTTTCGGTATTCAAGTATTGGTTTGGTATCTCCAACCGAACCAACCCTAGTTGTGGGAAACATGTGGTCTGGTTTCCCGACCACATAATTTCTCCTCGTGCAGATAAGGTATCAACTCAATAAAAACAAGCTAATTAAACTGCTTTAAAATTATTGGCGTTGGTGAATCACTGGTGGTCAGGAGTAGGCTTAAATACCTCTATAAGTCTTCCCAATTATCGAAAGAGTGGACTGTCGTGCTGGCCCCCTTTTCATAAAAGAAATAAACAACTTTCAAAAATTAGCATGCTATAAACATATCAGTGATGGGTCTGCTGCTTTAACACTCAATTTTTCCACATGTAAAACAATATTAGTTCGATTAGCCTCTAAACAATGATCATGCTTAACACTAAACATGTTGAAATCGATTCTTACTTTTTTTATTAAATAATAATGTGGTCACGTATCATGATCTGTCATTGTGATATATTTTATTTCTACTCACAACCAATCGGCTGATGCGCTGAGATTGAAAGTTTGTTATTCTTTTAGGCTAGTTTACAGTTCGTGAAGCTCCTTGAGTTTAATTGAAGAACATGAAGGGAAATTAAGGGGCTCGTTTAATACCGCGTATGTTCAATGTTAAGAAAATATTATGCCACCTAGTAGTATTTTTCTTTCACTTATAAGTAGGGTCAAAACCTTAAGGATTTTCATGTAAAAATATACAATCATATAACAAAAACTTGGAAGAAGGGTCATGCGATCCTCATGGCCTTCATTGGCCCCGTCAATGCTTGTGAGCAAATAGTTCGTGGACATTGAGTTTCAATACCAAACTATGATGACATTGCCCAATGTGTGGCTTAACCCAAATCCTCTACCCATTAGTATAAATATATCTTTGTATTAAATAAACAAACATACATACAAACAAATATGCAAACAAAAGTACTTAATAGCAAAAGTGTTTCCTGCAAAAGCATTCCTAACAAACCCAAAACTTTGAAGGATAAAATTTGCGATCTGCATCGTAGCTAGGTAAGGGAGCCTCCAACTTGAGGAATTTTTGGACTGGCTTAGTTATGTAAAAGAGGTTATGGAGTTCAAGTACTTATAAATCCTTATAACAAATATAATATCATCCAATACCAAAATTTTACACTCAATAATCACCAAAATCTTACAATTATATAAGACATACCAGCATGGTGATCATAGCTCTTCATATTCTGTGGCTCTTGTGTAAGGTACTCTGCTGCTTTATGCACAATCTTTATTTGTATGACGGAATCCACAACTTTTTGGTTGGACATCACTTCCGTATGCCAACACAAGGAACTCTATTTCATCATCTATCGTCTCCACAACCCCGCGAGAATCGCAACTAATATATTTCTTCATGTGTGTAACACCGAACACCCTTGTTAACCATGATGCCCCGAAAGAACCACCACTCTTGTCATAAACAACCGACACTTTCTTAAGCATACCACTTTTACAACAGATAACGGCCCGAGAACCGCCAACATTGGCCACCACCTGTTCGTGGCAAGAATATCCGTCGGGGACGTTTCCTGGCCCGCGAGCACACAGCTCCCCGAGAGGTTGGCGCCGGTTGATTCCTGTCTGAGCGACTTCCGTCTGCTTGTTGGGCTGAGACAGAAGGACATGGTTAGCTTTGAGAGGTGCCTTTATGGAGCCTTAAGTACAGGCTTTGAGGCTCACAATCAAAACCAACAGGTTGCGTTCAGGTGTGCCACTGCCATCTTTAGCATGACAGATGTAAAACTAACGTCTGGGTATTTAAACCGTATATGCCCGAGAAGCCGAGTTGTTCCTGGAAGGTGCCTTTGTGGGGCATTCGGTGTAGGCCTTGAGGCTCACAACCAGGATCGCTCAGATACTCTAACATATAATGATTGGTTCGTCATTATATAGACGTTTATATTAATTCTACTTCAATCAGCCCGAGCCCGCAGAGGAAGAACGAATCCAAATGAATGCCTTTGTCGGGCCTTAAGTTTAGGCCTTGAGGCTTCCCATCAGGTTAGTTCTATGCTCAAACGTTCTAAGACGATCACAGTCGAACGAATACAAATTTAAGAGTAGATTGATTACTTGCGCCCTAAGTAACTCAACTTCTAGCTATCAAGGATTGTCGTGGATGGGTTAAGTCCACATAAAGTTCTTTTTTATGCCTTGAGACCAAGGACTTTCACATGATCTAGTTTATATGCTCGAAAGATTTAGTACTTGAATCTAAACAGGCTAGATCCGAAGATTGAAAGACTTTTAGTTTCATGAAACTTGCTAGAAACAACTTGTATACATATGAGCATATACATAATATTCCTAGATCTATGAACAAAAGACAAGACCACAGAGAGTCGGGTAAGGTTTCACCTAGTCGGGCAAGATTAACTGTCTTGCAAAGATTGCTCTCTGTGGTTACAAAGTGTTTGAGAGATTAGAAAAGGGATTGGGGAAGAGGTTTATAGGAGGGAATCGATACTACTGCAGGGATCATGCAAGGTAGCAGAGCTATTACAAAGACAGAAACTGTTTGATCTAAGGGGTGACTTAAGGTCGTGCGCAGGGAAGACAAAGCTTGAAGAAGCTTAGCTTAAAGGGTTTTCTTGGCTTGGCTGGGAGAGACAAGTTTGTAAGATTGTTTGTTTGTTTGATTGAGTGTCCTTATCTCTGATTTCTCTTTCTTCTTTTATAGCCGGTTTGGCTTGGCCTTCTGCCACATTAATCTTGCCCGAATGCCACTGAAGGGTGGTGACTCACCAGCTTTTTACTTGTATTGCCATCCAAAAGTACTTTCTGGGCTGAACAGCTGGCTGGTCTACACCACTTGGTCCTTGGGTAGGTGAGCAACTTGTCTCCAGATGAGCTGCACTTGGTCGGGATAAAGGCCTCTGCCGCATCCTGGGCTTCAGCCAATTCTGGGCTTTCCCCTCTTCTTCATTTGCTTTGGGCTTGCTTTCCCTTTAAGCCCAAAGTTCAGGTTTTAACCCAAACACCACCAACATCTACTTGCCCTAATAGTACATTATATATTGCTGTATCACTTGAAACTACTAACACCCCTTAACCTACTTGTTTGATTTCTCCATAATTCTTTTCTCAGTTCCAAGATATGCTGTCCCGAGTGCATGCGCCATGGCTAACCAGGTCCAAAACTCAGGATCTGCTATGGTATTTTCAAAAAGTTTAGATTGCAAGTATGTAGGAACATCATGACCCAATAAGCCATAAATAATGCTAAATAGCCCTATGTCATGATCACCAAGAGGGTTACCAGTCTGCCTAAAATCTGCAACAACATAACTCTGTATAAGGTTATTGTATGCATCATTTAGCACATGGAAGCCATATCTGGCATTTACATTCTGTGAGGCATTTGAAAGCTCGCTTCCTTTCCCAGAAACAAGAATATCTATTCATGAAAATGAACCAATTCTCGGACAGGAGTATCCTAATTCTGCCTAACCCAAATTTTTCTTTCGTGTTGTCGGGAATTTGACTAAATATCATGAACGATGTGGGGATAATACTTGTAACTTTAAAGTCTTCACTAGAATTAGAAGCAAGTGAAAAGAGAATTGGGGAATGATGTGAAGAGAAATGAAGAGAAGATCATCAGCTTCCACAATCATTAGTATTGATAGAATAGAACATGCACAGCGATAGTAAGTAACATTAGCACCACAAGTCTCCCACTAAAAACCGTGGCTTAATTTATCTCTTCAAAGTAAATTAAAAAACGCTATTTATATGGAAATTTGAGAAAGAAAAACCCACTTTGTTTGCCTTTCGAAGTAATTTTTAAGTCGAAAGAAGTTTTCGATACTAACCGTTATTCATAGTATATGCATGTGTTCTTGCGTACGAAAAGCTATTTTGAATGGTGATAGCATGGTAATATATTAAAAATCATTTTTTACAAGTTAAAAAAAAAAATTCAAAATGAATTTTCATTTTGATTTTTTTTTTACAAGACTTTTCATTTTGATTTTAGCTGCGGTAATTGTATATTTTCAGTGAAGGGAACATACGGAAATGCTTGGATGGGCCAAAGGGGATCACATGTTTTTCTCTCTGTCATTTCTCCAATATCTTCTCTATTTCAGCTAAAAAACAAAATGGTTAGCAAGCATGCTCTAAAATGTTTATGTTTTGTGTTTGGTTGTAAGACTCATTTGACGAGTAAGAGGATCGTTCCAATTGAAGTTGATACACATAATTCAAGATTATGTTTTTGTGTTTTTGAGGTTTCTGTTACGATGAATTACTATAACGAATACCCAATTCATAATTTAATATGAAAACATACTTTATTGATGATGCAAGACTAAACAATAGTAACCCATAAAAATTTATAGTCAGAAAGAATCTGATTGGTTTTGCCGATGCAAACAACAAGAACAATATTCCTCCAAAAAAAAAAAAAAACAACAAGAACAATATAACACTGAGAAACAAAGTTTTACGCACCTTCCTCAATCAGTAGGGGTAGAAAACCCTTGAGCCTGTATCAACTGGGGCACAGCTATTCCACGCGTTAATTTCTAATTTGAAAGGCTTGAATTGCATATGAAAACTTTCTTTCTTCACTGCAAAATACAAAACTAAAAGACACAAGTTTATAAATGGTAACCTGGCTTAGCATACAAAAACTTTACAATGACCTTATTACTGGACAACTACTTCCCTACCTGAGTCTTACTTGATACTGCAGCATCAGATTAGAAAATAGTTTCAAGTGCTTTAGCAGAGACGACCTGAAGAAAAGCCCATATGCTAGACTATTCTTTACAGAAATAATCAGACTAATAACGTAATTGTAACAAGAGTAGTGTGTGTACACATATTAGTCAAAGGAAGACGGTGATAGATACAATAAGGCTGGGATGGTTACCTTGTTCGAGGAAAGAGGATATACGCTTATCGGTTGAACTGATGCCCCCTAAGGATATGAAAGAAGCCTTGAAATTTTTGTGAAGAGAGGGGGAAACAAGGAGAATTACCATTGTGTATGTTTTTTGTTTCTTATAACAGAAAAGAGAGGAATTCAATTCAGTTAAAACAAGGGAAGAGAGTCTAACAATTCTTTTGTTTGAATGGGCTGACAACATCACAGAACAATTCAGTCAAAACTTTAATAATTATTGATGAACCACTAGTACTAGAGATTGAACTGAATTTTTTTTCTTCTGGTGGAGGTTGAAGCTGCTTTTGTTAAGTTTAAGCTGAAGCAATCTCCACACTTAACCCCCAATTTCCTCACTGAAGGCTTCTCTTCCATGATTGTTCGATTTCCAAACGCAAGATTCATTGGCTAAAAAGATAGAAAACAATGATGGCAAAAAAGTAAAATAAAACTGTTCCTGACACGAAACAAGGGGAAGAACTATTGCAGTCTCAACCTTATCAGGTATCTAGCACACAGTAGAAAAGACTAGGGTTTGAATAGTCATTCTCCAACAATACCTTGAGTTATCATTTGGATTCTTTCCCATGTGTAGATGATATATAGCATGATCAGTTAAGGATTAATGTATTGACACAATTCATTCTGCACTTAATCGGATATCCAAGATGTTGCGGTTCAGAACATATGCACTCCGATGATGATTGAAAATGCTTGGGGAAATGTTGGTCAGGACTCAAGTATGTTCTGCTAGTTTCTTGTTGCGATTGGTTGGCAGTCAAGACCAGAAGAGCTATCCAGGGATGATCTCGTTTGCATAGTTTGAGTTTAAAGTATAACATTATAGATAGCAAGCCTTCTCTAGCACATGAGCTGCAGGCTTGCAGCATATTTCACTTAATCGTGAACGCAACAATATATACAGCAAGCTGGAAATTTCCAAATACTGTTCCTAGAAAAAGAAGAAATCGTTCGCGAATTTGTTTCTAGCAGTTTGTTTGACTGATAATTATGGTTTGCAATGCATAAAAAATATTATCACTCGTGTCGTTGTGTTTGTTATAATATAACCCGCAAGAAGGTTACCCCCAATTAAATTGTTTGCACAGATATGAACAAGAAGACCAATGTTCTCATTCAACACAAGCAAAACCCTTAATCATCAAACCCACAATGTCATACATTTCCATTCCATGACATAAACAAAACCATAAATTAGAAAAAACAATACAACAAAAAACTCACTGTATTCATGTCCTTGCGAATCGTCGGTTTCATCGCATTCATCGCGGTGCAAAATGCAACACAACTCCTCTGTTTTGCTCTGTTTCCACCCAACTCACCCATGAAACCGGTACACAAGCTCCAAAGCCCTCTCCTTTGAGCCCTGAGGGGCAAAACTCTTCAGTCTTCACACTCCCCACAAACCCATCACCGTTAAGCCGCCTCTCCTCCGCCAGGGCGGCCGCAGAAGGAGAAAGCCGCCTTTTGGGCCGCTTGTTCTTGATGAAGCAATCCCTCATCTGCTCCTCAACCATGTCAATTGTGGACCCAGAATTCCCCTCTCCAAAGCCATCACAGTCATCGTCGCCAAAAGAAATAGATAAAAAAGACAATTCATCTCGTTGGTTGTATATTTTGCATATTACATGCAAATAGTGCATACAGTATCATTATTAATTAAGTGATATTATTTGAACACACAAAATTAATGCATTTATACAAACACACTTCACATATTATTTATTTGTCACATAAAATTGACACTCGCTGACACTCTTTAATCTAGTACATATGGAATATAATAGTAGGGCCACCAATATTAGCTAGAGTTTGTGTCCACATAATTTTATTGATACAATAATAGTAGGAAGATTTATTTCAATGGTAAACTTCAATAAGAGATCTCAGCGTATGAGTGATGTTATAGTGAGTGAACCCAACAGTTAAAAAGATCTTTTCCCATTCTGATTCGCTACGCTCTTTGCCAGTGATGGTAGACATCATCAGCATATCGAACCTGAGCTAATTGTCAACTGATTTCTCATCCACCATCTTCTTGTTATAGACATACCCCACAACTATGTCTATGATGAAAATCTTCTTATTCCCTCCCTCGTTTTTGCTTAAAAGATTGCTTCTCTACACTTCTTCAATATCTTCACGTTTTTTTCTTTGCTCCAATCATTCAAAATCCACTGAGATATGGATCGTTAATTATTTTCATACATTACCCAATTAGTCACAACATTTCCCAATTAATCTCTATATAAAAGGAGGATAGTACACACAACTACATCAACAATGTATGTATGCATATGATATACTTGCTTGTCGGGACTTTTTACATATCAATAATTCTATTTAAACACACTCGCTCATATTTTCTTTAATAGAGGTGGACCCTAGCATGTACGTGGGACAAGGATGCTAGGCTTGCTAGCTAGAACTTGCAAAGACAAGGGTGAGATGTTTTTACTAACAAAAGGTCATTGATTAGGAAACTAACTAAGATAAATAGTTAGAAAACTAGATTTTAATCCTTAAATAAGATGGAAGTTTAGAAAAATGTCTTGTATAAGATTTTTTTTTTATTTTTTTTATTTTAACAAACGATAGTATCTACACTAAGGAGGTGGGAGAGTGGGCTAAATCTTACAATGAGCTTGGACTAAAATCAATTTTTAATCTTGTCTTACACAAGATTAAAAATTAATTTTAGTCCCTAGACTTTGCATTCAATGTCTCTCTTTTTTCTTTTTTTTTAAAATTTTTAAATTTTAAACTTTCCATGAACTAAATTTTATGAAAATATTGTAAATTTAGTACTCTTTTGAATTCCAATGAATTAGCTCTTATTTTTTAACATTTTGCATCACCAATTTATGCTAAGTATCTTATATAAAAAAATATTTTGGTAGAAATTTCCATGGACTCTTTGCTACTCATATTTTCGGCACAATATTTTATAATGTTGGTACATGAATCGACGTTAAACAGTGAAATGGCAGAAAGTCTCCTAAGGATATCTCTTCAAGTAATATATTATACCTAGGAATATAGTAACCTTTAATAAATGACCTATTTGTCGACTTCCTCCCCTCGACGTTGTATAGAGCTACCATTTTTCCCTTTGGCATTATTTTGAAAATTTTCATCCAATTTAATTTCCATCCATTTTGGTCACCCGGACAACACATGGCAATTGTATGAGGTAAAAAAGGTAATTGTGTTTTAGAAAATTGGGCACTTAGCCCATACTTTGTAGCTACTAATTGGACTCTCATGGCTAATTCAAATAGAAAGTGTCAAAGCCAACTAGTGAAAGATAAAACTATGTCGGAGCCAACTAGCGAAAGAAGAAGAAAAAAGCAATATGTTGTCCACTAGGGATAAAACTATTTTATTGCCGTCAAAGATCTACCATGTGACCAAAATCGATAGAAAATGATTGAATAGAAAATTCCAAAATTTAACACCAGGAGAAATTGGCTAATAATAAAAGTTGAGAGATAATTGGCCAAAATTAAAATTCATGAGGAAAATTAGCAACTCCTTACAAGTTTGGGAGGAAATCGGAAAATACCTCTTTATAAATTAATACATATACGTAGTGCCAACCACTTGGGTTAATCCAATGATGAAGGTGAGTTGAATGGTGGACAAGAATAGGTTAGGTTTAGAAACCAAACGTATCAACTATTGGCTCGGGGGAAACATGTCAATTATTGCATGGGTTACACGAATCTTTCATCCATCTTTTTTTGGTAATAACTAGCAAAACTGCCCGCGCGTTGCTGCGGGACTTGAATGCACAAATGTTAACTACACGAACTAATAAAAAGAATAGATGAGTGAAAGGTAAAAAGATAAGGTTGTTTTTGTTTTTGCAGTTATTCTTCCAAGCATAAATGTTGAAAGCAACAAAGATGCAATATGCTTGTTTTCATTAGTTACAGAAAGAGGACACACATATTTTGCCCCTGTAGTTATAATGACAAAATAGATGACCTGCAGTCTAAGCATCTGTTTAAGTAGTTACAAAAAAGAAAGCCAAATGTTCAAAGGAATAAAGATGCAGGATGCAGTTTTCCATTAGTTACAAAAGGAAGATGCAGTCCACACATATTTTGTCCCTATAGTTAAGGTGACAAAATACATGCCCTGCAGCCTAGAAACCTGTTTAAGCAGTTACAAAAAGCTCAAAAAAATGTTTTGACTAAGTTTTCAGCTACACATGTTTTAAAGGCAAAAAACTGCAGAGTAACTTTGTAGCAATTCATCACGGAGAATGTAGTCATTCACTTTTTTGGTGGGCGAACATCTTGAGCACTATAATAAAAAACATGAATCATAGTTTAGTAAACATTGGTATAACAGATGTTATGTAGGTGTGCATGCAAAAAATAAATTGTAATTTACCTATCCTTGGTTTTTTTGGTTTGAGACTTTGTTTTGAGCGCAGCTATCGGTTCTTTATCGGCGGGCTCAATCTTAGGGACAACCAGTTTGTGGAATTCTCTGGCAATTCTAGCAGAATTGGTTACCTCTATTTGCTCGGTGCGAGTTTTTTTGCTGTGAATGAAGGTAGAATTTATAAGGTCTGAGAGAATTGTGATAGGTATGAAAAAAGGAGTCAAAAGACTGGAGCAAAAATATTGGCTAACAATTTTTATATCAACAGCATAATACATATGTTCACCCAAGATAAGCAAGTATATTTATTAAAACTTACACATAAGATGATAACTGAAAGGAAAACTTAACCTGTCTGGTTTGTCTGCTTGATCAATGAACAATGGTCTCTTTGAAGTTTTGAGAGGTACAACCGATTGGGGATGGTGATCTGGCCGCTGGGAAGGTGTCACTGGGGCAGGAGTCGCTTCAGTTATAATTTGTTTTCCTGCAGTGGCAGTAGGCGTTTGTGGGTCGATTGAGGCAATTGCTGTGTTCAAGGGCAGCTGATCTTGAAGCAATCCATAAATGATGAAGTCTGTCTTCCTAAAATCACTGTTTTGATTGCCAAAAGATAGCAAAAATCTTTTTGTCTCGCCCACCAATTTTTTTAGAGGTGGTGGCACCATGAAGGGATCGTCATATCCGTCTTCTATTACCAAAGTGTGGCAAGAAACATGAAGTATCTTTTCAGCGTTCCTTCCTAACATGAGGAAATTGTGCTGATTTGTGCTATCTTCCACTATAAGATTGATTTTGAACCTAAGGAAGAGTTATATATTTTCAGGTTAGGCATTTATCACTACCATTAACATTCTGAAAGTATAGATTGCCAAAAGCATCAAGTCAACAAATTTAACCAGATACCACATAATGGGTGTAAGAATGCTAATGATCACAAAATCCAAAACGAAAAAAAAAAAACCAATATAACTAAACTATTTTTAAGTAAAATAGCACAGGAACCATATGATAGCCACAAAAACATCATCAATCATAAATTTTATAATTGCAAGAAATTTAAAAATGACTAAGCAGCTTAATACAACAGTTAGATGTAAAATAGGTGTAAAAGAAATTACCATGGTTCAGGTAACCTGTTTAATGAACCATGTTCATTGCACTGAAATGCTCCGGAAGTTTTTTTGACAGCTTTATGGCAGAATGGGCACGACTTGTACCACCAACCTCTACTCAAATCAAATCCAATGACAGTCGCTTTGCATTCAAAACTTACATTCTGTTATGGAATCACACAATTTTAAAATAATGAAATACATTTAATCATCGTCTTGTAAACATGAAATATAAATGAATATAGAAGAAAGCAAGATATAGCTAAGTATGAAGCAGTTATAAAATTTATTATTAAAAAGATGTGATTTTTCTTAATAAGTAGGTGATAAGAGACTAACTTTGTGCAAAGCAGGATCAAATAGAAGGAGCTCATCAATTGTTTTGGACTCAAAATTAGGACTAACAGCACGGTCTGCATACATTTCCGCTGAGGTGCGTAAGGTTTGAACAGGTGATTTCAGATCCTTAAACCTTTGTCATGAATGTTTAGGTTGAGAAAGACAAATTGAAGAAATATAAACAGCAAAGTTATTAAAGGAAGGTTGTCGATTTACTTTTGTTTGTATTGGGTGAGCTGTGGAATCTCTGGATTGAAAATACAAACAGTTGATCCAGTGCTTCCAAGAACAGGGTTTCCTATATATAAAACATAAGAATGAGCAATAGATGGTTTAAGCAGCTAAATAAAGGACGTTGAGGTACAACCTCGGTATTCTTTGACTTTGAGGCTTGTTACAGCAAGGAAGATAGGTGGTGGAAGGGACTTTATTCCACTGTCCTCAAAAGTTGTTGCAGCTTCTCCCCATAAGGTGATCCTAATCGTTTCGCCCCTGTAAGTTTAAAAATATGTGATGTTTTATGTCATTAATATGACGTTTTATGTGCGTAATTTTAACTTAACGCATAGGAATGACCTGATGTCTTGCAAGTTAAGATTCCTCTTCTTCGCAATTCTTGAGCTTTGGACAGTCACGTCTTCAATCGGCTGCACAGCCGTTAAATGACCAAACACATCTACAAACAATATTTAGCTGTTAAATAACCAAACACATCTATGAATAATATTTAGCGGTGAAAATTATTGCGCACCAAAGGCAATGAATAAATTATAATGATGATTTTAGATGTTAGTGCAACACGCAAAACCAAATTTGTTACCTGTAAGTTCAACATCGTTGTTGATTCTCTTATGAAGTTGATCAAGGTCAATCAAATTGAACCATTGCTTTGGGATCTCCTGATTTGTTTTGTGAATTGGAACGAATGTGGTTCTCCTATTTAATTCAAGCGCCGCAGGATGAGGGACAACTTTGCTCGATGTCCTGTTGTGAACAACACGAAATTTAGTGATCTCGTATGCATCGCCGACTGTCAGAAGGTCCAAAAAAAATTGAATGTCTCGAGCATTCACAGTCGCGTGAACTGCATCCCCCTGTTAGAAGGAGAAAATTAAAATAATATAGATTATTAAATGTGCGGGAGAACATTTAATACATGCGGTTTAAGAAGCTAAAAAACAGTGAGGATAGAACAATTCTGTTCACAGAGGCGGCATTTAAGATAATACACCATAATAGTAAAGATTACTTTATGAATTGAAATGATAGCAAGTGAAGCAAACTTATAAATAAAGTTTGAATTAAATTTTTGTGAGTAAAAAAAAGAAACAAAACAAATTAAGAAAAAGAAGAATTGATTGTCTCTACTTAGTTTTGTTTACACATGCAAAAAAAATTGTTTCAGCAGAATTACATATAATCTTTGTAGTGAAATGCAAGGAGAGGAAAAGTGTCAACAACAGAGTCTAAAATTTGGTTTTCTAAGAACAAAATTTATTGCATCACATGGCATTATATGGAGAAGATGGAATTTTGATTTCTTTTGGATTTGCATGAATGTAGTGGCTCAGTTTAAAAATTGATATCAAGGCCCATGATTGAATCCAATAGAACAATTAACCACACAAACATTAATCATGTGGAAGTGATGTATAATTCGGCAATGAATTGCATAGAGCAATCAGTTCCCAAACTTTAGAGAATGTTTGACCACAAAATTTGTTGTACCAAGAACACAGCATGCACACTTGGATACATAAAAAACATAAGCATCTTACGATAACGAAAAAGAGGAAATATTCTCACCTGTTTATCAACAAACACACAATCAAGACTTTGTGGCTGAGGGTCATCTTCGATGGTTTTTGTGATCCACATCCTGCAAACCCTGATTTGGAGCTTGTTTGCTGGCTGGTATGGTATTAGAGAATGAAGCGACATCATCTCGATCAATCTAGATAGAAAAAAATGGAGAAGCAAATTAAATTGAAAAGTTAATGAGCTAATTTATCAAAGTAACGGCACAGTCATGTTTAGAAAAATAAACAAAATGACAAAATAACAATGCAAACTTATAGCTTCATGTAAATGTTTTAAAACATTTTTATGAACTATGTTTTTTGTATAACCATAAGGTATGTCGGAATCATGAGTAATATATGGGGAAGATAAAAATTTTCAACTTTTCTTTAGTTAATCCGTCCCTTTTTTTATTAACTATAAATGGTTTTCAATTTTACGTATACTCTTACATATGCTGCAGTCCTTGAAAGGTGGCTTCTTGCTTGTTTAATACTAAAAAACAAAATTATACAAAACACATTGAATCTAAACCTTGACTGTGTCTTCAATGGACATCTAACTACGAAATTGAGCTAAGAGGATGAAAAAAATGGCGATCTTATTCTTACCCATGAAAGTTCTCCCAGTACTTTTGTTACCTATCAATTCAGTTATGTTCACAACTCTAAGTTCAGTTGCGACAGTATCGCTGCTCCCCCAGTCATAAAAATAAACTTATAAACAATATTAAGCAGCACTATTTAAGAATCTAAAAACATCCCAAACTAACTACACAGATAGGACAGACACTGAAACATGTAGACATGCAACACAAAATCTGTAATTAGATACCAATCAGAAAATGGCAAAACAAAATTCCTAATCTAACTATCCCTATACTAACAGCCCATCCAAGCAAATACAATTATAATGGGGTTTTAGAACAAATAAACCAATCATCCAATTCGAATGGTGTTTCGAACAAATACAACAACCATTCAATTGGAACGGGTTTGGTACAAATACATGCTCAATTATCTCAAGCTTTCATAAATAGAGACATACAGATACATGCACAAAATAGAAAGAAGCCTAGTTCCATTCTAAGCTTAAACGACCAAATGGATGCTTAGTTATTTCAATCTTGACATAAACGGACAGATACAGATACGCAGACTAAATAGGAAGAAACTTAGTTCCAAAATAAGCTCAAACGACAAAAATTGAATTATATATTTAAATTCCAAACATGAAAGCTTCACAAATATAAATAAAAAAAGGTAGATAGCTTATTAGGTTTTGAATAAAAGCGATTGCGTATAATTATATACCTCAAAACGGCATAGAACCAGCTTCTTCTTGCAACGATCCAAATTTCTGAAATCTGCAAACAAAGTAAATCCGTTAACAACTCAGAGAGTTTCAAATTTAAAGACCAAATGTAATGAAATTTTAGCTAAATGACCAAAAGACACACCAAAAAAAAAATAACAATTTACAAACATTTTTTACCAACAGAACTAATTTGGTTCAATAAAGAATACGAAAGGTTAAGGCCTAAGTCAAATGTTGAGTAAACTGCAAGAGGCCTCGGCCAAGGCCATAATGAACTGGAAATTGACAGGAAGATTAACTTTTATTATGTTTCTTTCCTCATGTAAAGGAAACAGGATGACTAAGTCAAGCTCTTTATCTTCTTCCACTACCCTTAATGTGGTCAAATAAGCAGGACAATAGTAGCAAATGGATATGAGTTTACATGGCAAGTATGTCAGCAATTTTTATTCACATTAGTATAAGTCTTACAGAGCTATAATAATGCAGTCATGAGCTTCGAATCATTGGCATTTGAATTATAAGGATTCATAATTTCACTTTTAAGATAATATTAACTGTTTACAAAATTAGAAGCAACTGATGGCATAGCATACCGGCTTCAAGTATGCTAAAGTTAGACATAATCTCGGCAAAGAAATATTGCTTAGTAGAAATAAACAGAGTAGATAATTTGTTTGTGCTGAATTTGCAAGTGCTATTAAACTATCAATGATCAGAAGAGAGCAAATGGTGAAAAAGAAACTGAAGAACAAAAAAACAATGATGGATTTGAACACATAGAGAAGAAACTTGTTCCAAAATTATACTACCTAGCAACAGAGGAGCAAAACAATAAATAAAACAGTCTTCAAACATTCTTATCGCACAAATACAGAAGCAACAAAACATGGAGAAACAACCTAGCAAGAGAGGGATATTCAAAGAAACAACCTAGCAAGAGAGGGAGATTCAAAGGATGTAAAGCAGAAAAGGAACCTCAATTCGACTTGCTGAGAAGGAAACAGCAGCAAAGCATAAAGAAAACAGAAATGCGAACAGTGCGACACCCTAAGTTTAAAAGACACGAACCTGACTGTAACAATGTACCAAACAGTGCACTAAACAGATCTATCTTGCTAATACCCAACTAAGCAGGTTATAAACATCCATTACAATTTTATTGAAACAAAAAAAATGTCAATCACAGTTTTAACAAAGGTAATGGGAAACAAACAACAAACAATGATTTCTCAACAGTATTTTACCTGTTGAATCAGAGGACAAAACTGAAAACCCTCTCCTCTCCCATACCTCTCTCAGACATCCTCTGTTCACCAACCCCGTGGGGTAACTCGTTAACCTCAAAAAACGCATGTTGCTCTCTGCTCTCTCTCTTTCTCCTTCCCCACTCATGAAATCGAGGATCTGCAGCAATGACACTGAGATCCCCAGTCCTCCCTCTCCCTCTCTCTCTCGCTGTGTCTCTCTCTCTTTCTATCGGAGGCATGGCCTCCCATCCCCGAAAAGCTCAGTGAATGACAGCAAACGTAAACCCACCGCAATCTGTCACAAACAAACAGGATAAAATTACCCTTCTAACCCAGCCCCAATATGAGGCAAAACCTTACAGCTTTGTTGTAAATAGTGTGAAATCGAGTGGCTCCTTGCTAAACAATATGGACAAATTTACTCTCTGAACTTTTGAGAATTAGCAACCTAACCCAGTCGATTGAAAGGTGTAGCAGCATGTAGTTGAGCCGAAATAGGAGAAAAGAAAGGAGCCGGTTTTAAAAAAAATCAATCTTCAATGTCAAAGAGGTCAACATCAGATCTGGTATTGTCCTTCTTCTGGTTTTTGTGGATGACATTGCTTTCTCTAGTATTGTTTGTTTTATTTGTATTTTTTTTAGTTATATTTAATTTATGTTTATATTGGGAGGTATCTTTAAGGTTTAATAGAATAGATGAGTGGATAAGGTTTTTCAACTTTTAAATTGTTTTGTTATCACAAAGTGCTAAACTAATCTTATTAAATTAAGGAGTCGGCAAACCACTTACAAAATAATGGACTCAAGGAATAAAAAACAAAAACTGGTCCATTTCCCACTTTCCTAACCCATCTACCCCTAGCTGCAGTAAAATAAAAATTTATTTGCTTGTGCTTTTCTTGCAGCTGCTAAGTTATCAAAAGTGTAAAGGAAGCGCTTCGAAAATTTAATACAACGGAAAAAATTTAGTTGTTGCAATTTAACACCGTCAGATTCCAGGGAAATCATATTATTTTAATAACTCTCAATTTTAACACCGTCGTGTGTATTTTGCAAAACTAATTCTGCGTAAAAATAATATTTTGAGGATTTATAAGAATGTGGGATTGAAAGAAGAGTGCAGTGTCTTGAAATAAAAGTAACTGTAAAGGAAATTAACAGTTTGTATCATTGAATTGAACTAAAAACATAGTAATGCCATTAAATCTCTACTTTTAGAATTACATCATTGTATATATGGCTTGATGTAAATAGTAGAATTCAACTAAATACTTTCAATAAGAACAATTGAAGGCATCTAAATGGTAATATTGTTAATTACCAGCCAATTTCTATTAACTAAAAACAGTACGCATATCAACATTAAATAAAAAGCAATTTTTTTGGAAGCTAATCTTTCAAGTATAAATGTTCAAAGTAACAAAGATGCAGTATGCTTGTTTCCATAAGTTATAAAAGAAAGTGGTAGTTCACACATATTTTTCCCTTGTAGTTATAGTGACAAAATACAGGCCTTGCAGTCTTAGGCACCTGTTTAAGTACTTACAAAAAAGAAAGCCAAATGTTCAAAGGAATAAAGATGTAGGATGCCTGTTTTTGTTAGTTACAAAAGGAAGATGTAGTTGACACATATTTTCCCCTATAGTTAAGGTGACAAAATACATACTCTAGAATCTAGGCACTTGTTTAAGCAGTTACAAAAAACTCAAAAAAAGGTTCTGTTGTTGCTTCAACAACTAAGTTTTCAGCTGTACATGTTTTAAAGGCAAAAAACGGCAGAGCAACTTTGTGGCAATTTATAATGGAGACTCTAGTCAGTCATTTTTTCGGTGGACGAACATGTTTAGCCCTATAATAAAAAACATGAATCATAGTTTAGTAAACATTGGTATAACAGATGTCACAAACCATAAAATACATATCAAACATCACAGAAATTAGAGAATGCTAAAAAAATTGAGGTCTAATTCACTTTTTCACAGAGAAGAAAATCTAAATAAGGCTGTCCTCTTGATTAAGCTCTGAACAAAAAAAGGTGTATGATTATATACCTTCAAATGCCAAAGAACCAAGTTTTTACTCCAACGATCCAAAATCCTGAAACATAGTAAATCCATTATCAATTCTCAAACATGCTAAACTCAAAGAGAAGGTAAATAACCGTAATCCAATAATCTAAGAACGTGTCAATTTAACAACCATAATCCAGTAATCTGGAAGAACCAGTATCCTTCCCCAACCCCAACACTCACATCATTTTAACATCACAACAAAGCAAAAACACTTACCCTTCAAGGTTCCGAGCCTCACAAAAATGTATGAAGTTCACGCATACATTTTTAGGTCTCAATGCACCTATCCTGCAAAGCAACGAAAATGAAAATGCATTAATACAACTGCCAATATCGATTCTAGTGTTCTGTTTACCGTTGCAACTGAAATCCAAAAATTCTAGAAAAAAGAGGAAGAAGCTTAAGCAGAAAAAAAAAATCATATTTTCAACAACCAAAACCGAATGCCCATTTAATCATGCACGAACGAAAAATCTAAACATAGTGACAAATTAACGAACTAAAAACCTACAAAAAAAACCAAAAAAAAAAAAAAAAGGAAACTGACCTGAAAACAAAGAATAATACACCCTGATGGTGCGCACCTAAAGAAAGAAAGACACAAATCATGAAGAGAGAAAGAGAGAGAGAGAGAGAGAAGAGAAAGATGATATGTTTCCATATGGTATTCTGGAGCCGAAAGAAAAGCTGCAGACGAAAATAACCTGGAAGGAATCAATTAAAGATAAACATTTAACAACAGAAATTAACAAATCAATTTAAGATTACTGACCCAGGTAGGTCAGCTGCTGTGAAGTTAAAGAGGATCAAGAAGCTCATATGAATGAAAGGATTTTGCTTGCTGCACACATAGATCTGTAAACTCGAGCAAACCCAATGTCAATCAGACCATAGGTCGAAAATCTGAACAAACAAAAAACTGAGCACAAATTAAAAAATCAGAAGTTAGAGAGAAATTTGTGACCCTAATTTATGAAACTGCAGAGATCTGAGATGGAGAGAGAGGGGAACATATTCCAAACGATCCCATATTTTGGAACCGCTTTAAACCAAGCTACCATGAAATTATAGCCAGTTGACAAATCTTCAAATCAGATCGGAATTGTCAGCAAGGGGATGAATTTGCAAATCTGTGAAATCCCGCCCTTTCTCGCTCTGTCTCTCTCTGTGTGTCTCTCTCTATCTCTATCTCAGAGGCAGCATGGCCTCATGCCTGCCCTAAAATCTCCTCACCATCAATCCTAATTTTTGGCAGACCTCCCTCTCCCTTCCTGTCCCTGACATTCCACGTCCTCATCGCCTTCTCTGTCTGTAACTAATCCAGCACCATTGCACAAACCCAGCCCAAGCCTTACCCCCACTCTAGCCCGTTCACTTTCTTGAAACCAACTCTTAAACCCTAGAACTCTGTCTGCTTGCGAGCCGCATGCCTTACTCTCACCAAATCCATTTCTCTGTCTCTCCCTCCCTCCCTCCCTCCCTGAATGACATAGTTTGAGTTACTTTTACTGTATTTGACCCTTTTTTTTTTAAATCACATAATAAACATTTTTCATCATCGTCACAATCATTTTGGGGAACCAAATCTTAAGAAATATAAGAATCACTCCATTTAGTTTACTTGTTCATAAGGGAAAATCTTATATAAAATAACTCGAAATGTATTCAAGGTAGAGCAGCTAAGGATTTAGAAGTTTAGCAATATCTAATTTAAGCATTAGTCTATACTGTATGAACAGAATATATAACACTACCAAATAAAGGAGTTGAAGTGGAGAATCAAACACATACAGACCAATTAACAGAATAAGAATCATTTACCCTTCTCTACACCATGTAAGGTGATTATGGGTTGCCAAAGAGCGGAAAATGTGATTCAGTGCTAAACAAATACACTATACTCCCAGCCATCCAAATCATGAAACCATCATCACCAAATTCTTGAATGGGACCTGTACAATTTCCCAAGCTTTCTGCTCAACAAAAAGAAACCATGAGATGATGAGATTACATAAATCCAAACCACTAAGAAATCAGGTTATACTGTATTTTAAAATTATTTGCAGAGTCGAACTCAGAAATCAGGTTATGCAAAAGTCTAAAAATTAGTAATTAATTTCATTGATCCATATTACAAAATGTATTGGCATATGAAGTGGGATCCCAAAATATAGTTTGAGAACTATATTTGGAATCCTGAGATCATGCACCAACAGAGTCATAGATTACCAAATGCTTTAATCGAAACACAAAATAACTACCAAACATCAAAATTCCAAAAACCTAAAACACAAAGCAAACAATTAGAGTAAAATTAATATTTAGCAAAATTAAATGAACAAACAATGTATACAAATTCTTTTTCCTAGTTCTTGCACATTCTAAATTTGTGGGAACCATATACAATCTTTTTTTTTTTTACAAAATTTATTAAGCGTTTAATTAGCATAACAATATTCAGAATTATAGTGGTTCTCTATGGTGCAATTATAAATAAAAGTGGAAATGTAACGTTGCAATTCAAGTCTATGCACCTGGTTGAATTTAACATGTTTACATATTAATCGTCAGCAATGTAACCATTAACTTTCAAAAACTTTGCCCAAAATCCAATCTTGGGCATGCATTAAACCCAATATAAAACTTGAATTTGTTTATTTGCGCTAAATGTTAATGGGGAAGCAAGATGATGACTTTATTGTTGAAAACCAAAAAAAAATAAGAGAGAGAAAACAAAATAACAGATCTAACGGTTGTAGTGTAAAAGCTGAGAATGTAAATAAAGACGCAGGGAAAAAAATTGAAGATTCAAAGTAGGGGCATCCGAAAACACTTACTCCAATTAGACACAAAAAGTGATGGTGATGAGAAGAGAGAGAAAAGGCAGTCGCTTTGACTTTTCTGGTTTTTAAAGGAAGTAGCTTTCTTTGACCAGCAAAAAAAGGAAGCTTCTTTTCACGTGGCTGTGATTTCCTGAGTGTTTGTGACTGGGTATATGGTACTTCCAATTTTTGTGTCAATTATGGTAACCGAGCGAGCTGGACATGGCGGCATGGGATTGAATCCGAAAAGGTGAGAAAAATTAAAAACACAAAGAGGTGTTCATTTTGTCACATTCTGATTACTAAAAATTCAATAAAGCACATTCATTAGTATGGTAGCTTAACTATTTAATTCCATCCCATTAAACTAAAAAAAAACAATTATAAAAAATAAGGGAAAACTATTTGGAAACCTTGTCTAGAGAGAGCTGAGAGAAAGTGACGACTTTTCCTCTCATTCCACTCCCTACTTGATCTCTAAAGTTCATTTAGCATGTAATTGATGTTAAATTGCAAATTGAGTGGTAGCAATTAGCAAAGCTAACGGAAGAATCAAAATGAAAGAAAAAGTATGATCAAAGAAATCAAGATGAAGAATGAAATTTTGTGAACTCACCATTTTTTTCTTTTATATAAAAGATACATCCTATTTGTAGTGAAAACAGGTCCCAGCAACCCCACGGCAACCCCAGTTATGCTGAAGAAGTCTTTTCCCTGACTTTAAAAACATAATTCGTGAAATTATATCTATTAGTTGAGAACAACAACAAATGTTCATGCATAGCTTGTAGAGAAAGACATCAGGCATACAAAAGAACATGCAAGCATAAAATAAAAGAAGCAGGGAAAACCAAAAATACAATTGAATAGAGTGTCAAAAGAAGATGAATAAATGAAAATTACAAAACAGACAAATGATGAGAAAGCAAAGTACTCATTTCATAATCTGATTACTTTTTTGATTGGTTGCGATTTTTAGTTCTTCAATTTAGAGAGAAACCATAATTCAGCACATTAATAAAGTGAAAACATAAGAGATACATGGGATAAGCTGACAGCCAGCTATCCATGCATAATGGATCCACTTCTGAACCCCAAACACAACCAAACAAAAATTCACACACATGAACTATTGCTCCCCTATGTAATAAGAATTAAAAGCATCTCAAAACAAAATGACAAACTATAAGAGCACTGCAAAAGTAAAATTGCAAGAAATCTAATAATTGGAGGGCAAGTACCAATTAGACGAAAATGAACGATTGAACCACCTTGCGTGGAACTGTGCCTTGGTTTTGTCCCATGCTTACAGGAAGCTTTGCACTGAGCTCTTATAGCCCAAATTTTTTCTGAAGGGAAAAAACACAATTTTGAAATAAGATTTTCATATTATATCTTAAAGAGAAGAATTAGAAAATGAATAAGAGAACAATGAGTAGTTTTCATCATATATTGTTAAAGTATGTGGTCTTCTGGTCCAATGGTGCTGCAGCCATATTTACTTTATAACTCTTTCTTTTAGTCTAAAAAACATCTTGGATCTCAAATTAATATGAACACGGATTCATACTTTATAACTAAAGATTTTACTGCTCCTGATAAGATGAACAAAACGCCATTTATTGCATGCATTGCATTACAATCACAATGGAACATCTTATTAGACATCCCCATATAAAAAGTTTATATTGTTACTTTCATATTTGCTTATCCTTTTTATGAAACATGAGGGAGGTATTTTTTTTGTTTTTTTTATTCCAATAATGTTATAGGGTTGCAAGGATATTATCAATTTAATTGATTGTATTTGTTTGGTGGAACTTTTACACCTATATTTCAAGTTTTCAATTTTAACAGTGGGAGAGTCATTCATAAAATATTTGACGGTGAGATTACCTCCATGGATTATGGTCACAATGGACAGCTCATTTTCCGCGGTGATGGGACAATATTTTTCAGTCATTTACCATTGAAGAAGAGGATCTGCCATGTCAGGATCACTGTCGTCCAATTAATACAAAAAATCGAGATAAAAGCGATCAATTTACATAACAGGCTTTCATTTTGTCAACAACAAAGCAAAAGAAAATACCTATCTGTTAAACAGTCGATTTGGGAGTAAATGTTGCTGAAACTGGGCTTTAATCCTGTCAACCGCAACAACCGAATTGAGGTGTGCAACTCATTGAAAAATCCACGCAAGATTTGGAAGCTGTATAAAGAAATAAATGAGCACATAAATTAGCCAACTCAGAAATCAAAGAAATCAAAATCCACCCAGAATCAAAGAAATCAAAACCCATCCAGAACCAAAGAAATCAAAATCACACACAGATATGAAAGACAACTCAAATTTGAAGCCTCACTTTTCGGGTAGCTTGGCGGCTGACATGAGTCTTCTTCATAGTTTCATCCATCCATGGATCCATTTGGTATGCCCGTCACTTCCAGGTCGTACAATCTTAATATCTGCAAAAAGAATTTAAAGAATAAATTTTTAGAATTGAAAAGCCAAAAGTGCTACAAACTCCATATTACTGAGAACCAAAGTGGAGTAACACTTACAGGTCGCGAGAGGAGATGAGGACATTGTCGGATTTCAGGGCGAACAGGATTATGGAAATTGCATTTCATATCGGGCTTTCGAACTTCAAAGGAGCTTTGTTCATGGTGGACCCAATCAACTCTCTTTCTGTCCCCCTAATCGTGCACCTGCCCTCACCTCTCTCTGCACCCAATCCCCTCCCCTATCTCCCGCAAATCACGCCCCCACAACATCCCATCAGTGAAGAACCAAATCCAAAAATAAATTGCAGTTACCTATTATGCTAGGATTTAAATAAAAGTTTGCAAATAGAAAGACAAAGGATATAATACAACAGATAGCTCACCAAAAAGCTGCAGTGCTTTCACAATGGTGATACATTTCTGCTTATTACACTTTTCTTTTTCAATTGTAATTTCTTGCTTTTCCTGCAAAAAAAAACCACAATAGAACAGATTTCAATAAGCACTCATACCTATTTCATCTCTGAAACTAAAACTTTCAGTTATTTATCTATATATAAATATTGATTACAATCACATTTTGATCACCAACCTGCAAACCCTGATTTGGAGCTTGTTTGCTGGCTAGTATGGTATTGGAAAATGAAGCGGCATCATCTCCATCAATCTAAATAGAATAAAAATTGAGAACCAAATTAAATTGAAAACTTACTAAGCTGATTTATCAAAGTAACGGCAGAGTCATGTTTAGAAAAATAAATAAAAGGACAAAATAATAATGCAAAGTTATACCTTCATGCAAATGTTTCAAAACATCTTTATAAACTATGTTTTTTGTATAGCCGTAAGGCATGTCGGAATCATGAGTGATAACAATTTTGAGACCTTTTTTTGAGGTGACTCTAGACACCGCAACATATAGTTGCCCATGAGAAAAAACAGGTTGGGATAGATACAAACCGACAATTTTCAAGGATTGTCCTTGACTTTTGTTGATTGTCATCGCATAACAAATTTTTAGAGGGAACTGTCGCCTTCGCAAGATAAAGGGAAATTTGTGCTGAGATGATTCAGTAATTATCCTGGGGATAAAAACTTTTTCACCAATGTTGCTTCCTGTAATGATTTTTGCTTGTATAATTCTGTCGTTTAATTGGATCACAACCAATCGTGTTCCGTTACACAACCCAACACTTTGGTTTAAATTCCTGATCAACATCACTGGGGTGCCAACTTTCAAAACCAACTTGTGATGCGGCAAACCAGGTAAATCAAGTTGGTTTAGAAATTCTGTTGGATAAAGCACGTCTAAATTCTCTAAATTTTCTGTTGAAGAAGACACTGAATCAAAACTGAGATAGGTACGACTTTCACCGGGTACCATACCCAACAGAAAATCATTTATTCCAGCAGCTGTATCATTACGTGGTGTCACAATAGCTCTCTCTTTCAAATACGGGACATCTTGAAAATTTGTCATGAAATCCGTATACACAGCTGAAACCATGGCTTTGATGGGATCTTCATCAAAACGAATAAGGAATTGTTCGGGTATCTGAACCCAACAGCTTTCTTCATCAGTTGAAGATAAAGATTCGACAACAGTACCATTGCCAATGTCTAATATCCACTTTGCAAAATGAGCAAGTTCTTGTTTTTCCCTTTCGTCCAAACCTGTCTTTGAAAGTCTCATATTTTGCTTCAAAAAGAATATAGTTAAATAGGGCCAAAGATATGAACTTGTTAATGAAGCTTCAACAATGTCAGCGACGCTTCCGTTTGGGACAACAGGAAGAATTTGCCTGAAATCACCTCCAAAAAGAATCGGCTTACCCCCAAATGGCAAATGGTCGAAACCTGGTCTTGACCCTTTAAGAACATCACGAAGAGATCTATCAAGAGTTTCAAAACATTGTTTATGATTCATGGGGGCTTCGTCCCAAAGAATAAGAACAGCTTCAATGATTAGTTTTGCAAGATGAGTCCCTTTTTTTATTTCACAAACTGAACAATCTGTGATGTTGATGGGAATTTTAAATCTAGAGTGAGCCGTTCTTCCACCAGGTAGCAAGAGGGAGGCAATTCCAGATGAAGCCACCGCCAAAACAATCTGATTTTGGGATCTTATTTTAGCAATGATGGTTGTCCACAAAAAAGTTTTACCTGTGCCACCATGACCATGCACAAAAAATAGGCCGGATCTATTGTTGTCAATTGTTTCCATGACACTGTTATAAACATATTGTTGCTCTGTATTTAACTGGCTGATTAAGAGCGAGTGCTCATGTTTCATCTTGTCCACATCATAATCTAACTCTTCTCTCAAACTGCGATTTGCAAGCCTATCCATCATCAAATTGCTTGGTTGCGGTAAGTGATGCTTCAACAAAGAACTATTTGCAGCAACAAACAGTTTTTCTAACTCGTACAAAAGTAAATTTCTAACTTCATCTTGGTATTTAGAAACATTTTGCAAGCCAAAAGCATTCATCATATTTTTCACAATGTCATCACACATCGTCTTCCAATGCGTTTCAAACAAAGCTGATGGATCAGCAACATCACAAAAGAGAACCAATGTGACAAACAATTGCCTAAGTTGAGAGGATGATGCAGTGAGAACAGCTTCTAACATAGCGTTATTCCATTCCCTATCATCACCTAATAAACCAAGAGAGGTGCATGCAGCTTGAAATGTGGGTTGAAGAACAGCATTGACGGTCCTCAGATGGTCAAATCCAAAGCTGCCTTTTTGGTAATTTAGCAACAATCTCAGGTAATATAATTCACCGGCAGCAGGGTGAACATATGCAACCCTACCTAAAGATCTGCCTTTTTTTCTACGGGACCACTGTTTCTCATCATTTTTCCATACATACTTTGTAGGAAATTCAACATAAGATAACTCACGTGCATCAGGGTCTTCAACATTGGTTTGAAACCATTGTGTTAACATTGTGCTTTCAAGATTAGGGTTGTTAACAACATGGTTGAGATCATCAGTCTCTTTGAAAACCATATTTTGGTCAGATGGAAGGTGCACAGACAATCTCTGAACCGATGGTTCTCTAAAATGAATGTGAAACTGTAACAATCTCCAAACTGCTTCGTAAGGGCATAAGTATCTACAGTTTAGATAAGCCACAATCTCATCAAACTCTTCATCCTCGAAAACAGCTCTAGCTCGATCAGCACCTTTAGTTATGTACTTAAAAAGATATTTAATAAGCATCGATTGACAACATGATTCAACATTTATATGTGCTTGATACTTCAATAATAGCTCACGGTTGTAAGGGACGACAAATGCATTATCAAGCTTGATTCCATTTTTTTGAACAAAAAGATTTTCTATATCTCGACGCTTATACTTAACAAAACCCTCGTCAGAAAAAGTGGTTTCACTTGTGAAAGATTTAGGAAATTTTTTTGAACACTTGTTTTCTTTCATGCAAGGTGAAAATTTATTTGCAGCACCACATGGACCGTGTATCATGTATTGTGAAACTGCATCATACCCAGCCTTGTCACATCTTTGATCAGGAATCTCAGCCGAAATTATAGAATCAACATCATAAGGAGAATGACACTTATAATGCTTTTTGACCCAAAGTAAGATATGACAATGAGGAAGACCTCTTTTCTGGAACTCCACTGTGTAAAGGACTGTTAATCAAAATAGAATGTAGATACATCAAAATTATAGACTTTTTAGATTTGTATCAAAAAGACAAAAAGAAATAAAGGGAAAATTTTGGCCAAGAAAAATATACTGACCAGATTCGACGTCGCCAAAAGGTTTTCCTGATTTGAGGTATTTAATCATATGGTCAAGTTTTGCCTTAAAAATTCTAGAAATTAGATCTGGTCTATCTTCAGCTTTACAACCAGGTTTATCACGCAGATCTTCAATAATTTCAGGCCATTTAGCATTACAGGTAAAAGTGATAAATAAATCAGGATTTCCAAACTGACGACATATAGCCATGGCATCCTGATAATTATTTATCATATATCTAGCACTACCTGTAAACGAAGTTGGCAGAATAACCCTCTTGCCAACAGCAGAACCAGCTGCATTTCCTGCTTTAAGTGCTTCATGAATTCCTTTAAGACCTTCTGTTCTCAAAGAATCTTGATTTGCTCTAATGAAATCTAACCTATCTTCTTCAAGTGTCGCATATGCATCAACCAAGTATTGTTGAAACAATCTCCCACCTTTTAACAGGGTGTCAGTATGGCCTGGTCTATCCTGAATTTGATAACCAAAAAATGCTCTCATGGATACCCCGCTGCCATCCTTTGGTTTTCTCCCCCTAAAATTGGGATTCCAAGGGAGACCTTTCCTATAACCATCTTCACCGTATGGGAGAAGAAGAGGATATTGAAGTGCCATGTACTTAGGATGTAACTTTGTGATTCTCTGCAGGCCATCAGTCTTATGCTCCACAACAATATCTCTTTCGGTGTGAAATTGGCCGATATCCCCAACTATCAACCCACCAATCCCGTCACATGTCGGCAAATTGTACTGCACATCACGATTGCTCTGTGCACCATATAAACGCAGCCTTAAATTACTTATGGACCCTTCATTAATCCTATCCCTGGCGAGCCTAAAAAGCTTAACAACTTCATTACACTCATCCAGCATTTTGATGAGGTCACCAACAATCTGTTGATCAAGTTTTTCAGACGGTTCTGATCCATTGAAACAATTGATACGATTATTGACTTCATTTTGAGTGTCATAAATATACAGTTGTGCAAACTTAGGATCGCTGCCTTCTGGAGGCAACAGAGAACCCATCAAATGATGTACCTGACCGTTAATCTTAAAAACATATGGACCCCGACGCTTGTTGATAGACGGATCAACTTTGGCCCCCATTGAAGTTAATGCCATTATTGAATTATATGATCTAATATTTGTTTTAAACTTCAAAAAGGCTTGAGAATTCATGGGGTTTAACAAATGTTCCAAATAAGCAGGAGTGGGTTTAGCACGTGCAAAGTGTACTTTGTTGCTCATGCAACACGCAGTAAATTGCGGGGTTGAAACAGAGGAAGTATGCTTAGCATGCTTCTTTGTTTGCTCTGCAGGCCAAAACAGAGCATTGCAGTATTGACATTGGCAATCTCTTAATCCAAAATCAACATATTCTGGATCAATTCCTATAGAAAACAAAGATTAATAGAAGCATAAATGAAACCAATGAATAGAAGTTGATCATAGAAGAAATGTTAAATTTTCAAACCAGCAAGAGAATGCAAAGAAAGTCACATTGGAAGATTGCATACTTTTTCTTTTTTTCTGATAAGCTGCTTGTCCAGTGATGAGCGAATTTGCAACAGAATTAACACTTTGAGTATCTCTGGCTAATAGATAGTGTAGAGTAGCACGATCAGCAAGACAAACAGGTACAGAAATTGGTTGAGAACTTGTCCCAGCTTCCAAAGGTGAGGCAGAATCATCATTGGAGGGAAAATTTCGTTCAAAATTTGATGCAAATGTGTGGGAAGGGTTGCTTCCACTGTTTAAAAATAGCAAAGAGCTTGAAGCATTGCTGTATTCATTGTTATAAATGGTGGGAACATCTTGTAACACCAAACTATTCAGATCAACGACTGCAACAGATGCAGGCAAATCGGCATGTTTAGTTCCAGTGGCATTGCTAGCTACCCCTATTCTTCCAGACATAAATCTACACAGACGGAAAAAACCACACGGTAGTGGTTTATTTTCTAATTAAAGCAATGCCACGATGAAGTAACCATGTTAACCACATGGAATGACCAGTGAACCACAACCCATTAAACCAGGAGGTTTTCAAAATCCTGACCACGTTGTAAACATAATAGTAAAAACATAATCCTAGCCCTTTTACCAAAAAAAAAAAAAAGGAAGAATACAAAAAGTTGATCTGCAGCTGTTTCCTTAGAGAAAGATGTTTCATAGTGGAATACGGAAAAGGAACAAATAAAACGAATTCTGACAACAAAAAAAGTGCGGTAAAGGTAAATAGCAAAAGATGAAACAACAACGCTACCATGATTCAAAAAAGACATGCATTGACAATCAAGCGTGTAAACCAAGAAAATAGTGGATTAAAAAAAAAGGCGATGGTTTTTTAAAGGGCCAAAAATCTAACCTTTGTAGATGTGGAAGCCCAGCTGCTACAAATGTTAATGAAGAACAATGTAGGACCCCCAATGATCAAAACAGAACCTGGACAAAGAGGAAGACATTATATAAACACATATATAATTGGAGGGAAATAGAAAAGCAAACAAACATTAAACAAAAAAGGGCAAGTCACAATTCCAATTCTATGCCATTAGTTCTGTAGGACATGCATGCATAAATTTGAAAGAAAGAAACAAATTATTTAGGCTCTATTCATTCTAGAACGGTAAACGGTGCGAGACGATAAGTGCACAGTTAACAATCTAACCTGTTTATTTAAAACAACAAATCATTTTTAGCAGTCAAAAATGGAGTTGGGCTTTGCGCACTTAATCAACAACAAACATAGAAAGTAGTTCTAATCCATTATGTAGGACATGCACCAAACATTTTTCGAGTAGAAAAAAAGATGTATTGCCTAAAACCAAGATGATTAGGGTTTGAAACATTGAAATTTTTTCCCTTCGTTAACCAATGAAATGCACCAAGATAAACGAATCATGTAGAATCAAACCCGATCTAGGAAAAAGAAGCATATAAGACAAAAAAATAACAACAATGCAAAACAGTTTTCATTCATCCAATAAAAGGCTAAGAGGATTAAACAAATCATCAAAGATTGCAACAATCAGAAAGTCGGAACTTGAAAGTTTGCATTTGCTATGTCTGATCCCATAGACGTTGGAAAAAATGTTCATTACATATATTCAAGAAAAGGTAGAAACGAATGATGCAATTCCATCACTTGCGATAGCATACATCAGGCTGGAATCTAAGCCTGAAAATAATATCTATCCATCGCATATCATCCATAGAATTGTCAAGTTCCATTTCAATTTTCATCATTATAAAAATAAATATTTACTATGGTTATTATATTATTCATTTTTTAACTAAAAAAAGATTATTTTTCCAAACCAACAAAAACAAAAAGTAATCATATAAAGTTATATGATTAGTAACAATAATGCCATTAAGGAGGCGTTGCAAGAAAAGTATTTTAAACACATAAATTTGATGGAACGATTATATACTGCCACGATGAATGAGTTAGAGTGAGATCAAGGTAAAACATAATCGTTGTATATATGTGTTAGAAACTCTTTAAATTTTTAGCTTGCCATTTTTTTCTTTCATTAAAAGTAGATATGCCCCATAAGCTCAATTATAGGTAGACAAAATCTAATTAGTTACACGATGCAGTTTTTATATACTTATATGAAGACAAATGGACCGAGTATGTGTAAACAAATTGTTAGTAAAAGAATTAAGCAAACCTAACCAACAACTACCATGCAAATTGTATAAGTGACATATAACTTTGTTTTGGTTTAATAGAAGCACCAGAGTAGTTTTTTATATGCAATATGAGAAAGAATTCATTACGGCACAAAAACTCATGGATTAAAGCAAAGCCAAAAAAAGTCAAAGGCACACAATCGATGGTCTTCATCATCGTGGGGTAAAACTCTAGCTAAAGAACTTGGTGCATCTACTTGGGAGATACTCAAGGCAGCAGAAGATACTGCTCCAGCATGGTGAACAAATACTGCCACAGAAGATGCTACATCTATCTAGGGCAAAAGTGAAGAATCCATGACATTTCCCCAAGGGGCAAATAAGGGAAGTGAAGATGACACACCATCTTGGGGGAAAACTGCAGCTAAAGAAACATCCACATCCACTTGGGGGAGAGATAAGACAGCAGAAGATATTGCTCCTGCTTGGCGGAAATACAAACAAAACATGGAGAGAGTTTTCGGAGTTTATAATCTAAAGAGACATAACACCACATGAGGACCTTGACAACACTTGAAAGTGCATCCCAAGTGCGAAGGCTGTTAGCCATCTCTATCTCACCGGCAATTCTTGCAGGGCACAATGTTGCCGTTGTAATCATGCCTCACTCTTTCTTTGCTTCCGTAGTTAGTTTCCTAACCTTTGTTTTCCGGCATTGTGCTTCCCGCACAGAAACAGCGAGGAGACAATCGTTACGGTTTTCCAAAGGCATGGATACAATCAAGAAACCATTAGTATTCATCCCACCATGTACCCAAACTTCACCCATTCTTGAACCCACCCTCTACAAACCGCACTTAGCCCTTTTATTTTAAATTCTTGGATTTGTTGCACGATATGAATGTCTTCCATATTCTAGTAGTGATATATCAATCGAAAATAAGAATGTAAAACTCATGCACACCTCGTCTTTCCCGACCAAAAAACCAACCTAAAAACCACATTAACCACCACAATTTTTTAGAGTCCAGTCATTGCTCAAAACAAATAACTTGCACAACATAATCATCCATACAAATAGAATTTAACCAACCAAAATTTTTTGAGTTACAAAAGAGAATAGAATCTTTACAAAAATCGACCAAAGCTGCAATTGGAAAACCAATCTGCTGAATTTTAGCAATCTTGCATATACATTGGCTTTGTTCAGCATCAGACCAAATAAGCAAAGAAATTATTCATTCATGAGAACAGGCAACCGCATAAAACTATAAGCAGAGAAACATAATACCAAGACCATGAGGTTATCAACAGCAAAAAAATATCCTTAAATGATACAAAGTTGTATCAAAAAGGTGTAAAAAAGAGTATTAACAACACTTCATAGTTAAGATGCTAAAAGGGTCACGAAAAAACATTAAAGTGCGATACAAAAGTGTACCAAAAAGTTCAAAAAAGAGTATCAACAACATTTTATGCTTACAATGGTTAAAGGGTTAATTGTTTACATTATTGCCCTTATCACCAAACAAAAAAAATTTACACTACCCTTATCTTATCCATGACCCACGTCGTCTCAAGACATTTAGAACCCAAAAGGTTGTTGCAGCAGAGGCAAGCAAGAACAACAAAACTCCAACCTTTTTCGAACGATCAAACTTGAACATTCCACGAAAAAACCCCAAAAATCGTTGCAAAACATTATCATTCATCGGAACTTTTTCTTTCGGCGGATTAGTACGATTTGCAGGTCGATACATAGTATGGACCACCAACTTGTTCCGATTCGGACCTTTACCATAAACACGCAAACCCATCCTTGTTTTTTCTATTTTCACTGCTCTCTTGTACCAGATCCCGGGGGAGCATCGAAATATCTCACTAATGTCCCTCGATTTTTTTCTTCGTTTCGTGCCTTAACCAGTTCCCTTAAATTTTTGACCAAAACTCCTCCTAGAATTTGTTGTTCTCTTCGATCAATCTCATTCATCATTTTATTTACCCTGAATCAGAAATTAAATACAACATTAATATTGATGGTTTTTCAAAATATATTTAACTTTCCAGATTTAAGAATGACACTGTGATAAATCTTTAAAACTCAAATTAATAAAGTAAATGCATAAGAGCTCCCAAAAGTTAGATAATTATTAAAGAAAACACAACCAAAAAGTATTTTGACAGTGTTGTAAATCAAATTTTGAAGTGATAGCTGATAAAGAAGCTACAAAACCTAATTATTCATGAGTTAATGCGCTTTGAATGTAAATGCTCACGAATTTTTCTGAACATCTAAGATGTATTTATGAGTTGTTAAAAGGCAACTCATTTTCTAAAACGCTGGTTTTTTTTTTTTTTTTTTAAATTCTGATTTGTTGAGAAAGTGCAGTTATGAACAGCATATGTTAAAACAATTCGGGAACGATGAGATAGTTAACTATCGGAAAAACCTAATTAAAACACCAACCAACCAATAACAAAATCACAAAGATAAAATGGCTAACAACATTCGATAAAAAAAAGCTACAACGCTGGCCTAAACCAGAATAAGAGAGTTAGCAAGGGACCTTCAACTCTAACAGGATCACACAAACAAAGTTCAAAGAAAAAAAAACAAACAAACCATCCAACCATTGGACAATTAGATCCCAAACTAACCACACAAAGAGGACAAAAACCGAAACATGGAGACATGAACACAAAACCTGTAATTAGATCTGAATCACAAAATGCCAAAACAAAATTCGTAATCTAACCATCCCTATACTAACAGCCCATCCAAGCAAATACAAATCTAATAGGGTTTAGAACAAATAAACCAATCATCCATTTTGAATGTTGTTTGGAACAAATACACCGACCACTCAGTTTTCTCAAGCTTTACATAAATAGACAGATACAGATACGTGTACAAAATAGAAAGAAGCCCAGTTCCACTCTAAAACTTAAACCACCAAATAAATACTCAGTTATTCAACATTTGCATAAATCAACAGATAACAGATACACACATAAAAAAGAAAAAAACTCAGTTCCAATAAAAGCTAAAATAACAAAAGTTAATCATATATTTAAAATCCAAATATGAATGCTTCACGAATATAAATAAAAAAAAGGTAGATAACTAATCAGGCTTTGAAAAAAAAATGATGGCACATAATTATATACCTCAAAACATCAAGGAACCAACTTCTTCCTCCAACGATCGAAATTTCTGAAATTTGCAAAAAGTAAATCCATTAGCAACCCTAAGACTTTCAAATTTAAAGATGAAATCTAATGAAATTTTAGCTAAATGAGCAAAGACACACCAAAAAACCAAAAAGCCCAAAAAAAAAAAAAGCAAAACAAAACAAAAAAAAATTTAGGAATATTTTGAATCTAACACAATAATTTGGTTCAGCGAAGAATACAAAAGTTGTAGACCTAGGTGAAATGTTGAGTAAATTCCAAGGGCTCTATACCAAGGCCATAATGGAACAGTAATGTCATGGAATCTACAATTAGTTCAATACAATCGGATATAAAAGCAAATTAAATTTGTTCAATCTTATAATAAAGAACTAAGTGCATGAATAACTTTTGTGGCTCAATGGCTTGAGAAGCAAATAACCAACTTTATATATCACAGCTTAAATTTCTCCTATTGCTGAAATCGAAGCTGACCAACTCACCGAATACATATATGAATTAATACCTAATGGTTCCCTCGAAAACAAATCTTTAAATATTTTTTTAAACTAATATAGATCAATGTCATCTAAAACATTGGAAACACCATCATACAACACTGTAGTTCAATCTCTATTATTAAGGGTCATAAAAAATTAAAGCAATAAGTATAGCAGACTCAAAACAGATACCCTCTCTTGGAAAAACAGAGAACCACAGCGGGATGCTCAACTATCCAATTTATACCAGATGCAACATTTCACATTCGTTCAGTCCCCAACCACAGGGTTGATTCCATTTCAACCCTCTCATTCATACTATGTGTTTACATCTCCATTACACATTCAGATATCAAGACAATATATACAATTCATAAATTTGGTTATACAGTTAATGAATAAAAATCTCACTGAACCAACTGCATTCTTCTAAACCAAACCAAAAAATTGTTTTATGATCAATGTCATTAACTTTTTTATCATTACATATCAAGATATGCAAAAACGACCACTGAAACAACCACAAAGATAGAAAGTTCCACAGTAATATATCATCTGCAACCAATAAAAAAATTAACCAACTAAATCAAATATAAACCCAAATAAATTCAACCCCACCAACCAAAACAGGAAAAACTCTAAATAGACAACAATCAAACAGAACCAAATGCGGTTTAGTAGCTTGAAACAAAACGAAATGGTGTTTGGCAGCTTAAAAAATTTCGTTTCAAAGCCAACTAAAAAGCAAAAAATGCTACCCAAAATTGGAAAAGAGGTAAAAATATGATTAGCAAAAGATGTTAAACATAAAAAAAAAACAATTACAATAATTCTCCATTCGTACATTAATACTAATAGATCAAACTCCAAATGATTTGCATAAAAATCTCATTTCCTTGTAACTCGTTGTTCAGTTATGTGTTGAACACAAACACCAAGATATCAACAAAACGTCTTGATTCACTGAAAACCTATAGAAGAGGTATGGAAATTTGGAAGATTTTAGAGATTGCTAGGTTTGTTAAGGAAAGGTCTACCTGATTTGATGGTATTAGAAGGGAGGTGAGAAAAATTATTCAAGACCTAAATTGTAACATCTATAGGGTAACGTGCACCTAACAGAATTAACCGTGTGAATACACAGTATCAGAGCGATTCACCCATACAGGTACAACCCAAAGTAGGTGGTTACTGGTGAATGTGTGCGTGTGTGTGCGTCTGTGTTTTGTATCCATTAGTTCATTATATATCAATATAGCACACTCCAATTCAACCTATCCAATTCAAAGCAGCACATCTCTAATTCAAACATATGCAATTCAAATTAGCACACATCCAAATTCCAATTCAACAAACCACATTTTCAAATCAATTTAAACTAAATACCCAATACTCAATCACATATCCAATTCAAACTACATGGCTAATATTCAATAACATGTCCAATCTTTAAGCACATTTACAAAATAGATTTAAAACAGTATAAAGTCTACTTAGCAGCAAAACATAAACATCAAAATCCAACACAAAGACAAAAAATTAGAAGTTAGAAGATGTTCTAGCACCAGAGACTATTAGAAGTTGGAAAGATATGCTGATACAGCGGTTCGAGAACAGTTTGGGAAACTTTGGGCAGAAAATATGCTTGCAAGGAAAACGAACAATGGGTGAGCATCACTCTCAAAGCTGGTTTATGTTTAAATCAGTGAATTACCATAATCTTTACTGGTCAGTTTTCACTTTTGGCCTACTTCAGTGTGTAAATGCTGAATGTATTACTCCTTTTGCTTGATCCTAGGCAACTGTTACACCCTTACTACATTGTGACCTTTCTGATTTTTGAAGAACGAAGACTCTCAAAATTTATAGAAATACAAAAATGAGAAAATGATAAATCTTTCTCAACCAATATACTAAAAATGTTGACCACCAGTATATAATAAAAAAAACAAAATGCTAACTTCATCACATAGCACAAACTTTAAACGCATCACCTTCTGAAATTAAATTAAGAATTCATACGACATTCATTGAGAAACCGAGACAAACTGAAGTTGTATGTTGTAAAATGCAACCACTTTTAGAATCCCTAAGTCACATCAGTTAGCAAGAAACCCATTCTAACTCGAGTTGTACAGTGTAATAATGCAACCACAAAAAGACCAAACTTCTGCTGCTAAAAAGCTTTTACAAAATAATAAAACCCTTAACAGTTTGAACCCTACCAAAGAGTTTATATGAGTTGAAGAACAGCTGCACTTAAGTGCAGCAAGATCATAACCTCTTACAGCTTCTCCTCCGCGTCAGAACCACCTGCAGACCAAATTAAGAAAGATTCAATGGCAAATCAAGAACAAATCAGTAATAATTTAAATTAAAATCGCTAATTATTGTTACAGAGAGAATTCATATCAAGATTAACTACATTATTTAATTCGAATGGAATCAAAAAGCAGCATAAATATGAAGGGTAAATAAATTAATAGCAAAAGTCACATTTCAGCAGCAATTAATAGCAGAAATCAGAGTTGAGTATCAGGGACCAAAACAATTTCAGTAAAAAGATCAGAATCCCAACAAAGGTAAGTAAATTTATGAAACCTATAAGATTTTGAAGTGAGGAAAAATGTCGTAAAACCGAAAGAAAAAAACATGAAATTATCCTATGTTACCAATATTGATGAACCCATCACAGGTGAACAATGAAGCAAATAAAGCTTAAAAAAATAAACGAAGCAATCAGTACGGGAAAATTTGATAGGTTTCAACACCATTCCTCCAAAGCCTCAGTAGTCGTGGTTTCACTTAGCACGCCAACAAAATTTCAAACAGCATTCTTGTTCTAATACCAGATCAAACACACAATTATTCACGAAAAATATGTAACTTATTTAATAAGGTATACAAAGGAACTCATCACAGGTCAAGTACTTTTACAAACTTTGAAAAATATGAATCCCAAGTATAAATCATGTCAAAAATATCAAAACATTTACGAAATTTTTATCTTTCCATTCCACAGACAGACCAATTTCAGGACAGAATAAAAGATAGAGCTCCTCAAGCACACAACAAACCAGTACAGATAAACACTGAACAATAGTTTAGAGCCCAGCCTCTGCCTTTAACAGTTTGTCAATTTCTAACTAAATCAAAACTCATCATACTCTCATTTACCTTTTCAGGATGCTCAAAATGCTATCAATGACTTAACTGGTAAGGATGATGTTTTTCTTATCCAAACTTTGTTTTTCGACAGCTTCTCAAAAACGAAATCATTACCAAGATTGAGTTTAATTAGTTTTCTCATCATATCCAAATTTTATGCAGTTTATATAATATCCAGAAATAATTCATAACAAAAGGCCATAAATGACAACAATACATGCTAACAATAGAGAAGCGAAAAAAAAAAAAAAACTTAGCTCAAAAACACATACCCTTCAAGGATCGGAGCCTCAGAAAAATTTATGAAGTTCTCGCAAATATTTTTAGGTCTCAATGCACCTACACTGCAAACCAACGAAAATGCAAATGCATTAATACAATAGCCAATACCAATTTCTAAGATTTTAGCATTCTCTTTACCCTTGCAACCAAAAACCACAAATCCCAGAAAAATGAGCAAGAAGCTTAAGCAGAAAAAAAATCATATTTTAAACCACCAAAACCCAATACCCATTTAACCTGAGATTTGAGTGTTCTCTTTAACCTTGCAACCGAAAACCAAAAATCCCAGGAAAATGAGCAAGAAGCTTAAGCAGAAAAAAAAAAACATATTTTCAACCACCAAAACCCAATATCCATTCAGTCATTCACGAACGAAAAATCTAAATACAGAGTGAAAGATGAACAAACTGAAAACCCCCCAAAAAAAAGCCACAAAAAAGAAGAAGAAAACTGACCTTAAAACAGAACGCAATGCACAGAACAGAGAGATGCATCCCCAAAATGAAAGAAAATGAGAGAAAACGAAACAAAGGAACCCCCAAAACCTAACCCAACAGTTCACATCTATGCTAACAGCAAATAATGGAATAAAAAATGGAACTTAGCTTTCGAAATCCAGCCATTGATCCGACATGCAAAAGGGAACGAACGATCCAGAGTGATTCATGAACTGAGGGGACCTTACTCGGCTCTGTTCACCATCCAACCCCTCCCTCTCTCTTTCTCTCACTGTCTCCATTCCACTCACCCATGCCAGGATCCCTCTCCCTCTCTCTCTTGCTCTGTTTCTCTCTCTCCCTCTCTAACGGAGGCATGGCCTCCCATCCCCGAAACCCTCCCTGAATGACAGCAAAGTAAACCCACCCAATCCGTCTCAAACAAATAGGACAAAAGTGCCCTTCCAACCAGCCCCAATATCAGACCAAACCTGACGGGCTTGTTGTAAATAGCGTGAAATCGAGTGGCTCCCTGATAAGCCACATGGACAAAATTACCCTCTGAAATTTTGAGAATTACCCTCCCAACCCACTCCCCATCAGGCTGGTATTGTTGTAAATAAAGCAAAATCAAAACAAACGTGAATAGTGCCTGCCCTCCCCCCTACTTTAGTATAGATAAAGTGGCTAAGTCAGATTTGAATAATGAGTTATCATATCTGATGAGTGAGTTTCATATTATATATTTAACCCTATTCTTAGTATATTTTGAATATTATTTTGGAAGAATTTTGATACTTTGAATTGTATTTTCAATATAGGACTTTTGACTTCCTCTGGAGCAAAACATGATCAAACGGATGAATTTTGGAGTAATTCCAGTTGGAGGACGTTCGTGAGTCACTTGGCTTGATTGTATCAAAATATCAGATTTTTCTACCAGGCGATTATTTCCTGGTAATAAAATAAAGGAGCAGCGTGCAGTGCTGGAATAGTGACGTTTTGGGCTTGAATCGCGTTTTTGGAGTCCAAGATAACCTCGGATGGGTTTGTGGCCTTCTGGAGATGTGTTCATAACGTCCTGATCTTCAAAACAAGCTATCATGGGCCGGATTTGGAGGATATTTGAGGCTAAAACGTGGCTGGACAGTTTTTGTGCAGTTTCTCCTAACTTAATTAGGACTTTATGTTTTAATATATTTTATTATTATTTAGTTTTATAGTGGAAATAAAATACTTGGTTGTTAGGGTTGGTGCGCTGGCTTTAGGAGGAAATTAAAAGGGTTTGGCCGGCTCTAGTCTAGGTTACGTTTATTTTTATTCATCTTTGGAGACAGAACATTTGCTAGGGGTTCTTGAAGACATTCTACTTCAAGGTGTTTTCATTCTTATTCATTCTAATGATATTTTCTTTGATTTTTATTATGAGTATGCGTAACTAATTCTTTATGCTAGGGTTAGGCCATGAGCCTTAGCATGAATAAGTGATTTTATTAATTTGCTTATGAATGGATGCATGCTTGCTTTGAATTATTAATCATTGTGATTAAACTATCTATATATTTTAATGATTGATCACCATTAGGGTATTTAGACAAGTAAATTGATGCAATTTCTGTTGGAACATCACCTTGAAATTGAGGAGGGCTTCTTGTGATTAGTAATTGTAAGTTCACTTAAGGCGAACATCACGCTCTTAAGGGTTGCATGGTTTTCCAAAGGGTTTTCATGAAACTTAATGAGTCTTGCATGTTTACATTTGATCTGAACATCACAGACGGATTGCGTGTTAGATATATGTTTTCGCTTGAACATCACAAGGAAAATATGCATTAGGAAAACCTAACCTTCAAAGTATGTATGCGGAAATTCATAAGAAATTGATAGAATTGCATAGGATTGTGACGGTGATGGCTAAACCCTAGTTTTTTCACTAAACTGATTTTTAAGTTAAAAATGTTTTCTTTGTTTGTTGCCTTTATTTTCTAACTTCTAAGTTTCTTTAATTGTTAATTTAATATTTTCAAACTCAAAAATCTCAACTCTTTGATAAAATCTGTTTTAATAATTAATTAAGAGTTAGTTTAATTACAAATTAGTCAAACAATCTTTGGGGACAACGACCTTGCATGAGCATTTATACTACAATTACCTTGTATTCTTGCAAGTATTTTTCAGTGATTTTAATCCTATTTGATCAGGTATTAAAAATCCTACCAATATCCCCTATAGATTTCCAATTGTAGCTAGTGCAGACCACGCAAGCAATAGAAACATGCAGGTGCAACCGGCTATATAGACAGGGTGTTGAATTTCTACACATACGTGACAGTTCGAATCCTTCCTCTTAAATTATTGTGATAATTTCGAACTCTCCCGTCCTTTTAAAAAAATAAATCTATGATGGGTTTGCTACTTGTAGGACATGCAAACAATAAAATCATCCCCCTCCCCTTAACAATAATAAATTAAAAAGAAAAATTAGGAATGGCTTTGCTACTTGTAAAACATGCAATTTTTCCACATGTAACGTAAAATATTGGACACTTATGCCACACACTTATCTTTGGTGTGAAGACAATATAGGTTCGATTAGTCTCTAAACAGTGGTCATACTTAACACTAAACATGTTAAAATTGATTATTACTTTATTAATAAATTTTAATGTGGTGATTTATCATGATTTGTCATTCTAATATATGTTTTACTAACGAGGGCGTCCGCATGATGATGCGAGGTTTAAAAGATTATAAAACATGTAAAAAGTTCTAAATATATATGATATGCAATACTATTTATATACATGTGATTCAGGTAGAAGCTTAAAAGATGTTGTCGTACAAACTTCCATAAAACAAAAAGACCAAATGTTTGGCTCCACACATTTAAGTGAAACTTGATAAATCTGCGGAACACAAAAGTAAATGGAACAGAATTTTGTTGCATCAAGATCAGTGAACTCATGAATTGTGTTCTTCATAATCAGAATATATGATTAAACATAGTGCCTTGCTGGACAATTAATAGAGACATTAAAAGAAAAAAGCAATTAACTTCTTCGATCCTAATTACAAAACCAATTGGCATATTGTTAGGTTGATATTTTACATATATTTTGTACCTCTTTTACTTAAATTCTAGTCATAATTTAGTTTGGGTTTAATGTATTTTATACAATTTTGGTAGAAATTATAATTTGAGAACAAAATATGAATTTTACGGCGAAAATATGAGAAACCCAAAGAGTTATCCAAGTTGGACTGTATGAGCTGTGCGGATCGGTGCAGAATTTGAATTATTCGGCTTAGTGCATGTCTGTTTGGCTTTGCGGCTCTCCCAACTCGGAATTCCTAATGTGGTCGATTTTATTTATTTACCCAGTTGGGTTAGGGTTGTTGACCTAGCAACGAGGTAAGGGTAAGGATTCTGATGCGAAGCTTTCTTGGTTGTCTTAAGTTGATGGATGTTTTCTAATCTAATTGGGCTGCTGCGTTCCTAGTCAAGTGGTGCAAATGGGTTTAATTGGTGTCGATTAGTTGGCCCATATTTTTAGGAGCAGTGCTGCTCTTTTGTTTCCATCAACGATTGGGAATTATCTCCTCGTTGCGAGAGACAAAAGGAAGAAAAGAAGATAACATATAAAAAGGATATGCGGCACCAATTAAGGAGAACCTCCCTGCACAACACACATGCACATACAGAGAGGGAGAGAAGCCGAGAGCAGAAGGAAGAAGGAAATGGAGAATTCACAAGTAATGCATTTATACAAACACACTTCACTTATTATTTATTTGTCACATAAACTAACATTAGTACATATGGAATATAATAGTAGGCCACCTATATTAGCTAGAGCATGTGTCCACATAATTTTATTGATACAATACTAGTAGGAAGATTTACTTTCAAGGGTAAAGTTCAATAAGAGACCTGAAACCGAACGTATGAGTGATGTTATAGTGAGTGAAACCAGCAGCCAAAAAGATCTTTTTCCATTCTGATTCGCTACGCTCTTTGCCATTGAAGATAGACATCAAAATCATATCGAACATCAGTTGGGTTTCAATTAGTTTCTTATCCACCATCTTCTCCTTGTTATCGACATGTCCCACAACTATGTCTATGATGATAATCTTCTTATTCCCTTCGTTGTTTTTGCTCAGAAGTATTGCTTCTCTACACTTCTTCAATATCTTCACACTTTCTTCATCGCTCCAATCATGCATAATCCACTGAGATATAGATCATTAACTAATTTCATACATTACTCAATTAGTCACAATATTTCTGCAATTAATCTATAAATAAAACGAGGATATGTACACACAACTATATCAACAATATATATACTTGCTTGTCGGCACCTTTTACGTATCAATAATTCTATTTAAATACACTTGTTCATACTTTCTTTAATAGGGGTGGATCCTATATTAATTACGAAATTAACTAAGAAACAACAAATAATTGAGTGTTATATATTACGTACCTTGAGCAAAATTGCATTTGCTGGGGGTATTTCCACAAACATGTCTCCTCCCACAAAACCCAAATTATGGGTGGTTCCTTTCAAGTCAGCCACCACATGTGGTTGGTCAAACACAATGCAGTTGATGCTGGGGAATGCATTGGCAATGGCCTTGGCCATGGCTCCTCTTCCTCCTCCAACATCCACCAGGGATTTCAAGCCCTCAAAAACTCCTCCACACTGTTCCACCACCCCCCTTGCGAGAAGCTTGGAGTCAGCCTCCATTGCTTCATCAAACAAGTTACCGAACCCTGGTTCCTGAGCTGCAAAATCCCAAATGGGCCTTCCAGTTTCCATTTCAAATGGTGTACATATAGTAGCTGGATCATCACCACCCTTCATCTGCAACCAAGCTCCCATCAAGTGAAGTGGGGTTGTCATTACCTGATAGAGTAAAACCTAGTTAGGATTCCTTGTTCCACAAGTATTGTAACTAAATGTAAATTAGTTTTTCTTGCTTTCCTAGTAATCCTAATATTCTTTGTCATTAAATCCCAAGACTTGTGATGTATATATAAAGAAGGGAGACTTTGGTACAATCTCTAGCTATCAATGTTCTTTGACTGAAACCTTGTAGGTTTTCAGTTTTTTATCGAAGTTGCTAACATTAATGTAATGGTGTGGTTCTATGTAAGTTATTACATTTTTAAAATAAAAATTGAAATTTGTAGTTGGTTATATTAGTGAGATTTTAAATAAAACCCATAATTTGTGGGATTAAAAATATCAAAAGAATAAATTATGCTCTCCAATAAATTGTATACATATAAACATGGGTAGATTCATTAAAATTACCAAAAAATTATTGTACCAAAACATGAATACATTTTTCAAAACTACATTAAAAAGAATAGATATGAGGCTTGGTAACATTATTAAATTTCTTCGATCAAACTTGACATGGATACATTCTCAAAGCAATGAAATAGAATGTACCCATATAAGTTTAAAAATGGAATAGAAAAAAATTGAACGAATTTTATATAAAAAAAGGGTACATTTTATATTAGAAAATGGTACATTTTACATATAGCAAATTGTATATTTAAGAATTGGTACATTTAAGATTAGAGAAAATTGCAAAATTATATGAATGGGTACATTTAAGATTAAAAATTTGAAAAATCCTTTTTATAAAACAACAATTAATGGGTATAAACTTATTCTAATATTTTTTTTTTTTGGAATTGTTTGAATTGAAAATTAATTAGGTAATAAGGGTGTGAGTATTAAACCCTAATCAACTACTAATATTTATTTTAAAATTTATGTAACTGACATGTAAATTCTTTAATGCTAGGGACTTCGATCATAATCTGAAAACTAATAAGGTTTCCGTCAATGAACATTCGTAAGTAGGGACTGGCTAGTAATTTTTCCTATAAAGAATATTACCTGTAAATAATATTGGAAGACTTTGGATACGGTCCCTAACTATCAACGTTTTTTGACTGAAACCTTTGTGTTTTTCAATTTTTGATCGAAGTCCCTAACATTCATGTAGTAATGTATTTCTAACTTTTAAAATTAAAAATGAAATTTATATTTATTTATATTAATGAAATTTTATATAAAACCCATAATTTATGGGATAAAAAAAATATTAAAGATAAATTATATTCTCCAATATATTGTGTATATACACACACACATACATGGCTACGTTCATCAAAACTAGCCAAAAAATTATTGCACCAAACATGGGTACATTTTTCAAAACAAATATATATATATATATATATATATATATATTAGGCTTAGTAACATTATTAAATTTCTTCTATTAAACTTGACATGGATACATTCTCAAATCAAAGAATGTACCTATAGAAGTTAAAAAAATGGATTAGAAAAAAGATTGAATGAATTTTATATAAAAAATAGGTACATTTTATATTAACAAAAGGTACATTTTACATATAATAAATTAATATATTTAAGAATGGGTACAATTAAGATTAGAATAAATTGAATAATTATATGAATGGTACATATAATATTAAAAAATTGAAATTTTTATCAAAAAAATTAATGCATACAAACTTATTCTAATTTTATATTTTATATTTTGGAAATGTTTTGAATTGAAAATTAATTAGGAGTTTAATAAGGATGTGAGTATTAAAATCCTAATTTTTATTTTAAAAAATTATGTAACTCATTAATACATTAATGCTAGGGACTTTGGTCAAAATCTAAAAATTAATAAGGTCTGAACATTAGAAACTAAGGACCGGATACTAATTTTTCCAATTAATAGATATCAAATTCAATATGCACTACCGGATCGAGTGACAGGAGTATAAGTTGTGTGATGTTTGATGGCTCGTCTTTGAGAAAAAGCCTAGAAGTTGGTGTTAGGCTATACAATACAACAGCTTCTCCTTCCTCCACATTGTCACAATCATGATGAACATGATGATGTTGTGCAAAGAAATCGGAGTGAACGAGGATGCGCATCAGGCGCGAGACGAAATGAGCTCTCGAAGGGTGGACATTGAGCGCAGCGATGAGCTCGGAAAGAGAGATGGGTTGGCCGTGATTGTGAATCACGTCTGGGATGCCTAGTTGAACTGCACATTTGAGTGCCATGGAGTTTACGAACTGGAACACGTGGTTCCAAATCTGAGCTTGAGCTCCAAGAAGCTCATGGCTAGTAGCACCCACTCCACCATCACTCGAATCCATGTGTGTGTGTGTGTCTATGGAATAAGTCTGTGGCTTCCACAATATTTTGATTGATTATTCTCTTGCTGTATTAGTTTTGAATACATGGGTATGTGGATCGGGATATATATAGCACTGCCCAGTGCCCACATACAAAATTGAAGTGAAAAATCATATTACACTCGACACTCTACCTATCGAGGTGTCATCTTTCACGCACCCTTTAAGCATGTCAATTGCTTTCCAATTAGGCTTAAATGTTAAAATGGTCCTTGTGTTTTAGTCATTGAGTCAATTTAGTCCCTGTGTTTTCAATTTGGCCAATTTGGCCAATTTGGTCCTTGTGTTTTAGTCATTGGGTCAATTTAGTCCCTGTGTTTTCAATTTGGCCAATTTGGTCATTGTGTTTATCTCCATTAGCCAATTAAGGACATTTTATCCAATTTTTGAAATTTTTTTTTATAAATTATTATAAACTTATTTATAAAATTATTTATTTGATTTAAAATATTTAAAAATGAAATAAAATTAAAATTTAAAAAAAATATATTCTCCTTCCAACTTTCCGACCTCCTCCCTAACATTACCCCCTCTCTTTTCTATGTCACAACCTTAATCATTTTTCAGATTGAAAGTTTTATGTCTTATATGTGTTATTTCTCATTGACTTTCATTTTTCTGTAAAGAGAAAAGGTAATTATATCTCATATAATTTTTCTTATGAATTTTTTAAAAGAGATTGAATGAAATGTCCTTAATTGGCTAACATAGACAAACACGACGACTAAATTAGCCAAATAAAAAACATGGAGACTAAATTGGCCATATGGCTATAACACAGGGACAATTTTGACATTTAAGCCTAAAATAAATGGGCCAGATTTAATAATCCGGTGCTTATTTAATACAAGGCTTAAATGTCAAAATGGTCCCTGTGTTATAGCCATATGGCCAATTTAGTCTCCGTGTTTTTTATTTGGCTAATTTAGTCCTCATGTTTGTCTATGTTAGCCAATTAAGGATATTTCATTCAATCTCTTTTAAAAAATTCATAAGAAAAATTATATGAGATATAATTACCCTTTCTCTTTACAGAAAAATGAAAGTCAATGAGAAATAACACATATAAGAGATAAAACTTCCAATCTGAAAAATGATTAAGGTTGTGACATAGAAAAGAGAGGGGGTAATGTTAGGGAGGAGGTCGGAGAGTTGGGAGGAGAATATATATTTTTTAATTTTTAATTTTATTTCATTTTTAAATATTTTAAATCAAATAAATAATTTTATAAATAAGTTTATAATAATTTATAAAAAAAAATTTCAAAAATTGGATAAAATGTCCTTAATTGGCTAATGGAGATAAACACAAGGACCAAATTGGCCAAATTGAAAACACAGGGACTAAATTGACCCAATGACTAAAACACAAGGACCAAATTGGCCAAATTGAAAACACAGGGACTAAATTGACTCAATGACCAAAACACAAGGACCATTTTAACATTTAAGCCTTCTAATTATTTAGGGGTGGGCAAACGGGTAGAGGAACCGCGGGTCGGGGTTGGTAGCCTAAGTTCGGGACCGGTATGGGCCGGTTCCAAATATTTTAGAGAATAAATAGGGCGGGATGCTGTAAATTACGGGGCGGGCTGAGTCCATATACTTAGAAAAACGAGACCCTAGACCAACTTGTTTCTAATTATAATGAACAGCCAAGATTAAATGATAACCTATCATTCAATCTCAACCGTTAGTTTCTACCCTAGTCATCCTCTTGTGTCTAGGTTTCAGAATAAGTCACTCCCTCGTCCCTCCCTCGACTCCAACTCTCAAACTCAATCGTCTTCTCGACGACATCACCCATCCAGCCTCACCGCCGTCGAGGACGCTGCTACCAGCCATCATCCCTCTAAAATTTAGGTAATTTTGAATTAGGGTTTTGTTATTAATGTGAATTTCTGGTGTAGGGATTTTAGGGTTTTAAATTAGAATTTGTAGATTGATGATTGATCTGTTGGCATGTCTCGGTCTGACGCAGTGGTTTTCGAACTAGAGTTAATTTTGCAGTTGATCCATAAGCGTGTTTGTGTTTGCTTTTGAGAACCCAGAGGGCCATGACTAATTTAATTAAAATTATAAACTGAGAAGAAGGGCAAAGAATGTCTCACTAATAAGATCGACAAAATCCCCTAATTTTTTTGGCAACTTAGCTATAGAGCTTGTTCAACATTTCATGCACTAGCTAGGCGCTAGCCCTGCTATTACAGACCATGAATATATCATAATTGAAGAGGCTTGGAATAGATCATAATCTCATAATATTAAGGTCGAGGTTGTATGAGTTGAATATCAGAGTGCGCAACGAACAATACTAACAAAATAATAAGAATATTATTGATAGACAAGAATGCCGGAACGGCTACAAAATCCTAAAGGCTACATTGTGAATGACTTGCATAATCTCAAACTAAATTACAAGAAATATTTATAGAGAACTAAACCTAAGAAACCCTAACTTGGATGAGCTAGGTCCAAATCCTAAACTAACAAGCAAAACCCAAATACTAAAATAAACCTAAATACTAATATTTTCCAACACTCCCCATCAAATTCATGGTGGTATACGACATGGGTTTGCAAACAAGCAGATGCGGACTGGCTCTGTTAGGCGGACTGGCAGGCATGCAAACTTGACTTGACTTGACTTGACTTGATTCTTGATTCTCGATTGCAAACTGGCAAATTGGTTCTTGATTCTTGACTGGCTAGTGTTGAGAGTATGGAAAGAACCCGTCACTAAACGGACGAGATTTCCATATCTCAATTGAGAGCTTCCAAACAAACCTGAGCAAGCAAACAAAAAAAACATATTTTTTCTTTGCCCGTGTAGGGGCCTCAAAAACTCCAAACAATTTTTTCTTTTTCCTTCTTTTTTTTTCAGTTTTCTTTTTCTATTTTATTCCTTTTTATTCCTTTTTTTATTTTTTCTTTCAACAGTAGTACGACAGATGTGGTGCAACACGGTGGTTCGGATTCCAGGAACAGTGAGCAAGCAGGTCTTGGTTCGTCAATGCCTGATCTGGGTTGAACGAAAAAGATGGGGCGGAAGGGAGCAACGAGTGTTGAATACAGGCTTCAAACAGACACTATGCGATGACGATATGGGCAAGAGGTTCATCAGGACGCTGCAGCAAGCAGCAGCAGAGGTTCAAGACAGGCGCGAGATGGTGGTTGGTCAAGATCTCAGTCGAATCTGGACACACATGGGTTAGGAAAACGAGGCAGCGGACGTGTGGGTTAGATACGGTGCGGGGGCGACGATTACGACAAGGGAAGCAGCGGATTCAACGGGTGGTGGTGCGGACAACGAGTTCAATGGATGGCCGCGGAATCGATTCAAACAGCGGAGTGGTGAGCCACGATAAAGCTTGAGCAATTTTTTTTTTTAATATCAAACTAAACGCAAACAACAACAGGACAGAAGCAACAGACTAGATGAAACTGATAACAACCAAAGCAGATCAAATCCCGAAGGATTGAACCTGCTCTGATACCAAGTTGAATATCAGAGTGCGCAACAAACAATACTAACAAAATAATAAGAATATTATTGATAGACAAGAATGCCGGAACGGCTACAAAACCCTAAAGGCTACATTGTGAATGACTTGCATATTCTCAAACTAAATTACAAGCAATATTTATAGAGAACTAAACCTAAGAAACCCTAACTTGGATGAGCTAGGCCCAAATCCTAAACTAACAAGCAAAACCCAAATACTAGGGGTGGGTTCGGTTCCGTTCGGTTCGGTTTTTGGCCAAAACCGGAAACCGAACCGAAATTACTATTCGGTTCGGTTCGGTTCGGTTTTCTATCGGTTTGTGTTCGGTTCGGTTTTTCTCGGTTCGGTTTCGGCCTGGTTCGGTTTTTCTCCTTTTTTTTTTTTTTTTTGGGAATTTTGATTTTTCTTTCAATTGAGCCTTGCTGCAGAGAGCAGTGCAACAATGGTCCAAACAATCACAGAGAGCAAACATTCAAACAACCATAGAGAGCAAACATGCAAACCAAACCTCTAAAACTGTATAAGTATAACAGAAAATTAAACGAGAGTATGGGTTCGTTGCTGGGCATAAACACCTTGTTCCTCACCTGCTATTTGCACCAATCTTCAGTTCAATTTTAACCCCAAAAATAACTGACAATCAGCAGAATGTCATGGCTGGAAAAGATTGGAAATTTTCTAGTTAATATTCAAACTTAATTCCATAGCTAAATAACAACAAAAAGTAAATGAAATTATCATCAGTTTCATGGCGGGAAAAGATTGGAGTCGTCTCTAATTAATCAAATCTTGAGAGTTTCATTTGATACATGAATTCTAATCCAACAATTCTGATTTTGAACAAAATTACTTAGTGGTGTAAATGTACCTTTTTCAAATCATTCCCAACATTGGGAAATTCGATGAACAATTCTCGTAAAACGGGTTGCGGATCGAGCCAACTCCGGCTTGGCTCTGAATCGTCAGCACTCCTCCCAGAACCGGACTCATCGCCGTCATCAACACCATAAGCCCTCTTCTTATTTGATTTCCTTCTCTTCGTCTCTCTCTTGCTTCTCCGTTTCTCTCTCCGTTCCTTCTCTCTTCTTGAACCACCGTCATCTTTTCTGCCATGGTGCCTTTTCGAAGAGTGCTCGGATTCCTCGGAGCTGAGGAAGGCGATGAATATGAATCGTCGTCGGTTGAGTCCTCCAATTGCTTTTGCTTCTGATTTGGATTAGGGATTTGGGATTTGGGGTTTGGGGTTTGCGATCAAAAGTGCAGAAGCAACAATCGATTGAATTTCAGGGAATCCCGGGGGCTGGGGCCCACTCGTTCTTGAACCAAAAGCCGGACGACCTGAGCACTTTCCAGCACGACTCGAGAAGCTTCTTAGAGACGTCGGAGCCGAAGGCGTCGAGCTCAGAGCCAGAAAAGAAGAGGATCTGGAGGGGGCGGTGCCGTCGAGGAAGTGGAAGACACAGATGCGGATGGAGGAGGGGCGGGCGGAGATGACAATGCTGAAGAGGTTGGAGTAGGAGTGGGCGAATTTGGGGGAGAGGTGGAGTTTGTGGGCTGCTGTGTGAACTGGGAAGTGGGAAAACAGGCGAGACCGAGAGATGAGGGTTAGGGACCTAGGTTTAGGTTACATTTCGGGGTGAAAACGGTGCCGTTTTAGAATTAGGATTATTAATTAATAAATTAACTTCGGTTCGGTTCGGTTTCCGAACCCCAGAAACCGAAACCGAACCAACCAGATTCGGTTCGGTTCGGTTCAACAGATTTGGTTCAGTTTTTTTTTTCGGTTCGGTTTTTTCGGCCTCGGTTCGGTTTTCAGTCCGATTTTTTTCAGTTTTCGGTTTTTCCAACCCACCCCTACCAAATACTACAATAAACCTAAATACTAATATTTTCCACAATATATTTATAAATATATATATATATATATATATATATATATATATATATATATATATATATACAGGGACCTTAAGGGGAGGGATCCCCATTTTTTCAAAACAATGGGGACACGCTCCCCACCGTTGGATTTGACTTTAATGAAATCCTGTGGTTGAGATTCTGTAGCTTGTGTTTTAATCTCAACCACACAATTTTATTAAAGTCAATCTAACGGTGGGGAGCGTGTCCCCATTATTTTTGAAAAAATATGGGTCCCTCTTGTGAAAGGTTTCCTATATATATATATACACACACTTCCAAATTGGCAAATTGCCTGCTCTTTAAGTATGAATTGCAATGTGGCACTGAATTATAAATAGAACTATATATGTATGTATCGTTATGGTGGTGTTGGTGTAATCTTGGAGACAAGGAGGCATTAAGGCAGTAGATATTTCTCCTATCTTTCTATATGTATACAACACATTCCTGCATTGGAAATTGATGCTGGCTCAACTCTACATTATCATGCATGAAACAAATGAATACATAAATTATATTTCAGCTGCGGCAGCTTAATGCTGGAAAGCCCAAAGCCCAAACAACACAAAGAGGGCCGGCCACTTTAAGTGGAAAGGGAGAGATATTTAGTCAAGTGTTGACTAGGTTTCTTTTGTCTATATAAGGAACTTTATAGAGATATTGTTCATTAGGGTTTTTGTGTGTTTAAAACAACAAAGAGGCAAAAGAAAAAAAAAATAGCTCTCTAACTACACAAAGGCCGGCCACCATTGGGGTGTTTTTACTAACATATCTTACACCCTTTTGGTTATTCCTTCATCCTTCTCACTACACTAGTGGGTGAGGATCTTTAGAGGTTTCCTACTTTGGAAACTTGAAGAGAACCTAGGAGCACTCATTCTATCAAAGTGGAGGAGGCAAGGAGGGAAGCTAGGCTCAAGGAGTTCAAGGAACAAAGGGCTTGGAGGTGGTCCATCCTTGGTCTCAAGTCTAGATCAAGAGGTATAAGACTAAACCTTCACTTTGTTCTTCTCTAAAATGTTTTGATGCATTAAATATAAACCTATGAACCTTGAAGGGGATTTGCATGACTATAGCTTTGATAATATGTTATAAATGCTTCCGCTGCTTTCGTATATTAAATTTGATTTGTATATGCATGATAGTCATTTAGAAATCCCATGTGTGAAACTCATATTTTTCCCTTCAGAATTTTATTTGCCTAATCATTTTTAGGCCCAATGGGTTTTATATTTTTCACCCACACTTTAATTTGGCCCGAAGTCCAAATAATTAAAATTCAATTATAATTGTACACCTCAAGCTATACTTTTGCATATACTTGTTGCATATTTGCTTGCATATATATGTTTGTGTTTGCCTGCAGGAATATATGAACCTGAAGTTCATAAACTATTTTGAAACCTGAAGTTTCTTATAAACATGCCTTGTCTGAAAACCTGAAGTTTTCATTTAAAAACATCACCCGTGAAAACCCGAAGTTTTTCATGCAAAATTAAACCAATACATGTCTATTAAAACCTGTATGTTCTACTCCTACGTGAATGGATTGATTTTTCTCCATTACACTAACCACATTTTGTCCATCTATTTTGTGATAGGAACATGTCGAATTTGAACAAACTCAACTTCACCGCTTTGGAGGTCTCTGGAAGAAACTACCTCAAGTGGGTTCAAGATGTGAAGTTCCACCTCACTGCAAAGAACTTGCGTCCTGCCATTGAAGAAGCAACGGACGAGCCTGTTGGTAAAGCTGAAAAAGCCACTGCTATGATCTTCATCCGAAGACATATCCATGACGCTCTGCAAATTGAGTATCTTGCTGAGGAAGAACCACGTGCATTATGGGTCGCTTTGGCTGATCGCTTTGATCACCAAAATGACATATTATTGCCTGAAGCAAGACACGATTAGCAGCACTTGCGCTTCCAAGACTTTAAGTCTGTGAATGAATATAATTCTGAAGTTTGTCGAATCCGATCACTTCTCAAGTTTTGCAATGAAACTTTGACTAAAGATGATCTCCTGGAAAAGACTTATTCAACCTTCTCTGCTTTTAATATTGTCCTGCAGCAACAATATAGAGCTCAGAAGTTCACCAAGTTCTCGGATTTGATCTCTGTTTTACTTCTTGCTGAAAAACAGAACCACCTGTTGATGAAGAATCATCAAGCTCGACCTACTGGGGCTACTGTTGTGCCTGAAGCACATTATAGCACTAATCAGCGCCCAAAACGCCACAAGAATAGTGGTAGGGGGGCAGAAGCCATCCCACCAAGGTCAACAGAGTCAAGGCCCATCCAAGGGAGGAAATAAAGCCCAGAAGCGCCCAAACCTCGCTCCCAAGGCCCCGAACTTCAAGAATAATGGCAAAGCACCTGAAACCATGGATGCATATATGTGCTATCGCTGTGGTTCAAATGACCATTGGTCTCGTGTTTGCCACGCTCCTAAGAAGGTTGTAGATGAATATCATTCTCGTCGTAAGAAGTTTGAATCAAACTTCATGCAAGTGGACGAACCAGATACTACAAAGATGGAGGTTTCTGACTTTCAGGAGGATACCACCCCTATGGAAGATTAGAATCTTAGACATAGACTTATTTTTAGTTTAAATAAGACAATTGGGGCCGAATTCCACTATGTAGCCGAACCCCCCTTGTTTTTGGTTGATTTTTGAACAATTTTCCTTTATATTTTGGATTATTAGTTGGTGATTTGTTTTTTGGATATTAAGTTTTAATCCTTGAATAAATGAAATTATTTTGAATTGATAATTGTTTTTATAAACCTTTATGCATGTGACCGATTCAAATTAATTTTTCATTCTAGGTATGACTAGTGGGAAAGTTAGTTGTCTGGCAAATAGTGCAATCACGCACACCTTTTTGCATGAACGCATCTATTTCACTAACTTCAAACCTAAGAATGCACCTCTGACAACCCTCTCAGGCCTATCTAACCTGATAGAATGATACGGTAAGGCACGTATAATGTTGTCCAATAGTACAATTTTGACCATTGCTGAGGCACTCTATTCCCCACTTTCCGGAAGAACGTTGCTAAATTTCAAGAACATTAGAGATAATAATTACCACGCTGAAACCCACATAGAAAATGGAGTTGAATTTCTGTGACATAACTTCCTACAAATATAGCCAGAAGCGTATTCTAGAGAAGATGAAGCGTATCCCGAGTGGTCTGTATACTACGACCATACGCCCCATAGAATGCCACTATATGGCCGGCCTTACTACTGGGACCGCGCACGAAATTACACTTTGGCATGACCGTTTGGGACATCCTGGACGAATAGCGATACGCCGTATCCTCAAATCTTCACACGGGCATCCACTAACCTGAAGTTTAGGTTCGATCCAAGGAATCGCATGTCAAACATGTTCAATGGAAAAACTTATTACTAAGCCTTCTTATGACAAGATTCACTCAAATCCTCCTATTTTTCTACAACGGATTCAGGGGTACATTTGTGGACCGATTCAACCTCCATGCGGACCATTTAGATATTTTATGGTTTTGGTTGACGCTTCCACACGTTGGTCACACGTGTGCGTGTTGTCCACAAGGAACGCTGCATTCTCCAAACTGTTGGCTCAGGTTATCAAGCTCAAGGATCACCACTCTGATTATCCGATCAAATATATTTGATTGGATAATGCTGGAGACTTCACATCTAAAACTTTTGATGACTATTGCATGTCGGTTAGGGTTGAAGTTGAACATCATGTACCCCATGTTCACACCCAGAACGGCCTGGCAGAGGCTTTCATTAAGCGCTTACAAATGATTGCTCGATTGTTAGTCATACGTACCAAGCTCCCGATCGCTGCTTGGGGCCATGCAATATTGCACGCAGCAAAGTTGGTCCGCCTGAAGCCTGTTGCGACACAACCATTTAGTGCCATTCAGTTGGTTACCGGATACGAACCTGACATATCGCATCTGCGCGTTTTTTGTTGTGCAGTATATGTGCCGATCTCGTCGCCCTTACGTACAAAAATGGGGCCTCAGCGAATAATGGGAATCTATGTCAGATATGATTCTCCTTCGATTATTCATTATTTAGAACCTTTGACAGGCGATCTGTTTACCGCTCATTTTACGGATTGTCACTTCTATGAGACAGTCTTCTCGTCGTTAGGGGGAGATAAGAACGTCAACATTCCTGAAGAATGACGTGAATTATTGTGGACAACTCCCACTTTGTCTTATTTAGACCCTCGCACCGCTCAGTCTGAAATTGAAGTGCAGCGCATATTAGATCTTCAGAGCATAGCTCAGAGCATGCCAGATGCTTTCATCGATCTAGCAAGCGTGACAAGATCACACATTCCAGCTGCGAATACACCTGCAAAGATAGATGTACCAAATATACGACGAACTGCCCTCCTGGAAGCCCGGGACGCCACTCTTGGTGATCCACGTACATTACCGGCTAGCCAATCATCTGCCCCTACACAAAAGCGTGGTAGACCCCTTGGTTTAAAGGATTCACACCCCCAGAATAGGAAATCCACGACACAAGGTCCTGAAGAGCCTACCGTGAATCTGACTATCGCTTACTCATTTTACCCAACTCATGAGGAAATTCTAGATTATGGAAGCGTCCTTAAAAAGATGAATCCTCCTCCTGAGAATCGTGAGATTTCGGTCTATTAGCTTAGATGATGTGTGGCGTACAAATAAGATGATTGTCGACGATGCATTAACATTTGCAGTAGCTACTGAGATTATGTTGAGCGATGACATTGAACCGCGTTCTGTTGATGAATGTTGACGTAGAGCTAATTGGTCAAACTGGAAACAAGCAATCCAAGTCGAACTCGATTCGCTTGCGAAACGTAAGGTGTTTGGACATGTAGCTCCTACTCCTCCACATGTGAAACCCATTGGCTACAAGTGGGTTACAAAGCTCGTTTTGTTGCACAAGGCTTCTCACAATGCCCCGGGATTGACTATGACGAAACTTATTCACCCGTTATGGATGTGATTACTTTTCGCTACCTTATCAGTTTGGTAGTTTTCGAAAAACTGGATATGCAACCACGTATCTCTATGGGGATCTTGATACGGAAATTTATATGAAAGTTCCTGAAGGACTTACATTGACTGGTTCAAATATTTCCAAACCCCGGAACACGCTCTCAATTCGACTGAGGCGTTCACATTAGGGTTTGAAACAATCCAGAAGAATGTGGTATAACCGTCTGAGTGAGTATTTGACTAGTCAGGGATATGTGAACAACGAATTATGCCCTTGTGTGTTCATTAAGAAGTCACATTTCGGATTTACGATTGTTGCAGTATATGTCGATGACATGAACCTCATTGGAACTCCTGAAAAGCTCGCAAGAACTGTTTCGCACCTGAAGTCGGAATTTGAGATGAAAGATCTAGGTAAGACTCGATATTGTCTCGGTCTCGAGATAGAGCATTGTTCAAATGGAATCTTAGTACATCAATCGAACTACACCCAGAAGGTGTTGCACCGCTTTAATGAGGATAAAGCGAAGTCTTCAAGTATTCCTATGGTCGTTCGTACGCTAAATGCAAAACGAGATCCCTTCCGTCCGAATGAGGATGATGAAGAGATTTTGGAGCCTGAAGTTCCTTATCTAAGTGTGATAGGTGCTTTATTGTACTTAGCTCAATGCACTAGATCCGACATCTCATTCGCTGTTAATCTTTTGGCAAGATACAATAATGTACATACACGCAGACACTGGACTGGCGTGAAAGACATCTTCCGTTACCTTAAGGGTACTACGGATTTGGGCTTGTTTTATCCCTATGAATCCTCGAATTGTGCCGCACTCTATGCTCCTCGAGTTAATTCTCGCCTTGTTAGTTATGCCGACGCATAATACTTATATGATCAGCACAAGGCGCGTTCTCAAACGAGTTATGTCTTTATCGTTGGAGGCACCGCAATCTCTTGGAGGTCAACTAAACAGACCTTAGTTGCCACTTCTTCTAACCATGCTGAAATTCTTGCCTTACATGAAGCAACTTGGGAATGCTTTTTGTTGAGAGCAATAGTGGGCCATATTCGAAGCTCCTGCGATCTTCATCCCGCCGTTGATGTCCCGACGACGATATTTGAAGACAACGCAACTTGCATCGAACAGCTCAAGAAGGGTTATATCAAAGGATACAACACCAAGCATATTGTGCCAAAGTTTTTCTTTTCACATCAACAATAAGAGCATCAGAAGATTGAAGTCACGCAAATCCGTTCACAAGACAATCTAGCCGACCTCTTCACCAAATCACTGCCGAAGACGAAGTTTCAGAAGCTTGTTCATGGAATTGGTATGCGTAAACTTTCTGAGTTGTAACTTTGCTATTTCTCTTTAGAATTATGTCAAACTCATGGGGAGTATCCTGTAGATACTTGCTTGATCTTAATGTACTCTTTTTCTCTACAATTAGGAGCATTTTTCCCACTGGATCTAAGAGGATCCTCATCCGTCCTTTAAATACACGATTGAGATTGACTAAACAATTGTTTTGTGTCTTGTATTTTTCTAAACATTGCCAAATTTGAAAGATTTGATTATCTTTTCTTATCTTTTCTTTTGTATCATATGGCCTGTCAATGGCCCCCCTCGCACATAAAAGAAAAGGGATCCGGATATCCCTTCTTCTAATCCACACAAAGAGGATCTAAGAGGATCCTCATCCGTACTTTAAATACACGATTAAGATTGAGTAAACAATTGTTTTGTGTCTTGTATTTTTCTAAACATTGCCAAATTTGAAAGATTTGATTATCTTTTCTTATCTTTTCTTTTGTATCATATGGCCTGTCAATGGTCCCCATCACACATAAAAGAAAAGGGATCCGGAGATCCCTCCTTCTAATCCACACAAAGAGGGACCTAAGTGGATCCTCATCCGTCCTTTAGAAACACGATTGAGTAAATAATTGTTTTGTGTCTTGTATTTTTTTAAACATTGCCAAATTTGAAAGATTTGATTATCTTTTCTTTTGTATCATATGGCCTGTCAATGGCCCCATCACACATAAAAGGAAAGGGATCCTCTCCGGATCCCTTCCTTCTAAACCACCAAATTAGGGGATCCGTGACATTGAAATTTGATCCAACGGTTGAAGTTATTATAACTTTTAAAATGGGCCCCTGTTTGTAGTCGTTGGATCAAATTTCAATGGCACGGATTCCCCTGATTTGGTGGATTAAAAGTAAGAGATCCGAAGAGGATCCATTTCCCACATAAAATTCCTACTCTGCACTATCTACAATTGCATTCTATTTTGAGGATATTCTTTTTATTTTGCACGAAGCATTCTATTTAGACGAAATGATAACAATATTTAAATCTGAATATTTAGACGAAGCATTCTATTTAGACGAAATGATAACAATATTTAAATAAAGACGGATGATATAATTCTACATGATTCATGTTGCCCCTGCAATAATTGACATGTTTTCCCCAAGCCAATAATTGATGCCAAATGATATAGTTCTACATGATTCATGTGAATGTTGACCCTGCAATAATTGACATGTTTTCCCCAAGCTAATAATTGATACGTTTGGTTAGGGTACTGATTTTTTTAGAAGAAATTAGGTTCTTATTCCTCATTTTTCTATTTCATTGATTGAAACATTATTTCTTTTTAGTTATTGAGCAAGGGGGAGGGCGTCAGGTAGTCGACAGCCGGCACTCCATGATCACGTCGAATCCTTATGAAAATGAATCCAGAACAAAATCGCGCTAAAGCTAGGGCGTCACCCGTAAGTGGCGCGCTGTGTGGCCCGAGCACAGTGATAAGTGAGCAAGGGTCGCTGTATCTCCATCGGCACCCGGATGCAGTGTTAAATGAGCAAGGGGGCCATAGAAACTTCTTTTCGAACGACTCCACTCAAAGTTGTTTGGGAGCATATGCTCCTATCAACTTTACCCGGGACACACAAAAGAAGTACTTTGATCCTATTAGACGGGGGAGGGTGAAGAAGCTAGGACAGAAGGGTAGAGTTCAAGAGAGCAAAATGCGTTTAGGAACGTGGAATATAGGAACCTTAACGGGAAAATCTATGGAAGTAGTGGAAGTTATGGTGAGGAGAAAGATAAATATTATGTGCCTACAAGAAACTAAGTGGGTTGGTAGTAAGGCAAAGGATCTAGAAAACTCAGGGTTTAAACTTTGGTATTCGGGCACAAATAGAACGAGAAACGGTGTTGGCATCATCGTGGACAAGACCTTGGTACAAGATGTTGTAGATGTCAAGAGGGTAGGAGATAGAATCATGGCAATCAAGATTGTAATAGGACAAGAACTTATCAATGTGATTAGTGCGTACGCACCTCAAGTAGGGTTGGATACGAGTTCGAAGGAGAAATTTTGGGAAGATCTTGGAGACTTGGTGCAAGGAATTGCTCAGACGGAGAAGTTATTTATAGGAGGAGATTTAAATGGACACGTGGGCAGGGAGACAGGCAACTATGGAGGTTTTCATGGTGGCCATGGTTTTGGGGAGAGAAACGAGGATGGGGAAGCTATCTTGGATTTTGCAATGGCATATGATCTCTTCTTAGCCAACACCTTCTTTAAGAAGAGAGAAGAACATGTGATCACCTACAAGAGTGGGTCGTCAAAAACACAAATAGATTTTCTTCTAATGAGGAAAGGGGATCGTATAACTTGTAAGGATTGCAAAGTTATACCAGGAGAGAGCGTGGCTAATCAACATCGCTTGTTGGTGATGGATGTACATATCAAAAGAGTAAGACAAAAGAACAAGACTTGGAAGTGCCCAAGGACTAGATGGTGGAATCTAAAAGAAGAAAAACAAGCCATTTTCAAAGAGAAGGTAATCACCCAATGTGTGTGGGATAGAGAGGGGGAAGCTAGCCAAATGTGGGATTCCATGGCTAGTTGTATCCGAAAAGTAGCAAAAGAGGTATTAGGAGAGTCCAAGGGCTTTGCCCCACACCAAAAGGAATCTTGGTGGTGGAATGAGGAGGTACAAACAAAGGTGAAGGCTAAGAAGGAATGTTGTAAAGCCTTATACAAGGAGAGGACCGATGAAAATGGTGAAAGGTATAGAAAAGCGAAGCAAGAGGCGAAGAAAGCTGTCAGAGAAGCTAAGTTAGCGGCTTACGACGATATGTATAAACAACTAGATACCAAAGAAGGAGAGTTGGATATCTATAAACTATCTAGAGCGAGGGAAAAGAAGACAAGGGACCTAAACCAAGTGAGGTGCATCAAGGATGAGGATGGAAAGGTTCTTGCTACAGAGAACGCGGTTAAAGACAGATGGAGAGGTTATTTTCATAATCTCTTCAATGAAGGACATGAAATGAGTGCTTCTTTAGGGGAGTTGAGTAACTCAGAAGAGTGTAGAAACTACTCTTTTTATCGTCGAATCCGGAAGGAAGAAGTGGTTGTAGCTTTGAAGAAGATGAAGCATAAAAAAGCAATAGGCCCAGACGATATACCAATCGAAGTGTGGAAACTTTTGGGAGAGACAGGTATAACATGGCTCACTGACCTTTTCAATAGGATTTTGAAAACGAAGAAGATGCCAAATGAGTGGCGAACGAGCACTTTGGTGCCTATCTACAAGAATAAGGGCGACGTACAAAATTGCATGAACTATAGGGGTATTAAGCTAATGAGTCATACAATGAAGCTCTGGGAGAGAGTCATTGAGCATAGATTGAGGCAAGAGACACGGGTTTCGGACAACCAATTCGGGTTCATGCCAGGGCGCTCAACCATGGAGGCAATCTATCTCTTACGAAGATTGATGGAAAAATATAGAGATGGGAAAAAGGATTTACACATGGTCTTTATAGATTTGGAAAAAGCGTATGATAGGGTCCCAAGAGATATTCTTTGGAGGATTTTAGAGAAGAAAGGAGTACGAGTAGCATATATCCAAGCTATAAAGGATATGTATGAAGGAGCAAAGACTGCCGTAAGAACTCATGAAGGACAAACCGAAAGTTTTCCCATAACTGTAGGATTACATCAAGGCTCATCCTTAAGTCCTTACCTTTTTGCGTTGGTAATGGATGAGTTAACAGGACATATTCAAGATGATATTCCTTGGTGTATGCTGTTCGCAGATGATATAGTGTTGATAGATAAAACTCAGGAAGGGGTAAATGCAAAGCTTAACCTTTGGAGAGAAGTGTTGGAATCTAAAGGTCTTCGCCTCAGCCGATCAAAGACAGAATATATGGAGTGCAAGTTCAGTGCAAATGGAGGCCAAAACGAGTTAGGGGTGAGGATCGGAGATCAAGAAATACCAAAGAGCGACCGTTTTCGTTACCTAGGATCTATCTTGCAAAAGAACGGAGAATTAGATGGAGATCTCAACCATAGAATACAAGCTGGATGGATGAAGTGGAAGAGTGCATCCGGCGTGTTATGTGACCGCCGTATGCCACTGAAGCTCAAGGGAAAATTTTATAGGACGGCAATAAGGCCGGCGATGCTGTATGGCACAGAATGTTGGGCGGTGAAACATCAACACGTACACAAAATGGGTGTAGCGGAGATGAGGATGCTTCGTTGGATGTGTGGGCACACGAGAAAGGATAAGATTAGGAATGAGGATATCCGGGGTAAAGTAGGAGTAGCCGAAATTGAAGGAAAGATGAGAGAAAATCGGTTACGGTGGTTTGGACATGTGCAAAGAAGGCCTACTGACGCTCCGATTAGAAGATGCGACTATGGGACAGAGGTTCAGGGCCGAAGGGGTAGAGGAAGACCTAGGAAAACTTTGGAAGAGACTCTAAGAAAAGACTTAGAGTACTTGGATCTAACGAAGGACATGACACAGGATCGAGCACAATGGCGTTCTAAGATTCATATAGCCGATCCCACTCAGTGACTTGGATTTTCCAAGTCTCCAACCGAGAAGTTTTCCTCACTCGGAAAATTAAGAGAACACTACCCCAACCTACATGCTCCACTCAGAAAGCTTCAACATACAAGCTTCAACAAAAGAAAATTCAAAGAACTTAGCGAAGAAGGCTTTGGTGTATTTAACACAATACGTTGAAATGAAGGAAAGCTTATTTATTGATATCCCCGATACGTTGAAAATTCAGAGGTTGATCATTTGGAGCTTCATTACGCGGTACAGCCCCAGAAGACGAAGGCAATAAATGCCTTTGGAACAAACCCACAAATCTCTGATGATCAAGTAAAACCTGACCATCAGTTTCCTTCATCTGGTCAAGCTTCCTCTTCATGTTTGTAGCATAGTCATGTGCGAGCTGGTGCAACTGTTTATTCTCATGCTTGAGCCCTCTAATCTCCTGTTTGAGACTCATCACTTCAGCCGCCAATGATTCAACTTGGCGGGTTCGAGCAAATAGGCGTTGGGCCATATTAGACACAGAACCTGCACACTGAACACTGAGAGCCAGCGAATCCTTAACAGCTAACTCATCAGACCGTTTGGAAAGTAGTCTGTTATCTTTGGGAGTGAGAAGGTTCCTGGCCACCACCGCAGCGGTCATATCATTCTTCATCACGGAATCCCCAACGGTAAGAGGACCAGTAGGGGAGACGAAGGATGGGCGCCATATGTTGTCTGGAGAAGGCGGGGCTGCCTCTTCAACAAGGTTCAAGTCAAAACGACGGTCGGAGGGGCCAGACATTTTCAAAGGTGTTGAAGAGAGAAGAGGTCGGACAAATCAAGATCTTAGAAGTGCAAGAATGAAGCTTCTACTGGTGGAGATTCAAGTGTGCTTTGGAACTTAATGCCAGCCTCTATAAAAATCTGCACTTGACGGAGCTTCAGAAATCGAAGAGGCGCCTGCTCAGAAATCGAAGAGGCGTTTGCTTTCTCAAAAGCTGGGCTGCTTAGAGATCACGAGGGTTGATCTCAGAAATCGAAGAGGCGTTTGCTTTCTCAAAAGTTGGGCTGCTCAAAGACCTCGAAGGCTGATCTCAGAAATCGAAGAGGCGCTCGCTTTCTCAAAAGCTGGGCTCCCCAGAGACCACGAGGGCCGATCTCAGAAATCGAAGAGGCACCTACTTTTCCAGCCTTGTCAGCACCTGTCACACGTACACTCAGCTTTGCGGAAATTATGGGCATTCTGTCGAAGACTTCTGGGGAAGTAGAAAACACATGAATCTTACTGTTCAATCACCCACTTCCCACACGCAACAATAGCTCATGGGTACCACATATAACTTTGCCAAAGTTCTCTGCCAAAGTTGAGCACGTGAAGCTTGCAGCTCCCACTACATCACTCTGACCAAGAAGGGTAAAAGAATAGCAAAGAAACAGCACTAACAAAGTTTAGACCCATAAATTTTGAAGGTCTAGCTACCATATTATTACCCACAAGGGTAAAGGAATAGTACCACTGCTGGATAATTGGAAAGTCCCTGTGTGTCAACCTCTGTGCTTCGTGGCAAGGTAGACTAGCAAACATGCCCAACCTTTACTCACATTCGAGAAAACACTCCCAATAAGATTGCTTGCTCCAAAATCGAAGAGGCACCGTCCTCCGAATCTCGAGAGCCAGACTCCCAACATGACTACTTTCTTAAAAATCGAAGAGAGGGTAAAGGAACAGTACCATTGCTGGATAATTGGAAAGTCCATGTGTGTCAACCTCTGTGCTTCGTGGCAAGGTAGACTAGCAAACATGCCCAACCTTTACTCACATTCGAGAAAATACTCCCAACAAGATTGCTTGCTCCAAAATCGAAGAGGCACCGCCCTCCGAATCTCGAGAGCCAGACTCCCAACATGATTACTTTCTCAAAAATCGAAGAGACACTACTCCCCGAATCTTCGAGAGCCAGACCCCCAGCATGATTGCTTTCTCAAAAATCGATGAAGCATCGTTCTCCGAATCAATCGCAGAGGCGCTCGCTTTCTCAAAAGCTGGGCTGCTTAGAGACCACGAGGGCCGATCTCAGAAATCGAAGAGGCACCTACTTTTCTAGCCTTGTCAGCACCTGTCACACGCACACTCAGCTTTGCAGAAATTATGGGCATTCTGTCGAAGACTTCTGGTGAAGTAGAAAGCACATGAATCTTACTGTTCAATCACCCACTTCCCACACGCAACAATAGCTCATGGGTACCACAGATAACTTTGCCAAAGTTCTCTGCCAAAGTTGAGCACGTGAAGCTTGCAACTCCCACTACATCGCTCTGACCAAGAAAGGTAAAAGAATAGCAAAGAAACAGCACTAACAAAGTTTAGACACATAAATTTTGAAGGTCTAGCTACCATATTATTACCCACAAGGGTAAAGGAACAGTACCACTGCTGGATAATTGGAAAGTCCCTGTTTGTCAACCTATGTGCTTCGTGGCAAGGTAGACTAGCAAACATGCCCAACCTTTACTCACATTCGAGAAAACACTCCCAACAAGATTGCTTGCTCCAAAATCGAAGAGACACCGTCCTCCGAATCTCGAGAGCCAGACTCCCAACATGACTACTTTCTCAAAATCGAAGAGAGGGTAAAGGAACAGTACCATTGCTGGATAATTGGAAAGTCCCTGTGTGTCAACCTTTGTGCCTCGTGGCAAGGTAGACTAGCAAACTTGCCCAACCTTTACTCACATTCGAGACAACACTCCCAACAGATTGCTTGCTCCAAAATCGAAGAGGCACCGCCTTCCGAATCTCGAGAGCCAAACTACCAACATGATTACTTTCTCAAAAATCGAAGAGACACTGTTCTCCGAATCTCGAGAGCCAGACCCCCAGCATGATTGCTTTCTCAAAAATCGAAGAGGCATCGTTCTCCGAATCTCGAGAGCCAGATACCACAGACCACTTTTTCAAAGTGCTCTGACAGAGTTAAAACATGTGAAACTGGCAGCTCCCACTACCGTGCTATGACCAAGCAGGGTAAAGGAATAGCATTACTACTTCTTAGGGAGACTCCTATATATGTCGACCTCCATCCCCAACAGACAGGCAGACCTGCAAAAATGCTCAACCCTTCATCATATCTGAGAGGGTACTCCCAACGAAGCCTTTCGAAATATTCAGCTTTCCTTCCCCCCGATAATACCTCTGCAAACAAGCTATACTAGAGCAAGAATATCTCATATCATCAGGGTTAAAAGCAAGAGTATCCCATATCATGCTTTTTCCCTGTCTTTTCCTTTGGCCTTGTTTTTACCTGCAAGACAAGGAGAAAGAGAGCAATCAGTCAGCACTTGGAATCAAGCTTCCAGCCAGGAACTGACTGCCTGGAACCCCTTACCTGATTACTTACCTGGCATTGCTCTCGAGTACTCATCTTCAACATCTTATATTTCCAGGGAAGATTCCGCATCTGCTTGAGGAACAGATAGGGCAAGTGCGAAGGATACAAGGAAGCATGTGGAGACAAGCGTAACAGCACACGTGCCGATACATCCATTACTCTGTCAAAAGCAAAAGTATCCCATATCAGCAGGGTGGAACGTACTCTAGATTTGATGGACTTGTTTTGACCCTCAAATTCTTCAGTCGGCCTTATACTCTGGAGGAAACCAGAAAACCCTCCAGCTCAGTTCAAGAATAAGCCTGTGGAAAGTTACTTCTTCAAAAGCAAAAGTATCTCATATCATCTCTTCTCATTTTTCTTCTCTTTATCCTTCATGCTGCTGCAAGATGGGGAGAAGGTGAACAATCAGTCGGAGTTTTGATTGCTTACCTTGTCTGTCACCTCTTTCAGCAGACCCCCTAGCTCGGTGACTTGGGGGACTCCTACTACATGGTTTGTATCGCGCTTGACCAAGCCTGAAACTACAAGTAAGCTTCAAGTGAAATTGATACATTACCTTGTGCATCTCCACCAGTTAAAGATACCACCCCTGGATGGAGGAAGAGTACTTCCAGAGAAGATGCCACATCTACCTATGAGACAAATAAGGCAAGTCAAGACGACACCACACTCCGATACTTAGAAGTTTCGTGATTACGAGATCATTCTCCCACAATATTTCCTAATGTCATTTGTACTAAATCATTCACTTGTACTCACTAAAGGAGAGCTTGAACCTATGTACTTGTGTAAACCCTTCACAATTAATGAGAACTCTTCTATTCCGTGGACGTAGCCAATCTGGGTGAACCACGTACATCTTGTGTTTGCTTTCCTATCTCTATCCATTTATATACTTATCCACGCTAATGACCGGAGCAATCTAGCGAAGATCACAAAAAGCGACCGTTTTCACTACCTAGGATCTATCTTGCAAGAGAACGGAGAATTAGATGGAGATCTCAATCATAGAATACGAGCTGGATGGATGAAGTGTAAGAATGCATCCGCGTGTTGTGTGACCGTCGTAGGCCACTGAAGCTCAAGGGAAAATTTTATAGGACGGCAATAAGACCAGCGATGTTGTATGACACAGAATGTTGGGCGGTGAAGCATCAACACGTACACAAAATGGGTGTAGCGGAGATGAGGATGCTTCGTGGGATGTGTGGGCACACGAGAAAGGATAAGATTGGGAATGAGGATATCCGAGGTAAAGTAGGAGTAGCCGAAATTGTAGGAAAGATGAGAGAAAATCGGCTCCGGTGATTTGGACATGTGCAAAGAAGGCCGAATGACGCTCCGGTTCGAAGATGTGACTACGGGACAGAGGTTCAGGGCCGAAGGGGTAGAGGAAGACCTAGGAAGACTTTGGAAGAGACTCTAAGAAAAGACTTAGAGTACTTGGATCTAACGGAGGACATGACACAAAACCGAGCGCAATGGCGTTCTAGGATTCATATAGCCGACCCCACTTAGTGGGAAAAGGCTTTGTTGTTGTTGTTGTTGTATTGATCAAGGTTCTTTGATTTTTATTCACGTCATTATTTCAATAATAAAATATTTACATGTCAGCATATTTAAACTTTATTTTCCAAATATATCTACGCAGTGTTAAAAATGTTACATTTCGTATATTTATATTTTTTTAACAAACGATATTATCTTCACTAAGGGGATGGTGAGTGGACTAAACCTCACAATGGGCTAGCACTAATATGGTTCAAATTCGTTTTTGGCGAGAATCGAACCTAAAACCTCTCACTTACAAGTGAAGAGGAATGCCACTTATGGCTAAAATTTACATCATATATTTCTATTTTTAGGTCCGATTTTCACCAAACGCAAATTTAAACCACATTATTGCTAGCCCATTATGAGGCTTATCCCACTCCCCCACCTCCTAAATGTAGATAACATCGTTTGTACAAACAAAAAAAGAGTTTAGAAGTTGCAAAACATTCATGAATACTAATTTTGGGCTTTTATTTTTTAAATAGGTGTAAAGATAAATTTACATATTGAATTAAGTTTGTGAGAATAGTGTAGGTAATAAATTTGGATTTAAAAACATACTAATAGTTTAATAGGCAAAAGACTGTTTACTACCCTTATGTTTCGTGGTTTTCAACATTTAGTACATCAATTTTTTTTCATCCCAGAGTCATACCTAAAGTGTAAATTTTGGGACAGTTTCATACATCCGTTAGTCAAACTGTTAAGTTTCCAATTAAGTGATGACATGGCGTCAATGTGGACAATGACTGGGCGCCACATGTCATCCACGTGGAAATTAAAAATAAATTATTTATAAAATAAAATAAATTAATTAATTTAAATAATTAAAAAATTAGAATAAAAAAAAACCCTTTCTTCCCCAAATCCCACCCGTGCCCAGCCTCCCACCCTCCCATCACCCACCCCTTCGTCTTCCCCAAATCCCACCCTCCCAGTTCCCCTTCGTCTTCCCCACCCTCCACCCCCTCCACGGCTCCACTCCTCCATCCCCTCCACCCCTACCCACCGACACCCTTGCTTTCCCTGATACCCACACAGCAGAACCCATTTCATCCCCCAATTTTATCAAGACACCCACCACCCAATTTTATCAAGCTCCGCCATTTCCGACACCAATCTCACCACGCACACCTAAACCCTCCGGTGTTTGAGTCCGACGGCGCCAACCTCTCCCTCCCTCCTCTTCCCCCGTCGTCCGCTCCCTCGACCTCCCCAGCGCCAACCCAGAAGAAGAAGAACAAAAAGGAAGAGGAAGAAGGAAAAAAAAAAAAAGAATCTGCAACCCAGAAGAAGAAGAAGAAGAAGAAGAAGAAAAAAAAAACGGAATCTGCAACCTAGATTCGGAGGAAGAAGAAGAAGAAGAAGGAAGAAGAAAAAAAAAACCCGAATCTGCAACCCAGATTCGGAAGAAGAAGAAGAAGAAAACCCAACCCCCAAAACCCAGAAGAAGAAGAAGGAGGAGGAGGAGGAGGAGGAAGAAGAAAAAAAAAACAATCAGGAACCCAGTTCATCCCCCTGAGGAAGAAGAAGAAGAAAAAAAAAAAAAAGTAGATGATTTTTTTTTTCAAAAACTTTTGGCGGGAAAAAAGGATGTAGGTACATGGTTGTGGGAAAAAAATTTGGGCGGGAAAATGTTTTTTTGAACCCCTAAAAAAAAACCCACGTGGCGCCTAGTCATTGTCCACATGGTCGCCACGTCACAGTTAACGGAAGACTTAACAGTTTGACTAACGGATGTATGAAACTATCCCAAAATTTACACTTTAGGTATGACTCTGAAACAAAAAAAATTTGATGTACTAAATGTTGAAAACCACGAAACATGAGGGTAATAAACAGTCTTTTGCTCTAGTTTAATTTAAAATAATATGGTTTAGAGAATAAGTTGTGTAGAAAAAAGTTATACGGATTCATATAAAATTTCTCTATAATATATTACTCGAATCATAGTGGTGTATGCAATCATTACAATTTAGATTGATAAAATCTTAGATAGATTATGTTTGGCATGCTCAAAGTGTGAAAAATTATAGGGCTGGGCAGGGCCCAATTTTGAAGGGACCGAACCGGACCCAGATTTAAAAGACACGGGTTGGTCTGACCGGGTACAACATATTTAAAAACAGGAACAGGACCTAACCAGGCCCCTTTGGTTCGAACCAAGTCCACGGGTCCTTTTTTTTTTCGTTGGGGGAAAAAAAATTACACAGCTGCTTTTCACAACACATCCAAACATTACAAAGTCCAACACTCCAACATCCAAGTCCATATATTAACAATACATCCAAAATAACAACATTACATGATCCTTTGTAGTTAATTAAACATTAACAATACATCGCAATCAACTACAACTTCAACTTTTACCAAGTCTAAACACAACTCCAATCATAAAAAAATGTAAGAAAAACCTATAAAGTTCTCAATTACATAGCATAGTTTGTAGTTAATTAAACAAGAACACCTCTTTGAGAGCCTAAAGGGACAGTACAAAATTCACAGTAAGGAAGGCAAAAATATTTAAGCCATTTAGTCCTAAACAGGAATTGCAGGATAGATCCTCACTGAGAAAGAAAGAAATGAGAAACAAGCGGAAATGGAAGAAGATAAGCCATTTAAATCATGCTGCTAAACAGGTCCATCAAATACAAATAGAGATAGAACAAGTATAGTATTACACATACTGCAAAGGGTGGAGAATCACAAAATAGGGACCTCACCAGTACCCTTCTTGGCTTGCAAGGTGGCAACAACGTCTAAGCATTTCTCAATAGGTAAAGATCCCAGATAAGCCATTTATAATAACTTCAACCGTTGGATCAAATTTCAATGTCACGGATCCCCTAATTTGGTGGTTTAGAAGGAAGGGATCCGGAGAGGATCCCTTTCCTTTTATGTGCGATGGGGCCATTGACAGGCCATATGATACAAAAGAAAAGATAATCAAATCTTTCAAATTTGGCAATGTTTAAAAAAATACAAGACACAAAACAATTATTTACTCAATCGTGTTTCTAAAGGACGGATGAGGATCCACTTAGGTCCCTCTTTGTGTGGATTAGAAGGAGGGATCTCCGGATCCCTTTTCTTTTATGTGTGATGGGGACCATTGACAGGCCATATGATACAAAAGAAAAGATAAGAAAAGATAATCAAATCTTTCAAATTTGGCAATGTTTAGAAAAATACAAGACACAAAACAATTGTTTACTCAATCTTAATCGTGTATTTAAAGTACGGATGAGGATCCTCTTAGATCCTCTTTGTGTGGATTAGAAGAAGGGATATCCGGATCCCTTTTCTTTTATGTGCGAAGGGGGCCATTGACAGGCCATATGATACAAAAGAAAAGATAAGAAAAGATAATCAAATCTTTCAAATTTGGTAATGTTTAGAAAAATACAAGACACAAAACAATTGTTTACTCAATCTTAATCGTGTATTTAAAGTACGGATGAGGATCCTCTTAGATCCTCTTTGTGTGGATTAGAAGAAGGGATATCCGGATCCCTTTTCTTTTATGTGCGAGGGGGGCCATTGACAGGCCATATGATACAAAAGAAAAGATAAGAAAAGATAATCAAATCTTTCAAATTTGGCAATGTTTAGAAAAATACAAGACACAAAACAATTGTTTAGTCAATCTCAATCGTGTATTTAAAGGACGGATGAGGATCCTCTTAGATCCAGTGGGAAAAATGCTCCTAATTGTAGAGAAAAAGAGTACATTAAGATCAAGCAAGTATCTACAGGATACTCCCCATGAGTTTGACATAATTCTAAAGAGAAATAGCAAAGTTACAACTCAGAAAGTTTACGCATACCAATTCCATGAACAAGCTTCTGAAACTTCGTCTTCGGCAGTGATTTGGTGAAGAGGTCGGCTAGATTGTCTTGTGAACGGATTTGCGTGACTTCAATCTTCTGATGCTCTTATTGTTGATGTGAAAAGAAAAACTTTGGCACAATATGCTTGGTGTTGTATCCTTTGATATAACCCTTCTTGAGCTGTTCGATGCAAGCTGCGTTGTGTTCAAAAATCGTCGTCGGGACATCAACGGCGGGATGAAGATCGCAGGAGCTTCGAATATGGCCCACTATTGCTCTCAACCAAAAGCATTCCCGAGTTGCTTCATGTAAGGCGAGAATTTCAGCATGGTTAGAAGAAGTGGCAACTAAGGTCTGTTTAGTTGACCACCAAGAGATTGCGGTGCCTCCAACGATAAAGACATAACTCGTTTGAGAACGCGCCTTGTGCGGATCATATAAGTATTATGCGTCAGCATAACTAACAAGGCGAGAATTAACTCGAGGAGCATAGAGTGCGACACAATTCGAGGATTCATAGGGATAAAACAAGCCCAAATCCGTAGTTCCCTTAAGGTAACGAAAGATGTCTTTCACGCCAGTCCAGTGTCTGCGTGTATGTACATTATTGTATCTTGCCAAAAGATTAACAGCGAATGAGATGTCGGATCTAGTGCATTGAGCTAAGTACAATAAAGCACCTATCACACTTAGATAAGGAACTTTAGGCTCCAAAATCTCTTCATCATCCTCATTCGGACGGAAGGGATCTCGTTTTGCATTTAGTGTACGAACGACCGTAGGAATACTTGAAGACTTCGCTTTATCCTCATTAAAGCGGTGCAACACCTTCTGGGTGTAGTTCGATTGATGTACTAAGATTCCATTTGAACAATGCTCTATCTCGAGACCGAGACAATATCGAGTCTTACCTAGATCTTTCATCTTAAATTCCGACTTCAGGTGCGAAACAGTTCTTGCGAGCTTTTCAGGAGTTCCAATGAGGTTCATGTCATCGACATATACTGCAACAATCGCAAATCCGGAATGTGACTTCTTAATGAACACACAAGGGCATAATTCGTTGTTCACATATCCCTGACTAGTCAAATACTCACTCAGACGGTTATACCATATTCTTCTGGATTGTTTCAAACCCTAGAGTGAACGCCTCAGTCGAATTGAGAGCGTGTTCCGGGGTTTGGAAATATTTGAACCAGTCAATGTAAGTCCTTCAGGAACTTTCATATAAATTTCCGTATCAAGATCCCCATAGAGATACGTGGTTGCATATCCAGTGTTTCGAAAACTACCAAACTGATAAGGTAGCGAAAAGTAATCACATCCATAACGGGTGAATAAGTTTCGTCATAGTCAATCCCGGGGCATTGTGAGAAGCCTTGTGCAACAAGATGAGCTTTGTAACCCACTTGTAGCCAATGGGTTTCACATGTGGAGGAGTAGGAGCTACATGTCCAAACACCTTACGTTTCGCAAGCGAATCGAGTTCGACTTGGATTGCTTGTTTCCAGTTTGACCAATTAGCTCTACGTCAACATTCATCAACAGAACGCGGTTCAATGTCATCGCTAAACATAATCTCAGTAGCTACTGCAAATGTTAATGCATCGTCGACAATCATCTTATTTGTACGCCACACATCATCTAAGCTAATAGACCGAAATCTCATGATTCTCAGGAGGAGGATTCATCTTTTTAAGGACGCTTCCATAATCTAGAATTTCCTCATGAGTTGGGTAAAATGAGTAAGCGATAGTCGGATTCACGGTAGGCCCTTCAGGACCTTGTGTCGTGGATTTCCTATTCTGGGGGTGTGAATCCTTTAAACCAAGGGGTCTGCCACGCTTTTGTGTAGGGGCAGATGATTGGCTAGCCGGTAATGTACGTGGATCACCAAGAGTGGCGTCCTGGGCTTCCAGGATGGCAGTCCGTCGTATATTTGGTACATCTATCTTTGCAGGTGTATTCGCAGCTGGAATGTGTGATCTTGTCACGCGTGCTAGATCGATGAAAGCATCTGGCATGCTCTGAGCTATGCTCTGAAGATCTAATATGCGCTGCACTTCAATTTCAGACTGAGCGGTGCGGGGGTCTAAATAAGACAAAGTGGGAGTTGTCCACAATAATTCACGTCATTCTTCAGGAACGTTGACGTTCTTATCTCCCCCTAACGACGAGAAGACTGTCTCATAGAAGTGACAATCCGTAAAATGAGCGGTAAACAGATCGCCTGTCAAAGGTTCTAAATAACAAATAATTGAAGGAGAATCATATCCGACATAGATTCCCATTATTCGCTGAGGCCCCATTTTTGTACGTAAGGGCGACGAGATCGGCACATATACTGCACAACAAAAAACGCGCAGATGCGATATGTCGGGTTCGTATCCGGTAACCAACTGAAGGGCACTAAATGGTTGTGTCGCAACAGGCTTCAGGCGGACCAACTTTGCTGCGTGCAATATTGCATGGCCCCAAGCAGCGATCGGGAGCTTGGTACGTATGACTAACAATCGAGCAATCATTTGTAAGCGCTTAATGAAAGCCTCTGCCAGGCCGTTCTGGGTGTGAACATGGGGTACATGATGTTCAACTTCAACCCTAACCGACATGCAATAGTCATCAAAAGTTTTAGATGTGAAGTCTCCAGCATTATCCAATCAAATATATTTGATCGGATAATCAGAGTGGTGATCCTTGAGCTTGATAACCTGAGCCAACAGTTTGGAGAATGCAGCGTTCCTTGTGGACAACACGTACACGTGTGACCAACGTGTGGAAGCGTCAACCAAAACCATAAAATATCTAAATGGTCTGCATGGAGGTTGAATCGGTCCACAAATGTACCCCTGAATCCGTTGTAGAAAAATGGGAGGATTTGAGTGAATCTTGTCATAAGAAGGCTTAGTAATAAGTTTTTCCATTGAACATGTTTGACATGCGATTCCTTGGATTGAACCTAAACTTCGGGTTAGTGGATGCCCGTGTGAAGATTTGAGGATACGGCGCATCGCTATTCGTCCAGGATGTCCCAAACGGTCATGCCAAAGTGTAATTTCGTGCGCGGTCCCAGTAGTAAGGCCGGCCATATAGTGGTATTCTATGGGGCGTATGGTCGTAGTATACAGACCACTCGGGATACGCTCCATCTTCTCTAGAATACGCTTCTGGCTATATTTGTAGGAAGTTATGTCATAGAAATTCAACTCCATTTTCTATGTGGGTTTTAGCGTGGTAATTATTATCTCTAATGTTCTTGAAATTTAGCCACGTTCTTCCGGAAAGTGGGGAATAGAGTGCCTCAGCAATGGTCAAAATTGTACTATTGGACAACATTATACGTGCCTTACCGTATCATTCTATCAGGTTAGATAGGCCTGAGAGGGTTGTCAGAGGTGCATTCTTAGGTATGAAGTTAGTGAAATAGATGCGTTCATGCAAAACGGTGTGCGTGATTGCACTATTTGCCAGACAACTAACTTTCCCACTAGTCATACCTAGAATGAAAAATTAATTTGAATCGGTCACATGCATAAAGGTTTATAAAAACAATTATCAATTCAAAATAATTTCATTTATTCAAGGATTAAAACTTAATATCCAAAAAACAAATCACCAACTAATAATCCAAAATATAAAGGAAAATTGTTCAAAAATCAACCAAAAACAAGGGGGGTTCGGCTACATAGTGGAATTCGGCCCCAATTGTCTTATTTAAACTAAAAATAAGTCTATGTCTAAGATTCTAATCTTCCATAGGGGTGGTATCCTCCTGAAAGTCAGAAACCTCTATCTTTGTAGTATCTGGTTCGTCCACTTGCATGAAGTTTGATTTAAACTTCTTACGACGAGAATGATATTCATCTACAACCTTCTTAGGAGCGCGGCAAATACGAGACCAATGGTCATTTGAACCACAGCGATAGCACATATATGCATCCATGGTTTAAGGTGCTTTGCCATTATTCTTGAAGTTCGGGGCCTTGGGAGCGAGGTTTGGGCGCTTCTGGGCTTTGTTTCCTCCCTTGGATGGGCCTTGACTCTGTTGACCTTGGTGGGATGGCTTCTGCCCCCCTTACCACTATTCTTGTGGCGTTTTGGGCGCTGATTAGTGCTATAATGTGCTTCAGGCACAACAGTAGCCCCAGTAGGTCGAGCTTGATGATTCTTCATCAACAGGTGGTTCTGTTTTTCAGCAAGAAGTAAAACAGAGATCAAATCCGAGAACTTGGTGAACTTCTGAGCTCTATATTGTTGCTGCAGGACAATATTAAAAGCAGAGAAGGTTGAATAAGTCTTTTCCAAGAGATCATCTTTAGTCAAAGTTTCATTGCAAAACTTGAGAAGTGATCGGATTCGACAAACTTCAGAATTATATTCATTCACAGACTTAAAGTCTTGGAAGCGCAAGTGCTGCTAATCGTGTCTTGCTTCAGGCAATAATATGTCATTTTGGTGATCAAAGCGATCAGCCAAAGCGACCCATAATGCACGTGGTTCTTCCTCAGCAAGATACTCAATTTGCAGAGCGTCATGGATATGTCTTCGGATGAAGATCATAGCAGTGGCTTTTTCAGCTTTGCCAACAGGCTCGTCCGTTGCTTCTTCAATGGCAGGACGCAAGTTCTTTGCAGTGAGGTGGAACTTCACATCTTGAACCCACTTGAGGTAGTTTCTTCCAGAGACCTCCAAAGCGGTGAAGTTGAGTTTGTTCAAATTCGACATGTTCCTATCACAAAATAGATGGACAAAATGTGGTTAGTGTAATGGAGAAAAATCAATCCATTCACGTAGGAGTAGAACATACAGGTTTTAATAGACATGTATTGGTTTAATTTTGCATGAAAAACTTCGGGTTTTCACGGGTGATGTTTTTAAATGAAAACTTCAGGTTTTCAGACAAGGCATGTTTATAAGAAACTTCAGGTTTCAAAATAGTTTATGAACTTCAGGTTCATATATTCCTGCAGGCAAACACAAACATATATATGCAAGCAAATATGCAACAAGTATATGCAAAAGTATAGCTTGAGGTGTACAATTATAATTGAATTTTAATTATTTGGACTTCGGGCCAAATTAAAGTGTGGGTGAAAAATATAAAACCCATTGGGCCTAAAAATGATTAGGCAAATAAAATTCTGAAGGGAAAAATATGAGTTTCACACATGGGATTTCTAAATGACTATCATGCATATACAAATCAAATTTAATATACGAAAGCAGCGGAAGCATTTATAACATATTATCAAAGCTATAGTCATGCAAATCCCCTTCAAGGTTCATAGGTTTATATTTAATGCATCAAAACATTTTAGAGAAGAACAAAGTGAAGGTTTAGTCTTATACCTCTTGATCTAGACTTGAGACCAAGGATGGACCACCTCCAAGCCCTTTGTTCCTTGAACTCCTTGAGCCTAGCTTCCCTCCTTGCCTCCTCCACTTTGATAGAATGAGTGCTCCTAGGTTCTCTTCAAGTTTCCAAAGTAGGAAACCTCTAAAGATCCTCACCCACTAGTGTAGTGAGAAGGATGAAGGAATAACCAAAAGGGTGTAAGATATGTTAGTAAAAACATCCCAATGGTGGCCGGCCTTTGTGTAGTTAGAGAGCTATTTTTTTTTCTTTTGCCTCTTTGTTGTTTTAAACACACAAAAACCCTAATGAACAATATCTCTATAAAGTTCCTTATATAGACAAAAGAAACCTAGTCAACACTTGACTAAATATCTCTCCCTTTCCACTTAAAGTGGCTGGCCCTCTTTGTGTTGTTTGGGCTTTGGGCTTTCATTTATTTCAAGTCATCCAATGCTTGAATAAAAGCCCAATGGGTTTAGGCCTAATGGGCCCAATTAAACCCGAACGTTTCTTTAAGCCCAAAACGATCTTTATCGCTTTTATGATTTATTTAGACTTTCTAAATTAATCACAACACTTAATTAATCCAATTAATTATTTCCATCATCCATTAGTTACTCACTATAATAGTGTATTGGTGAACAATCGTTTAGGTTCTAATTAGCAAGGCAGTGAGGTGATTGGCATCAATCCAATTGATTATATTTAATTCAATCACTTAGTGAATTGAAACTTCATTTTAATTCACCTTCTTCTTTGATGACTACATTTAATCATCTAGAAGAACTCACAAGCTATGAGTGACATCTAACCATATGTCATAGCTACCCAAGCTAATGTAGAAGTTTATTCGGAGAACCTATTCCGTTGGAATTACAATGTAATTCGATCCTTCTCTAATACAATACTCTCAATCACATTACTAGGGTATGGATATATAATGTCAAACCCCTAATGTGATTATTCCTTCTTATATGATTCTATTGAGTCGTATAGGAACGCTTTCCTTTATTACGCTTGATACTTCGGCCGAAGATTCCCGAATCATATCTTAGAGTATTCTTCCTCTCTTAACGAAGATTAGAGATTCCTTGTTGCGTATACACTTGCCTTCATGACTAAGTGGCTTAACCCCAACTATGCCGTTGACATTCTGATAGAGTGACGTTTGACATAATCAAAGATTAAGTACTTAACCACAAGACAACGACGATGCCTCAGGTCAAAGGATTACTTACATTATTCCAACCATTAGAGTTACTTGCTTGACATGTGAGTAGACCTCCATGCAAGTACTCTCGTTCGATTGTGTTCAGTGAACTCATTCCCTTAATGAGCACCTACATACTTGTCTTAGTGTCACAACACGAATGGGATGAGACTTTCCATCCTTCCATATGAAGCGGACACAGTATGTACCGGTCTAAGCATTATCAGTGTCCCTCCGACAATCCAATGACCAGGAACCTTTTTGGACATAATGGTTATGTGAAGAAGGTCTATGTAGTCTAACATCATTAGATTACTTCTTCAATCAATCCATTGTCCATGGATTCATTAATTAGGACATATATCGTTAGTTGAGATAGTCCTAATTAGTATCTTTGCCATTTGATGTATAAGAGTCATCCATACATCGATTCATTTGTCCTGAAAGGTTTCTTCCAAAGATTGACTTTCAGGGCATATTTCCAACAATCTCCCACTTGCACTAAAGTCAATCACTAGCGTATCTTATACATCTTGTGGAGAGAGCTTATGCTCGTAGGTTAACTTGGTTATGTATTAATCCTTTTATTATTTAAAAGGGATTTACTTATCAAATGTTTCCAAAATATTTGATGATGTCTCTTTAATGTGTTCGAATATTTTGATGAGACCTTGATTCCATGGCTTGAGCTATCGCCCCATTACGTCGTAGTATCCTACTAACGACCTTATGGTTTGGATTCAATCATTGGTTCTAAAAGAACCACTTCCATTCAAAACACTTTTGAAGCTGTTTCTAAAACAATATATCGACATATATTTCGTTTGTATACTTTATACAAACTTTGCTCCAACTTCGAGACCATTGTAGTACAATACTAACAATTCATTCATATGATTAGTACTTCATCCATTATGAAGTTCCATTTGTTAAAATGACTTATTTTCACTTTGGTTAACAACCTAAGTGAATGCACGCTTCCAGAGTCCCACTCTAATGTTTCTTTCTTAAAGGCAATAATACTCTATCAGTTGCTTTGGTTCTGATCCTGGGATATAGTAATATCTTAAAGTGACAAACTCAGTGGTTTCTTCACCTTTGGATATCTATTTCACAAGTCAATACATGTGTTCCTTTTGTGATTTTATGACACATTCATTATAAGGGTTATGAAAGTGAATTCCTATCACATAGGAAAATGCTTTCTTAAATTTTCAACATTTGAGATTTAATTCCCATATAACATTATTGAGATAGCCTTGCTATATCAATAAGTCCAATTTCAAGTTTATACTTCAAAATTGACCGTGTCATGTTTTGTCATTTTTCGAGTAACATCTATGAATAATCAAGTCTATCAAATAGACTTTAGTCATATCTTGTTGCTCAAATTATGACATCACTCCCATTGGCCTTGTTGTAACTTAGCATTCATTCAAAATAATAATTATCTTTTTTTCTTGATTTGAATGCATATTGCTCCCTCTAACTTGTCTTGGATCTATTGACAATCATTGAGATTCATTAGCTTATTGATGATGTCTCAACAATTTTGAGACTATCAACAAGACTAGCTAACACAAGTTATTTAAACGAATCATACACAAAAGAATTCCTTCTTAAGTAATTCCATTTGAAATGTGTAACTTGCTTTATCAAGTCTATTCATTTAAATCATATGGTGTCATACACCATACTTCAAGTTTTAGTCATACTAAGACCTTTAATGTAGTCATATAAGAATTATCCAAATCTTTAGTGGAAGCATGGCTCCTACTAAGGATATAGAAACTCAACCATTCCTTCTAGGTGGTTGATATAATTCTTTATCAAAACTACATAGAGCAATATTGTTACATGAGATATTTGAATTTGGATTGTCTTGTTGTTAAACCATATGTTGTGACTCATTTTGAAACTAATTCCCTTTTGTTTCATCAACTTGTCCATATGCTTTGTAATTAGCTTGTTCTCATAAAATAGAATAATGGACAACTCCCAACACATAACCATTTTATGCTAGGTTGACAAAACCAACATTCAAAGACTATTCTTTAGAATGTCACACAACATAGAATTTTAACGTTTGAAGAGCTTGAGTCTTTTAACAATTAAAATTACAAACTCTTAATAATAGTCAAGTACTATTATCCTTTAGACAACTATAAACCAATCATATTCAAGTTTATATCCATTTTCACACCTCCCACTATTTCTCACGACTTTAATGAGAAATCATTTCATACATTCAAAGTGTATAAAAGTGGAGTATATAGGTAGAAGACATTGTATAATAGCTTTAAAACATTTCAAGCTTATTTGTTTCAATCTTCACTAAGTTGATGTCTTGTTATTAAGTGACTAAAGTCTTTAAACATTTTATAGATTTAGACACTTCTTTCTTGGTTTAATCACTAACACAATTGACATTTTTAAAACAATTTTAAGAATGCCCATTTAGTTGTTCAAAACTACTAATTGAATCAAGAGTGACCTTGATTATTGTGGTTCATGTGATAACCATATAAGAAACGTTTTTCTTATTACTTATATCATTATAATGTGATCTTCCTTTTCTTCAAGAAAGGATTCTCTAGACTTTTGTCAATTCATATAGAACTCATAGGTAGACAAATGGAACCAAATCTAAAGATTCATTGTATCCTTCTATGTCCTACATGTGAGATCTATCCATAATTGATAAGTCTAAAGTTTTGGTTCATCATATTACAATAAGTGATATAAATCTTGTATCTCAACTAGGATACAACAAGACAATATTCAATTCATGACACTACTTTAAGGAAATAGTATAGTAGAAGGCATTCATCACATTACATTAATATGATAATTCAAACATTCATAATGTTTAATACAAAAAGTATTAGTTCTATACATTTAGAGACTAATTTAAATGCCTTTATACATTTAGGCACTAATAGTGGCCTTTCATCAAATGAAGCCATATAATTAGTTCTTAACAAAATAAGAAAGTTTAAAGACAATCTTTAAATGCCTAACAAAACTTCCTAAATAGTAAGCAAAAAACAAAGTGGCCGAACCCTTCTCCACATTTTCCTTGCTCGTTTATCTTCTACTTGGCTTCTCCACCTATATACAATTATACAAGTGATTAGCTCTTTATATCAAATATAAATATTTAGAAGATCTAACATTTAGAATTGAAGATAAGAACATAAACCATACCTTGTGGCTTGTCCTTAAGACTTGCAAGGTATAACCTGCAATTCCTCCTCCAATGCCCCTCCTTTCCACAGTGGTGGCAAGTCCCTTTAGGCTCCTTTGCCTTCTTTTTCCTCACTCCTCCTTTCGGCTTAGGAGTGGGGGACTTCTTCTCCTTCCCTTTGCCTTTGCCTTGCGGCTTGGCCTTGGAAGAGGATGGCTTGTTGTAGGCTACTGCAGCAGTCCCTACAACGTTCTCTTTCTTCATAGTCTTCTCGGCAGTTACTAACATATTTAGTAACTCAAAGAGAGTACTATCCATCTTATTCATATTGTAGTTCATTACGAACTGCGCAAATGAATCAGAAAGAGAAGCCAATACGAAGTCCTGGGCCAATTCCCCGTCAAGTGGAGTACCAAGGTTCTCCAATTGTTCAATGAATCCAATCATCTTCAGTACATGTTGGTGTACTGGAGCTCCCTTGACCATCTTGGTCTTCACAAGCTCACAGACAGTGCTAAAGCGACGGTTGCGCGTCCATTCACCATATAACTCCGTAAGATGGAGTATTATGGAAGATGCACTGTCCATGCCCTAGTGCTGTCTCTGTAGCTCCTCATTCATGGAAGCCAACAGATAGCACTTGGCTTGTGTGTCATCTTCAACGTGCTTGTCAAACTTAGCACGTTCATCCTCAGTAGCCTCAGGGCCGAGAGGTATGTGAGGTGGAGCCTTGTCTAGTACGTAAACAATCTTCTCCAATGTTAGGAGAATCTTGACATTACGATACCATGATGGGAAATTGTGCCCCTCTAGGCAATGTTTGTCGAGTATTTTCGCGAGTGTGCTTCCAACCATATCTAAATACATAAACAATAAAATAATTAGTTTGATTGTTGATTAAGTCAAACGATTCGGGTCTTTAAACCGAATGACACCACCCACCATTTTTGGCAAATTCCATATCCCCCAAGATGGAATCCGGGAGATTTCAAAGAAAGCTCCTAGCGGGTTATGGGAGGCTCACTATTACCAAGCCCACCTCACGATGATACGATGTCGGCTAGCAACAATAATAATGAGAGGGTACAAGTACCCATTCACAACAACCTCTTGTGATTACCCATCTTTTTGGCCTCTAGAAAACAATGCCTCACGATGATACGATGTTGGCATTATTTCTCTTAGTTAAGTTCTTTCCCACCATGCCGGTTAAGCTAGGGGTTCAAGTATGACCTCACGATGATACGATGTTGACCACACTCGTTGCCTACCTTAACCTCATCAAATGTTTTAAATAAACTCCTCCTGAATATAAGCATGCACTTTGCACTTCCCCATGATAGGGTGAAGACGGTGTACAAGTCATAAACGCTTGGAGCCTACCACGGTGGAAGGCCACGAAAAAGTGTTCTAAGCACTCTTACGTTTACAACTGAATATGATTGTTGGTTGAGGGATTTTAAGGTCTCATCAATTTTATTTATTTAATCACATTTAAATAAACTCCGCCTATGTCTTACATGGCCGGTCCCAAGCCCGGATAAAGGAGGAGGGGGAAGGCGTCAGGTAGTCGACAGCCGGCACTCCATGATCACGTCGAATCCTTATGAAAATGAATCCAGAACAAAATCGCGCTAAAGCTAGGGCGTCACCCGTAAGTGGCGCGCTGTGTGGCCCGAGCACAGTGATAAGTGAGCAAGGGTCGCTGTATCTCCATCGGCACCCGGATGCAGTGTTAAATGAGCAAGGGGGCCATAGAAACTTCCTTTCGAACGACTCCACTCAAAGTTGTTTGGGAGCATATGCTCCTATCAACTTTACCCGGGACACACAAAAGAAGTACTTTGATCCTATTAGACGGGGGAGGGTGAAGAAGCTAGGACAGAAGGGTAGAGTTCAAGAGAGCAAAATGCGTTTAGGAACGTGGAATATAGGAACCTTAACGGGAAAATCTATGGAAGTAGTGGAAGTTATGGTGAGGAGAAGGATAAATATTATGTGCCTACAAGAAACTAAGTGGGTTGGTAGTAAGGCAAAGGATCTAGAAAACTCAGGGTTTAAACTTTGGTATTCGGGCACAAATAGAACGAGAAACGGTGTTGGCATCATCGTGGACAAGACCTTGGTACAAGATGTTGTAGATGTCAAGAGGGTAGGAGATAGAATCATGGCAATCAAGATTGTAATAGGACAAGAACTTATCAATGTGATTAGTGCGTACGCACCTCAAGTAGGGTTGGATACGAGTTCGAAGGAGAAATTTTGGGAAGATCTTGGAGACTTGGTGCAAGGAATTGCTCAGACGGAAAAGTTATTTATAGGAGGAGATTTAAATGGACACGTGGGCAGGGAGACAGGCAACTATGGAGGTTTTCATGGTGGCCATGGTTTTGGGGAGAGAAACGAGGATGGGGAAGCTATCTTGGATTTTGCAATGGCATATGATCTCTTCTTAGCCAACACCTTCTTTAAGAAGAGAGAAGAACATGTGATCACCTACAAGAGTGGGTCGTCAAAAACACAAATAGATTTTCTTCTAATGAGGAAAGGGGATCGTATAACTTGTAAGGATTGCAAAGTTATACCAGGAGAGAGCGTGGCTAATCAACATCGCTTGTTGGTGATGGATGTACATATCAAAAGAGTAAGACAAAAGAACAAGACTTGGAAGTGCCCAAGAACTAGATGGTGGAATCTAAAAGAAGAAAAACAAGCCATTTTCAAAGAGAAGGTAATCACCCAATGTGTGTGGGATAGAGAGGGGGAAGCTAGCCAAATGTGGGATTCCATGGCTAGTTGTATCCGAAAAGTAGCAAAAGAGGTATTAGGAGAGTCCAAGGGCTTTGCCCCACACCAAAAGGAATCTTGGTGGTGGAATGAGGAGGTACAAACAAAGGTGAAGGCTAAGAAGGAATGTTGTAAAGCCTTATACAAGGAGAGGACCGATGAAAATGGTGAAAGGTATAGAAAAGCGAAGCAAGAGGCGAAGAAAGCTGTCAGAGAAGCTAAGTTAGCGGCTTACGACGATATGTATAAACGACTAGATACCAAAGAAGGAGAGTTGGATATCTATAAACTAGCTAGAGCAAGGGAAAAGAAGACAAGGGACCTAAACCAAGTGAGGTGCATCAAGGATGAGGATGGAAAGGTTCTTGCTACAGAGAACGCGGTTAAAGACAGATGGAGAGGTTATTTTCATAATCTTTTCAATGAAGGACATGAAAGGAGTGCTTCTTTAGGGGAGTTGAGTAACTCAGAAGAGTGTAGAAACTACTCCTTTTATCGTCGAATCCGGAAGGAAGAAGTGGTTGTAGCTTTGAAGAAGATGAAGCATAGAAAAGCAATAGGTCCAGACGATATACCAATCGAAGTGTGGAAAGTTTTGGGAGAGACAGGTATAACATGGCTCACTGACCTTTTCAATAGGATTTTGAAAATGAAGAAGATGCCAAATGAGTGGCGAACGAGCACTTTGGTGCCTATCTACAAGAATAAGGGCGACGTACAAAATTGCATGAACTATAGGGGTATTAAGCTAATGAGTCATACAATGAAGCTCTGGGAGAGAGTCATTGAGCATAGATTGAGGCAAGAGACACGGGTTTCGGACAACCAATTCGGGTTCATGCCAGGGCGCTCAACCATGGAGGCAATCTATCTCTTACGAAGATTGATGGAAAGATATAGAGATGGGAAAAAGGATTTACACATGGTCTTTATAGATTTGGAAAAAGCGTATGATAGGGTCCCAAGAGACATTCTTTGGAGGATTTTAGAGAAGAAAGGAGTACGAGTAGCATATATCCAAGCTATAAAGGATATGTATGAAGGAGCAAAGACTGCCGTAAGAACTCATGAAGGACAAACCGAAAGCTTTCCCATAACTGTAGGATTACATCAAGGCTCATCCTTAAGTCCTTACCTTTTTGCGTTGGTAATGGATGAGTTAACAGGACATATTCAAGATGATATTCCTTGGTGTATGCTTTTCGCAGACGATATAGTGTTGATAGATGAAACTCAGGAAGGGGTAAATGCAAAGCTTAACCTTTGGAGAGAAGTGTTGGAATCTAAAGGTCTTCGCCTAAGCCGATCAAAGACAGAATATATGGAGTGCAAGTTCAGTGCAAATGGAGGCCAAAACGAGTTAGGGGTGAGGATCGGAGATCAAGAAATACCAAAGAGCGACCGTTTTCGTTACCTAGGATCTATCTTGCAAAAGAACGGAGAATTAGATGGAGATCTCAACCATAGAATACAAGCTGGATGGATGAAGTGGAAGAGTGCATCCGGCGTGTTGTGTGACCGCCGTATGCCACTGAAGCTCAAGGGAAAATTTTATAGGACGGCAATAAGGCCGGCGATGCTGTATGGCACAGAATGTTGGGCGGTGAAACATCAACACGTACACAAAATGGGTGTAGCGGAGATGAGGATGCTTCGTTGGATGTGTGGGCACACGAGAAAGGATAAGATTAGGAATGAGGATATCCGGGGTAAAGTAGGAGTAGCCGAAATTGAAGGAAAGATGAGAGAAAATCGGTTACGGTGGTTTGGACATGTGCAAAGAAGGCCTACTGACGCTCCGATTAGAAGATGCGACTATGGGACAGAGGTTCAGGGCCGAAGGGGTAGAGGAATACCTAGGAAAACTTTGGAAGAGACTCTAAGAAAAGACTTAGAGTACTTGGATCTAACGAAGGACATGACACAGGATCGAGCACAATGGCGTTCTAAGATTCATATAGCCGATCCCACTCAGTGACTTGGATTTTCCAAGTCTCCAACCAAGAAGTTTTCCTCACTCGGGAAATTAAGGGAACACTACCCCAACCTACATGCTCCACTCAGAAAGCTTCAACAAAAGAAAATTCAAAGAACTTAGCGAAGAAGGCTTTGGTGTATTTAACACAATACGTTGAAATGAAGGAAAGCTTATTTATTGATATCCCCGATAAGCTACAAATATGTACATATACATGAGTCAAAATAAACACACAAGAGGGAGCCTTCACAAAGGTTGCTTAGGAGAAGTCTCAGCAGTCGGTAGAGCCCCAGAAAGAGAAGGCACCGGAGGGGGATCATTTGGAGCCTCAGTACTGGACAGAACCCTAGAAGGAGGAGGCATCAGAGGTTGATCATTTGGAGCTTCATTACGCGGTACAGCCCCAGAAGACGAAGGCAATAAATGCCTTTGGAACAAACCCACAAATCTCTGATGATCAAGTAAAACCTGACCATCAGTTTCCTTCATCTGGTCAAGCTTCCTCTTCATGTTTGTAGCATAGTCATGTGCGAGCCGGTGCAACTGTTTATTCTCATGCTTGAGCCCTCTAATCTCCTGTTTGAGACTCATCACTTCAGCCGCCAATGATTCAACTTGGCGGGTTCGAGCAAATAGGCGTTGGGCCATATTAGACACAGAACCTGCACACTGAACACTGAGAGCCAGCGAATCCTTAACAGCTAACTCATCAGACCGTTTGGAAAGTAGTCTGTTATCTTTGGGAGTGAGAAGGTTCCTGGCCACCACCGCAGCAGTCATATCATTCTTCATCACGGAATCCCCAACGGTAAGAGGACCAGTTGGGGAGACGAAGGATGGGCGCCATATGTTGTCTGGAGAAGGCGGGGCTGCCTCTTCAACAAGGTTCAAGTCAAAACGACGGTCGGAGGGGCCAGACATTTTCAAAGGTGTTGAAGAGAGAAGAGGTCGGACAAATCAAGATCTTAGAAGTGCAAGAATGAAGCTTCTACTGGTGGAGATTCAAGTGTGCTTTGGAACTTAATGCCAGCCCCTATAAAAAGCTGCACTCGACGGAGCTTCAGAAATCAAAGAGGCGCCTGCTCAGAAATCGAAGAGGCGTTTGCTTTCTCAAAAGTTGGGCTGCTTAGAGATCACGAGGGTTGATCTCAGAAATCGAAGAGCCGTTTGCTTTCTCAAAAGTTGGGCTACTCAAAGACCACGAAGGCCGATCTCAGAAATCGAAGAGGCGCTCGCTTTCTCAAAAGCTGGGCTCCCTAGAGACCACGAGGGCCGATCTCAGAAATCGAAGAGGCACCTACTTTTCCAGCCTTGTCAGCACCTGTCACACGCACACTCAGCTTTGCGGAAATTATGGGCATTCTGTCAAAGACTTCTGGGGAAGTAGAAAACACATGAATCTTACTGTTCAATCACCCACTTCCCACACGCAACAATAGCTCATGGGTACCACAGATAACTTTGCCAAAGTTCTCTGCCAAAGTTGAGCACGTGAAGCTTGCAGCTCTCACTACATCGCTTTGACCAAGAAGGGTAAAAGAATAGCAAAGAAACAACACTAACAAAGTTTAGACACATAAATTTTGAAGGTCTAGCTACCATATTATTACCCACAAGGGTAAAGGAACAGTACCACTGCTGGATAATTGGAAAGTCCATGTATGTCAACCTCTGTGCTTCGTGGCAAGGTAGACTAGCAAACATGCCCAACCTTTACTCACATTCGAGAAAACACTCCCAATAAGATTGCTTGCTCCAAAATCGAAGAGGCACCGTCCTCCGAATCTAAAGAGCCAGACTCCCAACATGACTACTTTCTTAAAAATCGAAGAGAGGGTAAAGGAACAGTACCATTGCTGGATAATTGGAAAGTCCCTGTGTGTCAACCTCTGTGCTTCGTGGCAAGGTAGACTAGCAAACATGCCCAACCTTTACTCACATTCGAGAAAACACTCCCAACAAGATTGCTTGCTCCAAAATCGAAGAGGCACCGCCCTCCGAATCTCGAGAGCCACTCTCCCAACATGATTACTTTCTCAAAAATCGAAGAGACACTGCTCCCCGAATCTCGAGAGCCAGACCCCCAGCATGATTGCTTTCTCAAAAATCGATGAGGCACCGTTCTCCGAATCAATCGAAGAGGCGCTCGCTTTCTCAAAAGCTGGGCTGCTCAGAGACCACGAGGGCCGATCTCAGAAATCGAAGAGGCACCTACTTTTCTAGCCTTGTCAGCACCTGTCACACGCACACTCAGCTTTGCAGAAATTATGGGCATTCTGTCGAAGACTTCTGGTGAAGTAGAAAGCACATGAATCTGCCAAAGTTCTCTGCCAAAGTTGAGCACGTGAAGCTTGCAGCTCCCACTACATCGCTCTGACCAAGAAAGGTAAAAGAATAGCAAAGAAACAGCACTAACAAAGTTTAGACACATAAATTTTGAAGGTCTAGCTACCATATTATTACCCACAAGGGTAAAAAAACAATACCACTGCTGGATAATTGGAAAGTCCCTGTGTGTCAACCTCTGTGCTTCGTGGCAAGGTAGACTAGCAAACATGCCCAACCTTTACTCACATTCGAGAAAACAGTCCCAACAAGATTGCTTGCTCCAAAATCGAAGAGGCACCGTCCTCCGAATCTCGAGAGCCAGACTCCCAACATGACTACTTTCTCAAAATCGAAGTGAGGGTAAAGGAACAGTACCATTGCTGGATAATTGGAAAGTCCCTGTGTGTCAACCTTTGTGCTTCGTGGCAAGGTAGACTAGCAAACATGTCCAACCTTTACTCACATTCGAGACAACACTCCCAACAAGATTGCTTGCTCTAAAATCGAAGAGGCACCGCCCTCCGAATCTCGAGAGCCAGACTCCCAACATGATTACTTCCTCAAAAATCGAAGAGACACTGCTCTCCGAATCTCGAGAGTCAGACCCCCAGCATGATTACTTTCTCAAAAATCGAAGAGGCATCGTTCTCCGAATCTCGAGAGCCAGATACCACAGACCACTTTTTCAAAGTGCTCTGACAGAGTTAAAACATGTGAAACTGGCAGCTCCCACTACCGTGCTATGACCAAGCAGGGTAAAGGAATAGCATTACTACTTGTTGTTAGGGAGACTCCTATATATGTCGACCTTCATCCCCAACGGACAGGCAGACCTGCAAAAATGCTCAACCCTTCATCATATCTGAGAGGGCACTCCCAACAAAGCCTTTCGAAATATTCAGCTTTCTTTCCCCCCGATAATACCTCTGCAAACAAGCTATACTAGAGCAAGAATATCTCATATCATCAGGGTTAAAAGCAAGAGTATCCCATATCATGCTTTTTCCCTGTTTTTTTCTTTTGGCCTTGTTTTTACCTGCAAGACAAGGAGAAAGAGAGCAATCAGTCAGCACTTGGAATCAAGCTTCCAGCCAGGAACTGACTGCCTGGAACCCCTTACCTGATTACTTACCTGGCATTGCTCTCGAGTACTCATCTTCAACATCTTATGTTTCCAGGGAAGATTCCGCATCTGCTTGAGGAACAGATAGGGCAAGTGCGAAGGATACAAGGAAGCATGTGGAGACAAGCGTAACAGCACACGTGCCGATACATCCATTACTCTGTCAAAAGCAAAAGTATCCCATATCAGCAGGGTGGAACGTACTCTAGATTTGATGGACTTGTTTTGACCCTCAAATTCTTCAGTCGGCCTTATACTCTGGAGGAAACCAGAAAACCCTCCAGCTCAGTTCAAGAATAAGCCTGTGGAAAGTTACTTCTTCAAAAGCAAAAGTATCTCATATCATCTCTTCTCATTTTTCTTCTCTTTATCCTTCATGCTGCTGCAAGATGGGGAGAAGGTGAACAATCAGTCGGAGCTCTGATTGCTTACCTTGTCTGTCACCTCTTTCAGCAGACCCCCTAGCTCGGCGACTTGGGGGACTCCTACTACATGGTTTGTATCGCGCTTGACCAAGCCTGAAACTACAAGTAAGCTTCAAGTGAAATTGATACATTACCTTGTGCATCTCCACCAGTTAAAGATACCACCCCTGGATGGAGGAAGAGTACTTCCAGAGAAGATGCCACATCTACCTATGAGACAGATAAGGCAAGTCAAGACGACACCACACTCCGATACTTAGAAGTTTCGTGATTACGAGATCATTCTCCCACAATATTTCCTAATGTCATTTGTACTAAATCATTCACTCGTACTCACTAAAGGAGAGCTTGAACCTATATACTTGTGTAAACCCTTCACAATTAATGAGAACTTTTCTATTCCGTGGACGTAGCCAATCTGGGTGAACCACGTACATCTTGTGTTTGCTTTCCTATCTCTATCCATTTATATACTTATCCACACTAATGACCGGAGCAATCTAGCGAAGATCACAAAAAGCGACCGTTTTCGTTACCTAGGATCTATCTTGCAAGAGAACGGAGAATTAGATGGAGATCTCAACCATAGAATACGAGCTGGATGGAAAGAGTGCATCCGGCGTGTTGTGTGACCGTCGTAGGCCACTGAAGCTCAATGGAAAATTTTATAGGACGGCAATAAGGCCAACGATGTTGTATGGCAGAGAATGTTGGGTGGTGAAGCATCAACACGTACACAAAATGGGTGTAGCGGAGATGAGGATGCTTCGTGGGATGTGTGGGCACACGAGAAAGGATAAGATTGGGAATGAGGATATCCGAGGTAAAGTAGGAGTAGCCGAAATTGTAGGAAAGATGAGAGAAAATCGGCTCTGGTGATTTGGACATGTGCAAAGAAGGCCGACTGACGCTCCGGTTCGAAGATGTGACTACGGGACAGAGGTTCAGGGCCGAAGGGGTAGAGGAAGACCTAGGAAAACTTTGGAAGAGACTCTAAGAAAAGACTTAGAGTACTTGGATCTAACGGAGGACATGACACAAAACCGAGCGCAATGGTGTTCTAAGATTCATATAGCCGACCCCACTTAGTGGGAAAAGGCTTTGTTGTTGTTGTTGTTGTAATCACATTTAAATAAATAATGTCCTATTACAACTATTAGTCCAAAGTTAATGAAATTAGTAGCATATGATATCCCCACTATTCGTTTTCATAAAACAAATCAATATCAAAACATTTTTCAAAATATTGGAGATATATATAACTACTAATTGAATTCATTATAGTTTAGTAGCGTATGATACTCCCACTATTTGTTTTAAGAAAAACAAATCAATATCAAAAACGAATTTTTCAAATATTGGAAGTAACTACTACTACTACAGTTTTTGCATTCCTTTGAAATTGGACTTTTATAGTTATCTTAGGCTCGTGGATGACCATGGACTTATTAGGTTATTGCAACAACGAGCCAACATTGTTGAATATAAACTCGGGAAGATGTGTCAATTTAATTACGTGCTTTTCAATCCAATTAAAACATTTTCATTGAGCCATTAGAAATGAAAGACGATCATTCATTGATAATTAGGGCATTGGACCCATTTAATCTTTAATCTCATGTCAAAACCCTCTTTTAGTTATGTCTCCTTACCAATAGTTAAAGAAACTCTAGTCTAGCACTAGAGGGAATCAACTAACGAATAGAGATTAAGAAGTAATAAGAATTACAAACCGATTTGTACAAATTCCTATAAATTACATATACTAAAAGGGGAGAGATAGATTAATGTCAAACGTGACAAGGTCCAATTAAAACAGTAATTAAAACACATTCCCAAGGTTCAAACAATTTGATTTTAGCGCCTTATCTTATAGCTCAATTATCGTTTAAGGCATAAGTCCATAGTCACCCATTTTTCTAACTACTTAATCACATTAAATAATCAAATGGAATGCAACATAAACATTTAGATTTAGTGCATATGGGCATAATAGAATTATGAGTTTAAACAACTAACAAAATTAAAATCAAATATTTTAACTTTCTAGTTAGTAAGGGCCTAAATGCAAATATGAAAAGTTAGGGGTAAAACCGTAAATACTTCAAAAGTAAAACAACTTTTCAAAGATTACAAAATAGCCTCACAAGTGGATAAATCCACTAGGGGAGGCCGGCCACTTAATGGGGATGAGAGGTTTCTTACACAATCTTACACAACATGCATTAATTCAATGCAAAGTAGAAAAAATCAAAATTTTGCTTGTCACTTGGTTTTGGCATTAAAACTTAGGTGAAAAGGTTTGATGGAAATCTCCTAGTCAAGTCTAGGGTTTTAACAAATATATGATATGGTTATGGATGGTATGAACATCATCCAAAACCACAAAACAATACAAGAAAATCAATTAAAACCATTTTCACCAAAAACCAAACTATGAACACCAAGAACAAAACCATGAACACTTTTTCAAGATTTGTGTATTCTTGGTGATTTTTCAAACCCAAAAACAAAAGTGACAAGGTTTCTACTTTCTAGCATTAAAAGGGATGTGTGAGTGTCTTACAATAAAACACAAACACATGCCATAAAACCCCCAAAACCGTGCCTACCCTATTGAACAAAACCCCAAATTTTGTTCATGACTTATTCTTCATTCATGCATCCAAAACAACTTTTACATGCATATCTTTTCAACTCTTGATTTATATTTTTCAACCATTGAAAAACAAAAGATAAACATACTTTTAAATGAAGAAATAATATGTCAAATTAGTTCTAAACTCATTTTTCATTCATGCATACAAAACACTTTTTGCATACATATCTTTCTCAACTTTTGACTAACATTTCTCAACTATTGAAAAACAAAAGATAAACATATTTTGAATGAAGCAATAATCATGTCATACATAACATTAATACCCATATGCATAAAATCCAAAAGGACACATTATATATAAACCTTTGGCTCTGATACCAATTGAAGGGAAAAATATGAGTTTCACACATGGGATTTCTAAATGACTATCATGCATATACAAATTAAATTTAATATACGAAAGCAGCGGAAGCATTTATAACATATTATCAAAGCTATAGTCATGCAAATCCCCTTCAAGGTTCATAGGTTTATATATAATGCATCAAAACATTTTAGAGAAGAACAAAGTGAAGGTTTAGTCTTATACCTCTTGATCTAGACTTGAGACCAAGGATGGACCACCTCCAAGCCCTTTGTTACTTGAACTCCTTGAGCCTAGCTTCCCTCCTTGCCTCCTCCACTTTGATAGAATGAGTGCTCCTAGGTTCTCTTCAAGTTTCCAAAGTAGGAAACCTCTAAAGATCCTCACCCACTAGTGTAGTGAGAAGGATGAAGGAATAACCAAAAGGGTGTAAGATATGTTAGTAAAAACACCCCAATGGTGGCCAGCCTTTGTGTAGTTAGAGAGCTATTTTTTTTTTCTTTTGCCTCTTTGTTGTTTTAAACACACAAAAACCCTAATGAACAATATCTCTATAAAGTTCCTTATATAGACAAAAGAAACCTAGTCAACACTTGACTAAATATCTCTCCCTTTCCACTTAAAGTGGCCGGCCCTCTTTGTGTTGTTTGGGCTTTGGGCTTTCATTTATTTCAAGTTATCCAATGCTTGAATAAAAGCCCAATGGGTTTAGGCCCAATGGGCCCAATTAAACCCGAACGTTTCTTTAAGCCCAAAACGATCTTTATCGCTTTTATGATTTATTTAGACTTTCTAAATTAATCACAACACTTAATTAATCAAATTAATTATTTCCATCATCCATTAGTTACTCACTATAATAGTGTATTGGTGAACAATCTTTTAGGTTCTAATTAGCAAGGCAGTGAGGTGATTGGCATCAATCCAATTGATTATATTTAATTCAATCACTTAGTGAATTGAAACTTCATTTTAATTCACCTTCTTCTTTGATGACTACATTTAATCATCTAGAAGAACTCACAAGCTATGAGTGACATCTAACCATATGTCATAGCTACCCAAGCTAATGTAGAAGTTTATTCGGAGAACCTATTCCGTTGGAATTACAATGTAATTCGATCCTTCTCTAATACAATACTCTCAATCACATTACTAGGGTATGGATATATAATGTCAAACCCCTAATGTGATTATTTCTTCTTATATGATTCTATTGAGTTGTATAGGAACGCTTTCCTTTATTACGCTCGATACTTCGGCCGAAGATTCCCGAATCATATCTTAGAGTATTCTTCCTCTCTTAACGAAGATTAGAGATTCCTTGTTGCGCATACACTTGCCTTCATGACTAAGTGGCTTAACCCTAACTATGCCGTTGACATTCTGATAGAGTGACGTTTGACATAATCAAAGATTAAGTATTTAACCACAAGACAACGACGATGCCTCAGGTCAAAGGATTACTTACATTATTCCAACCATTAGAGTTACTTGCTTGACATGTGAGTAGACCTCCATGCAAGTACTCTCGTTCGATTGTGTTCAGTGAACTCATTCCCTTAATGAGCACCTACATACTTGTCTTAGTGTTACAACACGAATGGGATGAGACTTTCCATCCTTCCATATGAAGCGGACACAGTATGTACCGGTCTAAGCATTGTCAGTGTCCCTCCGACAATCCAATGACCAGGAACCTTTTTGGACATAATGGTTATGTGAATAAGGTCTCTGTAGTCTAACATCATTAGATTACTTCTTCAATCAATCCATTGTCCATGGATTCATTAATTAGGACATATATCGTTAGTTGAGATAGTCCTAATTAGTATCTTTGTCATTTGATGTATAAGAGTCATCCATACATCGATTCATTTGTCCTGAAAGGTTTCTTCCAAAGATTGACTTTCAGGGCATATTTCCAACAAATTCGGGGTCCAAAAAGAATATATAAGCCCACGGGGTGGCTTAATAAAATAGGTGCCAAGGGGTCCAGGCCAATCTGGGCTGGAAATAAGTTGGGCCGAGACAGGGCAATAAGCCTGTATGCATAGGGTTGGGCTGCAGACGCAGGCCCCGGTGGCAGAGGCCCAAAGAAGGCCTCAATCGTGTGTACCATGATGTAGGGAAAACACAGCAGCCACACGGGTTAGGTTCTGCTGCAGCACGGGGCACAGGAGAAACACCAGAGCCCATTTGGGCTGGTGTGATGCAGCGCTGGGTCAAACTGGGCTTCCAGTGGCGAGCCCAAAAGAAAAAAAAACTTTATTTTTTTCAGCCTGAGTTGAGGCCAGGCCCAAAAATTTGGGGTCAAGATTGATCCAAGAAATCCTAGCGAGGCTAGGTGATTCCGCTGGGGAAGGTGACCGGCGCCGCCATTGCAGATGGCCAAATCTTGGAAGGGAAGACTCGAGGGTACCCTTCTGGGGTGTTGTCGACTATGATTACAACATGGAGATATTAAAATCTCAATCGTTTCAATCAAACCCTAGAAAAATTGAATCGGAATTTCAAAAAAAAAAAAAAATCCGACGAGATTCCGGCAATCTCAGTCCAATTTTTGACGTGGGATGACTTCTGGTCGTCGGCGACATGAACCAAAGGTTCAAGGCAATGGCTGCAGGCCATGCCGTGGTCGAGGACACCATGAAAGGTGTCGGGTTTTCATGGTTTTGAGACTCGGAGCTTCTGGCTTCGTGGGTTTTCTAGGGAGAAAAAGAGCTGCAGGCTTTCGGCTTGGCTTGGGGAAACTCATCTGCAGGATGATGGTCATGGGTTTGAAAGAACCCTAGGTTCCCAATTCGAATTTTTTCAATTCAATTATATGCATAAATAATTCAATTATATATATATATATATATATATATATATATATATATATTTCTATGAATCACATATTCAATTTGATGCATATGCAAAATTATATTTTCAATGCATGTACATATGTATGATTCAATTCATGACAAATATCAAATTCACATAATTTCAATAATTATGATTATGAGGCATACACAATTTATGTAGAATCTAAAATACGTAAAACGTAAAGTTAGGTCATGCATCATGGTGAATGTTCATGCTATCAAGGCTGAAAAATATCGAGTTAAAAGCCGTTGTTTTGAAAAGAACCTGATTGCGTGATGATATGGATGAACTGGTTTGATGCAGAAAAATTCTCTAATGTCAGATTCCTAAGTGAAGCGGTAGGAGCGTGCTGATAACATGTTGTGGTCTATTTTATCTGACAAAAGAAGAGAGGGCCGGGGGCAAGGAGAGGAGAGAAAATAGAGATGTGTTTGTAGAACTGTAGGGGAATGTGTGTGTTTATCCCTCCTACATTGTGCCTTTATTTATAATAATAAGAGGAAAAGATATTCCTTCATCCCCAAGGAATATGAGATACAATAGGAAATGATAAACTAGAATCAAATCTAATCTAGGATTTACACAATCACACTTAAACACGACGATATCCAATACTTCAAATCCAGAAAAGCAGAAAACGAAAAGAAAAAAAAAAAAAAAGCAGAAAATGATCCAAATCGATCCAACAAAAAAACAGAAACAATCCAACAGAAAAGCAGAAAAAGAAAAAAAAAACACCAATCTTTATCACCCATTCTTCAAATCCAGAAAACCCAATTGAAAATAAAACCCAAATAGATCCAGTTATCCCATCAAATCTCAGAAATTAGACAAATTGAAAAAACCCCAGCAAATTGAAAAAACCCATTATTCAAATCCAGCAGGTCTCGATCTCGTTGGTGACATGGAGGATCTGAGCTTGAAGGCGAGAGCAGAGGGGACGACACTTTTGTCGAAGACCCTCCGTGGAGAAGGTGGTGGTCCTGTTCCTAGAACAATCGAGAGAGTTAAAGAAGATGGTTTGGTTCCTGCAGGCTGGAAAGATCGAGAGAGTTAAAGAAGAAGAGAAGAAAAAAAAAGACCCGTGGACTCGGCCCAAACCGGTCTGTTTCAAACGGGTCGGGTTAGGTCTAATTCCTGTATTAAAATTTGTTATACCCGCCCAAGCTCAGCCCGTTTCTTTAAACCTGGGTCCTGTCCGGTCCCTTCAAAATTGGGCCCGGCCAGGCCCGTGCCCAGCCCTACTATTTGCAAATAAAGAAGAATACTACTAAACTAGAATACTAAGTGGCCGTAGCTCTCACACTCTTAACACAATTGGAATACGAATAATAATCATTAAGCTAATGTTTCATTAATGAAATCATAATTCTTGATTTTTTTCTGATAAATACTATTAATTTAGGGAACTTTAAAGAAAAACTCCCGGTACTGTTCACTTTAAGGAAAAACCACATTTTTACACTAAAAAGTCAATCCTGGTACTATTCATTTTACCCTTTATTTTGTTCTTATCGTTAAAACTCAAAGTTTTCAAGCCACTTTCATTAGTTTTCCTATTAATTTATTGTTTAACGGGTATACTCGAAAACGGCCCATTACTACCCCGGCACATGAAATCAAACCTACAGGCCCAAGGCCAGCCCACATTGAAGCCCAATAAAATTCTATTTTCTTCTTGTAAAGGAAGCAAAAGAGCGAACATAAACTCAGAGAAGCAAAAAAGGAAAAGCAATCGGAGGAAGAAGAAGACGACGAGGCAAGCAACGGCAGGAACACGAGAGAGATGGATCCGAAGTTCACAGAGGTCGCACAGCTCTTCGAGCGATTCAAAACAGCATTCGTACGGAGCGATTTCGATACCTGCTCCAATTTCCTCTCCCAGCTCAAGGTAACTCACCAATCCCCAAAAACCCTAATTTTCAATCCCCAATTCGAGATTATCAGCTGCTTATTCACATGATTTAGTAATATTGTTATGTCGTTTCACTGCTTTGTGCTAAAGTATGATTCTCGTGTGTTAGTGCTAAAGTATGATTATTGTGTGTTAGTGCTAAAGTATGATTCTTGTGTGTTTCCCCGATGTGATTAGGTTTTTGGGTCAGTCAGAGTGATGGGATTGTCATTTTGATTTTCTTCCTTTGAAATATTTTGTAATTAGATTTTGGGTATTGGTGAATTGAATTTACAAGATTTTGAGATTTTGAGATTTCGGTGTAACTTGTTGTCGCAAGTGTTTTGTTGTTAAGCTGCTAGGGAGTGAAATGCTACTGACGTTAGTTAGGAGGATTTATTAACTGGTTTTTATGTGAAGATGTATGGAATTATGGTGTTGTTGTATGTGGATTGAGTTGTATTGGTTGTGTTTTCAGGTTAAGCTGACTGAATTCGGAAAGCCTACCGCCGTTGTTTCAAGACACACCTAATGCTGTCAAGGAATTAACATTAGCAAGTAAAGTTCTTCATCCAAATCTATTGCTTCTACTTTCCTGTTCGTGCAGTTCCAAACTAATTAGTGAATGCGCCAGAAACAAAAATTATGCTTTTATAGTTCATTTTGCTACCTACTTATGTAGTAACGAAAGAGTTTACTAGTTTAACATTGTTCATTAGTGTAGTCATCTTTGTTGTACCATATATTGGGCCTCGGTATTTGGGCTTCATTACTGAGCCCATGATTTATGTAAGAGGGGAGGAAACCCTTATTTTATAAAAGGGATCCTCCTCACCTTCACTTAGGGAGGGACACAAAGAAAACAAACAGAGGGGAAACAAGAGAGCAAACAGAATAGCAAAGAGAGCAAACACTGCCTCTATAGCCTCCATGTATATTCAACATTCATTTACATAGTGAAACGGAATCAACATCAGTGTGGACGTAGCCTCAACTTAAGGTGAACCACAATATATCTTTGTGTTCTTGTGCGTTTGTGTGATTCACGGTCGGATTTACGTTGGTCCAAGATCGACCCGATTTTGTGCATCAACATTTGACGTCGTCTGTGGGAATCGACACGAAAATCTATGTCGGTTCTCTTTCATTTTTTCATCAAACCTCACAACCTCCACCGTGAATCTGCAGAAACCTAAGAACCAAACACTTTCACAGTCACTGCAAAACCCATGCCTTCTGCTCCAGCTCCCCGTCACAGCAGTAGCAATGGAAACACAGCCACCACCTCATCTTTCTCTCTCTCTCTACATTTTCTGTGCAGATCTTGAGAGCTAAATTAGAACATAAGCATCACTGTTACAAACTAAACCTGTATAAAAAAATAGAGCATCATTGCTTCTCAGCCGTTGGATCCATAGCGAAGCCCGCCAGCTTCACCATTCTGCTCGCCTTCTTGCTTTCCTGCTTCACTTTTACTTCTACACAAACTCAAAATCCCAAATGGGTTTCAAGCTCCAAGCTCTGTTGTGCCTTGTAGCTCTTCAAGTTCTGGTCTTCTTCTCAGAGGAAGCAGAAGCAGCAGAACACAGCCATGGCAGCAGCTTGAGAGTCCACAGGAAGCAAGTGAGCGGCTGCAATTTGTTCCAAGGCAATCAGGGCTTTCTCCTCATTTCGAATCTGCCATCTTAGCCAGAAGTCCACCATCAAATGAACTCCGAATCCCTGAATTCAACCGCTGCAGTTCTCTGGGCTCGAGGACAGGTTGTGGCGGAAATAACAAAAAAACAGCCACTGATGATGCTGCAGACTGATCGACGGTGGGAGAAGAATTGCGAGTAGACAGTGAGTGAGGTGACGGATGGGAAGTCGTCAATAGGTTCGCTGGAGGAGAGTCGCAAGTATAGTACGGAGGGGGCTGTTGTCGGCGAGCATGGAAGCTATGATTGTGGTTTCCAATTCCTTTCTAAAAGATTCTTCTTCATCTTCTTGGCCGCCTGAAGCTTCTTCACTCCACTCATTCTCTTCCTTAGCTAAGTTCTCCCTCTCTTATTTTTTCTCTCTCCCATACACCAGCAATCTTTTTATCAAGGACTTGACTGCGACTACTTGGTCCTTCCTTTTTTATTCTGACATTATTGGTGTTGGGAACTTAGGATGATATGGGGCTGATCCCATTCCTCCATTGTGAGCGACAACCCTTGCTCCAAAAGCTTTTGGGCCGTTACCTTGGTTAGGTGGCCGTTCTTATCAACTCCTGAGCATTGAAGAATCCTGATATTAGGATCATAGAAGTTAGCTTCTGCAATGTTGGCTGTAGGAAGGAATGGCCGTGATTCGGCCTCTACCATCTCCCAGAACCCAGGCCCTGCTACCCCTTCCTCATGGTAGACAGCCACTTGTTGGTGTAAGGTGGATGGTACAGAAAGACTTTGATGAATCCAGTCTCTGCCTAATAAAGCTCCATAAGTGGAGGTATTGTCTACCACAAAAAAGGCCAACATGATTTGTTTGGAGCCCAAGTCGACTTCCAATGGTAGTATCCCGTGAGTTTTTGTGATAGCTCCAGAGAAACTAGAAACTGTGAGATCTGTGGGGATAAGATCTTTTTCATCCCTGCATATCCTCTTCATTTGTTTATATGGGAGTACGTTGACTGCGACTTCCCCATCAATTAACACCCTCTTGAAGGGTACTTCCTCCAGGTGAGCAGATACGTATATGGGTTTAAGATGGTTGGCCAGGGTCAAACTCGAGCAGATAAACACCATCTTGTCAGAATAAATCCCTTCAGGTTTTTTCTCTAACCTCTCGGGCAAACCTGTTTGGTGGTGGTCTTCTTGCCCTATTCCTTCGACTCTAACATGTGCCATCATTGGTTTTGCTGCCATGTAATCTCCCTCCATCGTGGGAGATTGATCATGCTCGGCACAGAACATGGCTGATAAGACATATGTCATGTTTACGTGGAAGTCGCTTGGTCCAGGCAGTTCTTTCTCCCTGCCCCTAATGTGGTCCATAAACTCATCCAGCCATGCCTGGGCTTCTTCTGGTAGCATCATCTTAGGAAGCTTCTCTTCCTGGGGTATACCATGACTTGGCATCATTTCAGGAACCTCGCAGATAATATCTACTAACATTGGTGCGAACAATCCCCTCTCAGGCGACATAGTTTCAAAACAGATTGGTTTTGGGCTCCATCTTGGGGTAGGTATCATCACCATATCTTCTTGAGCTCTCCTCAAGATTCTATATTTCCCAAGGTGAGGATTTGGTGGCACATGATCTCCTTCCCCTTCGTTTTTGCTATTCGCCTTCTTAATTTCCTTCTTACTTTTCTAATGAGGTTGATTTCTTCCCTCCTGAGGAATATTTTCGAGCTTTATATCCTTCGAAGTTTCTGAAGTAGCATGACCTTTTAACGACTCCATATGGGCCTTGTGTTGCCTTTGGACCCTTCTGATCATAGATGCCCCCATCTCTTTGACAGGTTTTTCGTCTTTCCCAATTATATACCACTTCCGCCCGCATCGGGCAAGATTCCTCTTTGTTACTGGATTTACCGTCATTCCTTTCATCGTAATATCTCCACCGGTGTACTTTGGTTGGGGTGACTTCACTTCCACCCATCTTGGTATCTTGGCCTCCCCATCTTCCACTTCCTCTGAAGCGTCATAATTTCGAAATACTTCTGTTAAGTTTTTAGGCTGGGAATCTCCTCCCAACCTCTGGAAGACATTTCAGAAGGTTTTCTTCTCGGCAGGCCACGTGATGCTCACGCGTTTTTCATGTTCTTCCATCCTCATTTTGATCAGCTCTTGATCGATGATAGCCCATGCTGCTGGCCCTTCCAATTCACATTCACATTGGCACTTGCTGCATAAAACTACTCATTTGACTATGGCGACTTTTGGCTTTTCGGGCAATTGGATAGCTCTCTTGGTTGGTCTGTCATTTGGCATTCTTTCTGCCTTTACCTCCCATGTGGCTTTTCCTTTTCCTTTCTCCGCCCATGTTAAGTTGATCATGTTTACTGGGGCTGGCAGAAATGTGGTTCTCCTAAGGCTTGCTTTATTTCTAGCCCGCATTGCCCCCTTCTATCCAACGAAGATGACAAGGGGTCGGGCAATTCTAGCTTCCTGACTTCATTCTCCTCCTTATTCCCTTCTTTTTTTAGTAAATGGAATAAATGAACAACTGGTTCCTCCATAAGACTGGGCTCGTTCGTTGCTTTTTCAGCATGATCAGCCCCTGAGGTAGAATGTTCCAGATCTGGCCTCCTTTGCAGATTTATGGAGTAGCTCATCTCCATACATTGAGAACTTCTCTTTATACTTCTTAAGATGGCCATCATAATATCTTGTAGATCTTCTCTCGTGACCTCCCCCCCTAATTTCTCATAAGGGGTTGGGTTCTCCGTCAAGACAGGTCCTTGTAAATCTTCGGGAAGATTTATCATGCTAGATCATGGTGTGTGCTGAGGTAGCTTCTGTATTGATCCCCACTTGAAGGTTTGTTCCTTCCTTCGTCTTCTTGACATACAAGATGGTATCCTATCGGGCGTGCCAAAACCATGTTCGGGCAGGAAATCGGGCTGGCGGGCTTTCCTGGCTTGAGCACACAGCTCTCCGAGGAGTTGGCACTTTGGTTAGTTGTCGGGCTCCTGCTTGTTGTAATGCTGCAAGAGGAGGACAAAGTTAGCTCTGAAGGGTGCCTTTGTAAAGCCTTAGGTACAGGCCTGGAGGCTCACAATCAAAACTAACTAAGTGCTTAGGCATGCCACTACCATCTCAGTATGACAGATGTAAAACAAGTGTATTTAAGCCGATTACTTGCGCCCCAAGTTATCTTGACTTCTTGTTATCAAAAGATTGTCGTAGATGAGTTAAGTCTACATTAAGTTCTTTTTTATGCCTTGGGATCAAGGACTTTGGATTATCTTGTATGCTTTAAAGTGTGAAGGTCCAGATCTGATCAAGTTGCCCACTTTGGTTCACTTTTAATCCCCAAAATGATAGTAAAAACATTAAATGGGTTGGATCTGGGAGCTGGAAGGACTTTGAGTCATTAAAGGACTGAAAATGACTTGAATATAAGTTGAAGGATACATGATAATGCTAGATCTATCAACTAAAAGACAAAACAAAGAGAGTCGGGCCAGATTTAACCTTGTCAGGCAAGGTTGAATCTTTGTGCAGCTTCTCTTCTTTGTGATTATAGGGGTTTGGGAGCTAAAAGGGGTGATTGGTAAGCTAAGGATATGAGAGAATCGATACTACTAAGATTAAGAAAGTAGCAGAGCTAATAAACTTGACAAAGGATGGCTTTGGTGAGGGTTGATCCTGAAAAAGACTGAGGTTGGGGCTGACTACAACTTCGTAGATGCAAATCTGGCTTGAGCAGAGTTTATATATTTGTTTGTTTGATTGGTTGAGTGTCCTTGTCTCTAGGCCCTCTCTTTCCTTTTATAGGCGAGCTTGCTCACTGTAGTTTTTACCCTTTGCCCGAAAGCAGCTGGGGGTAATGGGTCAGCTAGCACTTTATTTACATGTTTTGACCTTCAGAAAGTGCTTTTTCGGCTGAGAGTTGGTGGATTTCAATCAGTTGTCACTTCCATGTAGGTTACTAGCCTTTGCATTTAATGGGAAGCCGCCATTTTGTCTTGAACTTGGACAACTGGATTCCGTGCTGGGCCTCGGGTAGGATCATGCTTCTTGAGCTCCTCCGTGCTCCCTGAGCTCTTTTTGGGCTTCCTTTCCTCCAAGCCCAAAGTTCAAATATTAACCCAAACAATTAGGTTTCGCGTGTTGATGAGTTCAGGTATTGTGTACACGAAAGAGGAAGTGGCAAAGAGATTAAAACTGGAAGGTGGCATATTCGACATCAAATGTGTGGCTTATGACCTTGAACGGGTTCTGGTACCCTGTGATGCAGACCTGCAGGAGTGTCTGGATGTTTGTAGAACACCACGCATCAATCTGATCAGACTCTCGATTCATGATCAGACTCTCGATTCATGATCTAATGTCCCATCTCGGAAGCTCTTGTGTTAGTTTTTAAGTGAAGGTGTAAGTTTTCCATTTTATTTGTTGTTCTTGCCAAGGTGTAGGAATTGATTCTTTGAGGTTTGCTTCAGTTTTGCTCTCTGTTAAGTATCATTATCAAGAGCTTACAGCACTAGCTACTCCAAAATACTGCCATAATTTACAACGGGCTCATAGCTCAAGTGGTACAATGTATTTATCCCTGGACGCGAGATCAGGTGCTTGATTCCCCCTCCACCAATATTGCATGCATAATAATGATCAATAATCAATGACAATTTATATATATATAAATTCGAATATGTTAATAAATAATAAATTCAACTCAATAATTGAAGGATTATGAATAAACGAAATTAATATCAAACAAGTAAAAATAATGATTGAGGCTTGCGTACCGCAATATCCTTAAAACAAATTTTTTTACCTACTCAGTGCTTGTAGTTCGATGGACGTTTGCTTCACTAGGATTCAACAATCAAACCAGGATTCTAGCACTAGAAAACTCGGTTCCTGTCGAAGATCTTTGTGGTTCTATCAGTAAGAAGGTTTTGATATTTTAGAAGAAGATTGTTTTTGTGTTCTAATTGTCATGTAGATGGATGTATGTGTAATGCACATATGCCTGTTCGCAACATGTATGAATATGGAATGCATGTTTTGGGAGCATCTGCTCAGAGAGGTGCATAGCTCTAGATGTTCTTTCATCATCTTCAGACTTCATACGAAAGGTCGGATGAGTATGTTGATTTAAAAATTAAATAATTAAATCCAAAATTAAAAAAAAAAAATTAATTATTGAATGAAATTATTAGAGCCTGAACCCCAATGCCCATCTTTTGATATATTAATTTTATAATTATCACATCTTAAAACCCAAATTCAAGGTTCAAGCCTAATTTTGCTCCTTAAGGTCCTTCTTCTATTCACTTTGTAAGAGGAACAAAATGTTATAAAGTGTGAAAAGCTTTTAGTGGTGGCCAATATGAGACAATGAGCTAGAATGAGATTTCTACTCAAAAACTCTAATTATATATATATATACAGGGCCAGTCCTGAGATTTTTTAGGCCCGGGGCAATACCAAAAAAAGTGCCCTAGTATAACTCCATGTTAGAAAAAGAAAAAAATTGTTTTAGTGTTCATATTTGTGCATGCCGATGTAACTTTTCTTTGATAAAACGATAGCAGGATGTGAGGGATTATGCTAAGCAACAGGATGGGTTGGCCATAATTTGATATCTAACTTGTCATTTAAAAGACTTAAACCTAAGACCTCTCACTTAGAAATGAAGAAAAAATAAATTTCACATATAAGCCATAGCATTACACTTTAGTTTGTAATTAGATAAGGGTACACAAATATTTCACAAGCAAAAATCAATTAAAGTATGAAAGGTATTTTTGTATAAAACTTATAGTTATCGGGATAATTTTCTAATTTACTATCCCTTGGGGCATCATAAGAATTGTCATATTTTTCTCTCTCTAATATATATATATATATATATATATATATATATATATATATATATATATATAATGTTATAAACAATGAATGAACCAAAAAAATTATTGAAAAACCAAATACCACATATATGTTATTAAAAATATAAATCATTTTTCTTGGATAAGAAAGAAATGTAACCCTAAACCCTAACATTATATTGAAACAGAGCATCATTGCTAAAGAAAAAAGAAAATTAATGAAAAGAGCTTAAAATTTTGAGTTTTAACGATAAAGACAAAATAAAGGGTAAAGTGAATAGTACCAGGATTGATTTTTTAGTGTAAAAATGTGGTTTTTCGTTAAAGTAAATAGTACCGGGAGTTTTTCGTTAAAGTTCAAAAAAAAAAAAAGGCCCTCATTTTGATCTGAACTTGGGTGGCTATTATTATTATTATTATTATTTGCCAAAGGGTGGTCATTAATTGAGAATGAATTTGTAAAAACCACTTTTGTCAAAGGCACGTATAGAAATATAGCTACTTATTTAAACCAAAGATGAAATAAATGCATAAAAAATAGGCAGTTTCGAGTTTCGAACCCGTGTTCCTTTCCATTGCAAGAAAGCAGCGAAACACTGCTGCAAATGACAACTTATGACAAATATCCAGTTTTATATTTTTATACATTTACTGGACATAACATTATAATAATAGAAATTATATTTTTTGGTGCCCTCAATTTTTTGAGGCCCTGTGCAGTCGCCTTGGCTACCCTAGGCTAGGGCCGGGCTTGTGTGTGTGTGTGTGTGTATAAATTCAGTCGCAATTGGATCATTGGTCATTTGAAATTAGGGGTGGGCAAACGGGTAGAGGAACCGCGGGTCGGGGCGGGTAATGTAGGTTCGGGGCGGGTACGGGCCGGGTCCTTCTTTTTTGGGGAACAAACAGGGCGGGCCGGGCCGGGCCATGGTTATTTACGGGGTGGGCCGGTTCCTAAACCTTAGAAAAATGGGGCCCCGGACCGACCCGTTTCCAATTATAATCAACGGTTAAGATTGAATGATAATCTATCATCCAATCTGAACCATTAATTTGTAACCTAGGTTTCCAAATCAGTTTCAGTCTCTCACTCTCTCATTCCCACGCCCACCTCTCCACCGTCACTCCATCGACTCCCTTGACTCCGACGACATCCCGGAGAACGCCCATCACAGCCGCCGCGACCAACATAACGACACCACCACCACCCATCCAGCCATCCTTCGACCTCGACGACATCCGTTACTTCGCCGGCTACTGTAAGTCTACTGTCTACTTCTCTGAATTTTATTTTTGTTGATGCAGAGGATTAGTAGCATGAATAATAGGATTGATTAGAGAACTGCTTGCGTTTTTTCAGATTTGGGGTTTTTTTTGTTGATGGTAGACAATTTTGAATTTAATTGGAATTTGGATCAAGAACAAGAACTGCGTGCGTTTTTCAGATTTGGGGGTTTTTTTTTCTTCTAGTTTTGATTCAAGTAGTCTCCCTGCGTTTTTCAGACTTATGGCCATCGTTTTGATTTAAGTAGTCTCCCTGCGTTTTGATTTCATGGAAATTCCTTTTCTCAGCTTTTACTCTGTATCCACATTGTGCAGACGTTTTTGGTGTGGCAGCTGAGTTTTTCTGCCCTTCTCCTTGCTGCCCTTCTCTTGGGTGTCAAAGAATGTTCATTCGGTCCAAGCAACTTCTCCTTGCTGCCCTTCTCTTGGGTGTCAAAGAATGTGAGCATTTGATTATAGTGTAGTCGGATTTATGAACTGTTGTTTGAGCTTCTGATTCAGTTTTTGATCAAATGAAGTTGTGCGAAAATAAAGCTTTCTTAACTGGAGCAAATCCCGTTATGTATGAGTTTTGTAATTTTTTTCATATAATGGATCATTACAGTTTTATTTTTTAAGGGATTTGAATCTGTGCAAATGTGAATGAGTGAGTGTGAATCTGCAGGGGCTGGGAATGTTCATTGTTCATACAAGTTGTAGAATTTAGAACTAGAAAGCTATGAGCTTGACTATGGCATTTCGATTTGTTTGATATACGCAAATGTGTTTTAAAATTTCCAATTTTACTAGTATTAGTTTTCTGTGAATTGTTATTCCTCTAGTTTAGTTGCAGATGTTATAATGGCAAGAAGTTACATTCCCAACGGAAAGTTGTGTAGTTTACTGGGATATTGTCTGTAGATTTTAGTCAAGGTTTAACTAGTAAGAGTGGTCAGCCTGCGCCATTTCCTACCTTACGCAGTCTAGCTAATCGAATTATGATGTTATAAACTACTTTATTCCTTTGTAAAGCTTTTCGAAAATTTTCGTTTTCATTTGATTGCTTTGCTTCAGTCAGGTATATAATAATCTTAAGTTTTAATCTGGTGGATAAATTCTAGTGTACAATGACACCTGCTTTGTCCTCATCACAGGAAAGGTGTACCGCGTGATATAGTCGGCAGTGCTTACTATGTTGCCCCTGAAGTCTTGCGGCGTAGTTATGGAAAGGAAATAGACATTTGGAGTGCAGGAGTCATTCTGTATATTCTACTCAGTGGTGTACCTCCATTTTGGGCTGGTAAATATGAATTCAGTGTATTCTTGCTAAACATTCACTGTTCTCTTAGGTTTAGTTGTCTTATCAATATATCTCGCTCTTTACATTGCAGAAACTGAGAGGGGTATATTCGATGCCATATTGGAAGGAGTAATAGACTTTGAATTATTTGATTTTTGGACTTTGGAATTTGGATGTCTTGGACTCTCGGTTTTGAATATTTTGTATGTTGATTCGATCTTTAGATGTTGGACGCTATAACGTTATTTTGGATGTATTGAATATGTGCAATTGTAATTTGCACAGATTGCAAATTTGTGCAATTGCAATCTGTGCAGTACTGCAGCTGTGCTTTTTTTTTTTTTAATTTCAATCTGTGCTTGTTTAAACAGGAAAAAAAAAACAGAGGACCCGTTGACCCGGACCGAACCGGCCCGTTTCAACCGGGCCGGGTAAGGTCCGGTTCTTATTTTAAAATTTGTAATGCCCGGCTCGGCCCGGCCCGTCTCACTTTATTCCGGGTTCGGTCCGGTCCCTTCAAAAATGGGCCCGGCCCGGCCCGTGCCCACCCCTATTTGAAATAGTTGCATATAATTATGAAAAGGTACTACTTCATATGGCATAAGTATAAAGTTCACTCATGCCATAGTATGACATGCGTATGAGACTCTTGGTCTCGTATGTATACATCATGAAATCCAACTACTTATACGATATTTCGTAACCTGTAGCAAGCTAAAACTTGTAGATCTTTGACAGGGTCCCTGCTCGTTCGACTTATCAAGCAGCGTACTTCGATGGTGGGGTTGATCATGTCCCGTTGTTCTGAGTGGGAACTTATCCGTTTTGATGAGTGCTGCCAGCCTTTTTGGTTTCATCTATGTCGGAAACCACCTCCGTCAAACACAATTGTCCCGCTTTCCCTTCTGCCATCAGTCTCTTTGTGTTCTTGTAGTATGTAGCATAGAGAAGCAGCTGGGCTGATCCTAAAAGTAAGCCCAACCCATTTGGAATCTGAAAATGAACAGACCACCGGCCCATTTTAATTTGATCAACAAACATGTGCATGTGAGAACCATGTTCATCTTTTTTGGTATAATATTCTATTACGGAAATAGGGATTCAAACTTGAGCGTAAGAAAATGAAAATAATGCCATGATTAACTTACTTAACCTAAACACTAAATGTGTTTCTTAATTATTTATGCGTTCAATTTTAGGTTTAAGTGACATGATTAATTAACTTAGATGGAGGATTTACTATAAGTAAAGTTTGAGTTTGAGATCGTTACCGTCAAGATGATGTCAAAACGGAGCTGAGCATATGTGAACCAGGCAACGCTATTGAGAAAGGTAAACAATGAGAGTAAAAAGGGCATGTATTCCACACTTTTTGTCGTAATCACCAATTTCTGTCATATATGCACCAAAACACCATAGAATAGCATATGACAAAAATGAGGGAAAAAAATCATTTGGTATCATATATTAATTTACAGTACATAGAACATTGTCGATATAAAAGTTTATTGATATCCGACAATACATGAACAATATTGTCACATCCCGATTCGGGTCCCCACCACATCCCGGGCTCGACTCCGTCATAGCACGATATTGTCCGCTTTGGGCCCCCACCACACCCTCACGGTTTTGTTTCTGGGAACTCACACGAGAACTTCCCAGTGGGTCACCCATCCTGGAATTGCTCTTGCGCGAACTCGCTTAACTTTGGAGTTCCGATGGAACCCGAAGCTAGTGTGCTCCCAAAAGGCCTCGCGCTAGGTAGAGATGAGAATGTACATATAAGGCTTAGAGGATCCACTCCCTTGGGTGATGTGGGATTTTACAATCCACCCCCCTTAAGGGGCCCAACGTCCTCGTCGGCACACTTCCGGCCAGGGATTGGCTCTGATACCAAATTGTCACATCCCGACCCGGGCCCCCACCACATCCCATGCTCGACTCCACCGTAGCACGATATTGTCTGCTTTGGGCCTCGACCACGCCCTGGGTGATGTGGGATGTTACAAATATACCAAGCGCCATAAATTAGTATTGCTACTGGCCTATATAATAAAATGAGAAAAACAAAAATTGTTTGGTATCTGATTCTAGTTTAACCCCAAAATCATTTGATATTTGATACTACTTTTAACCCATAAAATTTAGGATTTAATCAAGAAACAGTTTTTATGAGTTAAATTTTTAGCCCGAGATTGTTAAATAATGAATTTAGGATAATTTTTTTTTTCTTAAAGTAACTTTAAAAGAAAAATTATGTAGACTATCCTAATTTAATTTTATGAACATTTTACCTAAAAATATTTAGATTCTGATGAATATTAAAAAAAAATCACTGAACCGACACCATAAAACTCATGGAACACTATGAAAGAATATGAAACACATGAAATAATTTTTTTTTTTAATTATTTTAGTTGTTGGATTTAAATCTGAACCCTTAGATCTATTTTTATCATTGAATTTGATCATATTGATTTGGGTAAATAGCCAAAATAGTCCCTGAGATTTGCATAACTCATCACTTTGGTCCCTAAGATTCCAAATCAATAAAAGTGGTCCCTGAGATTGTCCACCATCCATCATTTTGGTCATTCCATTAAAAACTCCGTTAAGTGTTCCGGAGCTCTTGACCGGAAGTTTGGGCAATTTTCAAAACTTATAACTCAATCGTTTCTTAACTAAATTCGACCCATAATATATCAAAATGAAGACAGGAAAGTGTAGAATAATATTATACCTATTTGGAAGCCCAATGGTTGCCGGAGATGGCGGGAAAATAGCCTCAAAGTTGACTGGTCTAAGTGAAAACTTGAAAACTCGCCGGAAACTTGGTAAACTTTAAACGTTCATAACTTCTTCAATACTCAAAGAAATCAAGTGATTTAAAAACAAAAATCATACTTCTCGATGAGACGAAGAGAATGGTACCTTTTTAGATGGCTAAATCTCCGTGGTTTGTCCGGAAAAAGGCTCGAAAATGGCTATCTTGGTCTCGAGTTAGCCACTTTTGAGCCGTTTTTCGGCCAAATCGCTGTGATATAGCCATCTAAAAAGATACCATTCTCTTTGTCTCGTCGAGAAGTATGATTTTCGTTTTTGAATCACTTGATTTCGTTGAGTATTGAAGAAGTTATGAGCGTTTAAAGTTTACCCAGTTTCCGGCGAGTTTTCCAGTTTTCACTCGGACCAGTCAACTTTGAGGTTATTTTTCGGCCATCTCCTGCAACCATTGGGCTTCGAAATAGTTATAATCTTATTCTACACTTTCCTATATTCATTTTGATATATTATGGGTCGAATTTGGTTAAGAAACGATTGAGTTACGAAGCTTTGAAAATTGCCCAAACTTCCGGCCAAGAGCTCCGGGACATTTAACGGAGTTTTTAATGGAATGATCAAAATGATGGATGGTGGACAATCTCAGGGACCACTTTTATTGATTTGGAATCTCAAGGACCAAAGTGATGAGTTATACAAATCTCAGGGACCATTTTGACTATTTAGCCTATTAGATTTTAGCCGTTGGATTCAATGAATTTATAAATATAAAATTAAAAAAAATACACATATATGGTAGCCCAGCCCACTAACTCATGGGGAATTCTGGCCTAAATTTGCTCCAAAAAAGAGTTTTGGGTTAAAACTCATATTTCGCCCAAGGGTTAGAGCAAGTTGGGGTAGGTTTAGAACCTAAAATTTGAGTTGTACTCCAAGGGTTGGAGTAAGTCTTAAAACATTGTCAATTGATATATCTAGTTGATTAGTTTATTGAAATTTCAACTAAGTATCAATAAAATACTAGGCACTGTAAATTAGTATCCTACGGGCCAATAATCATGACGTTTTTTTTTTTAACAAACGGGCTTAGCCTCACAATGAGCTAGCAATAATGTTGTTCATATTCGCTTTTTTAGCAAGAATCGAATCTAAAATTTCTCACTTATAACTTATAAGTGAATAGAAATATCACTAGACCGTAGTATTAAGTGACATAATCATGATCTTAAATGAAAAGAAAAATAAATAAATATGGTTGGGAGGGTAGTTACCAACTTACCATGACAGATAGAGGTGAGGCATACATCACGATGTTACCCAGAACGCAAACTAGGCCAACAATTAATGACCTCGTGCTGTATGTTTGGGCCAATTTGATAACAAGAAATGCCAGAAGAACCATGAAAACGAGCTCCAAAAGCAGCACGAGAAGCACTTTGAGCCTCTGCTTCTTGTCAGATGCGTAGATGAGGAAGAGGATGATGAAGGAAAGCTCAATGAAAACTCCAGTGCTATTGATGGTCACCAACAGAATACTGTGCGGGTGCACCATAGGCAATCCGTACAGGACCCATGCCATGCAGTTGAATAGGGTTGCAAGGTATGGGACTGGTGAGTATTGCTCCACTGACCCTTTTTTCCAAATTCGAACAAAGGTTTTCCTGCAAGTTAAATGGAAAATATTACTGCGTTTCGTTTTAAAACAAAAATGTTGTCACCTTCGAATAGGGAAAAATATGGAAATAAAATAGTGGAGGTCCGAGATATAATACATATGTGTCTAGATATAACAGAAACTTGATACCTGTAAAATTGTTTATAGTATTTCTTTTCTTTTTTTCCAAAAATGTAAATCATTGTGGGTTAAAGAATTCAAGAAACGGAGAAAAACCATGCTTACACTGGTGAGAGGGCCAGAGTGAGTGCGGTGAAGTTTCCTGAAAATAAGCAAAGGCGTTCACATCAAGTTTGGTTCTCAGATGATAAAGCAATCTATATATACACTGTACACATGAAAAATGAAAGAAAATAACTTTAAAGTTAATTTCTTCATTCTAACAAGAAGCAGCAAGTATACGAATCTCACGTATTTGAGTTCAAGGCATTAAAATAGCAATCATGTGTAATACAACCCAATTTTATCTCTGTAACTCACCCATGATACCGACCACAGTTCGAATAGCATCTGCAGAAACCATGGTTGTCAGTCGTCACTAGTTAATTAAGCTAGCTGATCAAGAAGAAGATGAAGAAATTGCAGAGATAATTAAGGCAAAGAAATTAAAGGGATGGGATATTAATAGTAAGAAGGAAATGAGGAGGAAAGTCGGTGAGGGTTGTCTTGTATAGTTTTGGTGGGTTGGATTGTAACTTGCAAATTAACAGAGAGAGAGAGGAGAGAGAGCTAGCTGTTAGGTCACTTGCATTGCATGGCATGTATTGGGTGGTGCAACATTTATAGCAACGATTTCACATGAAAAGATGGATCGAGAATAATGTAATCCATCCAAATGAGGGATTTTATTAATGTGCTCCGAATATGAGACAATACATTATATGTCATTATATAAATAAAAGAAAGGTTTTTTTTATTTTATTTTTTTTGATTAAATATTCATTCATTTATATAATGACAAATGACGTATGTACCATGTTTCATACATAATAGAAAATCTCACCATCCAAAGGATGGGAGAGACAGACAGACAGACATACAGAGTAAGTTTACCTTCGGACACTACGTACGTACCCTCAAGATTCTCGAAACCCTAGCCAGCAAAAGTTACAATACTCTGTCCTAGCAAGCAAACGTTACGGGACTTAAGAAAGTGACTCATGTTTATTGTGTTTTTTTTTTTTCTTCCATAGATTTGTAGCCATATTGATGCCCACTTCCCTCTGAATTCAATCAACTCTTGCCTAACCAAATCAATTATATTTTCTATGCACATGTAATTATGTAACTAGCTAGTATTAACTACATTGTAAAAGATGAAGAATTGCTACAAAGGAAGATGAAGATGATAGAGAGAAAAACAAGAAAGATTGTATTGATTAAAATGGAGAAAATGTATACAAAAGCACTTAAGGAAATGATAGCTATACAATCCCTTATATAGCCATATAACCTAATTACAATAATACCCTTCTAACTATACTAACCAATCTTATCCTTATGACAACCTACCAACACATTTCAACTAACTATATTCTTCATTACTAAGTAACCATGTCATCACTAATGACTATGGTTAATACTCCCCCCTCAAACTGAACTTGGTGTAGCCAAGTGAAGGTTGAACGAGCTAGAACACTGAAACTGATCTGGAACTGCAAGACAAAAATGACTGCAGGGGCTGTTGTCGTTCATATTTATTGGTGGTGGTTCTGTGATGGCACAGGATGTTCCAAAGTACATGATGGTTGCGGGAGAAAGAGCTGTGCTTCGTGGTCTTGGTCTGAACATACCCAACAAATTTTCGACTGTGAACTGAGAAGCCATAGTTGACACTGCCAAGAAACTAAATCTACCAAGGAGAATGACACTCCCAAGAAACTAAACTACCACGGAGAATGACACTCCAAGAAACTAAATCTACCAAGGAGAATGACACTCCAAGAAACCAAATCAGCCAAGGAGAATGACACTCCAAAGCACAACACAAATCTCACACTTCTACTAAAAATACCAAATAAGGAGACTGACACTCCATGAACACAAATCATACTGCAACTTAGGAGACTGACACTCCATGAACACAAATCATACTGCAACTGAGGAGAATGAAACTCCAAATCATACTGCAACTTAGGAGAATGAAACTCCAAGATTCATAGAAAGAATGACACTTTCTACTTTAAATTGACAAGAAAAACTAATACTTGCAGAGATCAACACATCAAGACCACAGCTTCACTTCAATTAAACCTTGAAAGTACATCAAAGACCACAGCTTCAAGAAATAAGCAACAAACAAAACCAGTAAACGAATTCACCTGATTTACCAAAATTGCACCACCAAATCTCCAAACAACCATACAGCGCCGTTTCAGATCACCAAACACGCAATCTTCAAGCAGCACCCAAACCAACGAAAGTCGTCACCAAATCATCAGAATCGTAGAAACTCCCACACGATGTTTGATGCAGAAAGAATAACACTGTCTTGTAAAGATTGACATTTTATTGACTAAAAAACTTCGTATTTCAACACATCACCATATCCAATACAATATATGCAGATGAACACAAACACCCAAATCAACACATATATCCCAGATCAATCAGAAATATCCCACTTCAACATCTTGAGAGTTTAGCAACCCAGAAATCAAAAAATTGACTATAATCTTCGAATTAAAGCCTAGAAGAATCCAACACTCTGATTTTGCACCTCTGCAACAACCCTTAAAGACGATAACAGCGGAAAGAACCAAATTTCCAGATCATCAATCTCCTTGCGGCATTTAGTTTCATTCAGACATTTTCACAAACACCATATATGCATAAAGAAGATGACAGATACAAGAAACAACCTGACAAAGGCCAAGATCCCACTGTCCAATCAGCAACACGCATACTCGTTTCTCATCAGCACGAGAACATGAAGAAGAAGCATTGAATCAACGGTGCAAAGAACTCAAACTTTGCTCTCAGTCGCAGAAACCCCAAATTTCCCGGAAATTTCTGCACTTCGATCGGTTCTCTGCTCGCAGCTCTCTCTGCGGCGTGCAGGACCAAAACCCATCTCAGAAGCTCGCTGTACAAATTGAACAGAGCCTGCAGAAACCCTGTTTCCCAGAAATCCAAACAACCCACTTCCATTCTTCAAGATTTCAGCTTTGTTGTCTTCAATGGCGACTTCTAATGACCACACTCGGTGGAATCCAAGAATCCCGCAGCACCCAGAATAACGCTCAAGTTGAAGACCGCGCTCGCTTCGCCGTCTAAGAACACAACAACGGCAAGAACCGGGATCACTTAAAGAAACCGTTGAAAAAGCAAAAGAACAACAGCAAGAAGAAAGAGAATCGGGTCGATGACCGGGTTGACGATATGATCGCTCTGAATTGTGATCTGGGTTTGAGCGATTTGCAGGTTTTGGTAAAACCCAGTTCGTCAGATTCGTCAAATGTCGAGAATTTGAAGCCCACAGAAGCTGACCATGGCGTTGAGGCTACGGTGTTTGAAAATTGTGCGGACGAGCTTGAATTGATCATCGGTTTGGAGCAGGGAGCGATTGGAGCAGGGAGCGAGTGATCTCGTTGATTCACCCAGTGATCTCGTTGATTCACACCTTCTCGTCGATTAGCGGAAGCACCGAAGAACTTGACGGAAATTTCAAGAAAATTTGAAGAGAAAACCTAATGAAAATAAAAACGATGAAAATGACGAAATCTAATTAAAAATGGAACCACCAGAATCAAAGGCGTGAGCCTGGTGGCTCTGATACCATATTAACTACATTGTAAAAGATGAAGAATTGCTACAAAGGAAGATGAAGATGATAGAGAGAAAAACAAGAAAGATTGTATTGATTAAAATGGAGAAAATGTATACAAAAGCACTTAAGGAAATGATAGCTATACAATCCCTTATATAGCCATATAACCTAATTACAATAATACCCTTCTAACTATACTAACCAATCTTATCCTTATGACAACCTACCAACACATTTCAACTAACTATATTCTTCATTACTAAGTAACCATGTCATCACTAATGACTATGGTTAATAGCTAGCAAGTCTAATTGGTGCAAATTTGAAGGTGCTATCTGAGATCATATACTCCATAATTATTATTTTTTTCTTTCTTCTTTTGTTTTATTCTGTATAATTGTCGGCATGTGGATCGTATTCTTTCTTTTTCAAGGGTGGTGGTAAGTGAGTCACACTCTCACTTCGAAATGTGAGTGGGTCATGCATTTATTCTTTCTCACTAAAGCATAATTTTAGGGAATTGTTATTAGCACTTTAAAAATTTCATTCTACACTCCTCACAAGTGTATTTTTCTTTCTAACTATAAAAAGTTTGAAGTATCAAATGAGATTTTTGGAGTGCTAATAACAACTCCCTAATTTTAATGTTAAGAAGATCAAAAATTTAAATTAAATTTAGTAATTAAATAATGTGTATTAATAAAAAATTAGTACGTTAATTGATACTTATTCAATAATTCAACCATTTCTTAATTAAAGAGATACTCATACATTTTAATTAAGTCATCGATTTTAATCCATAAATACTTGTACTAAAGTTGTATGCATGTCTTTTCCCAAAAAAAAAAAAAAAAAAAGTTGTATGCATGTCTTTTCTACAAGAAGCGATAGCATTTCATTAATGAATAAGAACAATTACAAGGGTTGCTACACTGGTAGATTTCTCCAGTAACCATTTTTTTTTCAAACGACAGATTTGTTAGATTAGATGTTAGGTTAGGGAGCCGATAGAGTTCGAACTCACGCCGTGGTGCAAGGGCGACACTTTTCTCCACCACTGTGGTACGAGGCCACTTGCAACCAATTCATTGATATGAAGATAATTTTTAGGGAGCCGACAAGATTCGAACTCACACTACTACGAAACCATTTATTAGTGTCGCTATGATAACCGACAAGAAACGTATATTACTGTCGGATATTAAGCAAAATCCGACAGAAAATGGATGCAATGGCGGATATAATAAGCGACATAATTGTCAACGTCATGAAATGAATTTTCCGACAGAAAATACTCTAAAACCGACAGAAATTGTGTCGGATATAACCGACAGAGAATTTATTAATAATGATTAATAAGAGCATTCTCTGTCGGATAAAACCGACAGAAAATATATTAATAATAAAAAATATATAAACCACTTTCTGAATCATTTCTTTCCCTTTCAAATGTATTAATTTCTGCATAACAATAAAGAACCAAGCCGTTGTTACTGCTGCTCAGAGAAGGCAACAGTATGAGATTTACTGCATAATGATTTATCAATACAAATTTGCAAAAAAGATTATGGCAGCAACTGCATGTACCTCAGAGACACATATTATGATTTTCACATAAACATTCATGGTGTTAATTCCTCTTGTGAACAGAACGTATCCGATTCTGAAAAGTTGGTTAAGACTGGAAGTTTCTTGCACATTAAGTGCTTGCGCCTCTGCAACAGCAACAAAACCAAAATGGTATCCGTCTTTACAATGTCGTATCCTGCTTTTTTATACATGTTGAATGGAGCTGTATCAATCATCCTGCAATGCAAGTACACCTCTCTTGAGGAACTCATCTGCGAGATTAGTTCCTCGCTTGCCTTCAAAAGATGCCATCCAATGCCCCTCCTGAAGATTTACGAAGTCATAATCTTAAATCAAGTCTCATTTGAGACACAGTGAACTAAGGCTTTCTCTTTTCAAATCTGGTGTTATATGTGGGTAGTTTTGTGATCATTCAGTTCAAAAAACAATACAATTACGAAAACCAAACGCATTCAATCTGCGAATTACGACAAGAATACAATGCAATGCAATTATGCCGAGCACATAACTTGCCCAAGAAACAACAATTGATAAAGTAAAACTTCAATTGGGGAAGCAAAACAAACCTCCGAAGCGATTTTTCACCGCCATGTTACTAATATAAGGCAAATTCTTGGGAGGAGTTGGTGTAGGAGGAGAGGCAACGGCATCCTTTTTGTTAAAGCAAACTTCCACAGTCCACGCCAAAAGCTCAACTTCATCTTCTTCTTCTACTTCTTCCAGTAGTTGTTCTTCTTCTTTGCCCTCTTCTTTTCTTCTTCTGTAAAACGTGACGAGCGTGGCGGTGTTGGGAAGAAGCTCCATTCTTTCAAACAAGTACTGCTTGACCAAGTAGCCCAGCACAGACACATACCCAGAAGGCAAATGCATCGACTCCGCGAACGACTCGGCGAGCAACCAAGCCATTACTGCTGCTTATGGATGAAGGGGTTTTATTTTGGAAAATTTTCATTACTGTTGGTTAAAACCGACATAAATATTTTTTTTAAATAAAAACCGACAGAAAATTTTCATTACTGTCGGTTATAACCGACAGAAACAAAATGGCGGCAAAAATTCCCCCAAAATTCCATCCGAAATTTTTATATTCCCCCCCCCAACCCCCAAAAAAAATTTGCTACGATTTAAAAAAATAAAATAATAATTGTTTGGTTTAATAAATAAATAAATAAATAATATGTATTTAAATAGAATACGTTTTTAAAAATTAAATAAATAATTGTTTGGTTTAATAGATAATTTTTACAATTTTGGTTAAATAGATAATAACCCATGTAAAATATACGATAAAGAAACAAAAAGAGAATTGTACAATGAAAATGTCATTACACAAACTACTAAATATTGTCTAATCAATACTTGAAAAACATAAATAAAAATTTAGCACAAATTACTTTTCCCACTTCAAAATTTAGGCAAATTTAACGGAGATATGCATTTTACGAAACTAGTTTCCATGATCTAACCGTCAAACTTGTTTGTAGATAGTTTAAGATCGCATATGTAAAAAATCGCAAAAAAAAAAAAAAAAACATTCAGAGATTAGGTAACGGAACAAAAGTTTTCGACGGTTATAAACAAAAAATCACAATTTAACGGTTATTTTAGCTCTGGTTTTACAGCTACACTCCTCGATCCTATAAGAATGCAATGAACGAATTCGATCTTTAATTTAAAATATTTACACTAGTGAATACCACAAAATCTTATTTTATACTTAATGGAAGTATAATATTAACTCTAAGTATTTGTTTAATCTACCGTTTAGACGCGATACGCATTCTACGAAATGTTTTTCAACGATCCAACCGTCAAACTTATTTGTACACACTTCAAGATTGCATATGTAAAAAATCGTAAAAAACAAAAATTCAGAGATTACGTAACGGAACAAAAATTTTCGATGGTTATAAACGAAAAATCACAATTTAACGGTTATTTTAGCTCCGATTTTAATGATTTTTTACAACTACACTCCTCGACCCTATAAGAATGCAATGAATAAATTTGATCTTCAATTTAAAATATTTACACTAGTGGATACCACAAAATCTTATTTTATACTTAATGGAAGTATAACATTAACTCTTAAGTGTTTATTTAATCTACCGTTTTGATGCGATACACATTCTACAAAACTTTTTTCAATGATCTAACCGTCAAACTTGTTTGTACACACTCCGAGATCACATACGTAAAAAATCACAAAAAACAAACATTCAGATATTAGGTAACAAAACAAAAAATTTTGACGGTTATAAACAAAAAATCACAATTTAACGGTTATTTTAGCTCCGATTTTGATGATGTTTTACAGCTACACTCCTCGACCCTATAAGAATTCATTGAACAAATTTGATCTTCAATTTAAAACATTTACACTAGTGGATACCACAAAATCTTATTTTATACTTGATGAGGAAGTATAACATTAACTCTAAGTGTTGGTTTAATCTACCGTTTTGATGCGATACGCATTCTACGAAACATTTTTCAACGATCCAATCGTCAAACTTGTTTTTACACACTCCAAGATCGCATACGTAAAAAATCGCAAAAAACAATCATTCAGAGATTAGGTAACCGAACAAAAGTTTTCGATGGTTATAAACGAAAAATCACAATTTAACGATTATTTTAGCTTCGATTTTGATGATTTTTTGCAACTGCACTCCTCGATCCTATAAGAATGCAATGAATGAATTCGATCTTCAATTTAAAATATTTACACTAGTGGATAAATCTTATTTTATACTTAATGGAAGTATAACATTAACTCTTAAATGTTTGTTAAATCTATCAATTTGATAGGATATGCATTCTACGAAACTAGTTTCAACGATCCAACCGTCAAATATGTTTGTATATACTCTGAGATAGAATGTGTAAAAAATCGCAGAAAACATTCAGAGATTATTCTGGCGGCCGTCCAAAATTTTGCTTTGTTCATGTCGGTTATATTTGATAGGGCCATGAGTGAAAAAAAAAATTTAAAACATGTGTTTATTTATTTATTTTTTATCAATATAACATTTTAAAATAATAAAATCAGACATGATAGAGTACACCAAATGTTCATGTGTGTTTATGTGCCAGACAATGTGCTTTGTGACGCATTGAAAAAAATTGTTTGAATTTCTTTGTATCTTGTTGCTTGCCTGTGAGGGAGCATAATCCTTATTATAAAAATGATAGAGTTTCAGATTGTAGTCTGTTGTTATTATTCTCTCAGAAAATTTATGGCTTGTGGGAATTGGGTTCATTAGACTTTAGGGTCATGAATGAAATTTTTTTTTAAATATATATTTATTTATTTATTTTTAATCAATATAACATTTTAAAATAATAAAATTTTCATTTCTGTCGGTTATAGCCGCCAGAGTACTAAAATAACAACCGCCGGAAAGTAAAATAATAAAATAGTCAATTTCTGTTGGTTATAACCGCCACCATTAACTTAAAAACCGCCAGAATCTGTCAAAAATATTTTTTTTTTAAAATTCAAAAATACTGTCGGTTATAACCAACAATATTTTTTTGATATCCGCCACTAAATATCCGCCAGGACTTTATGTCGGATACAACCGACATGATTTTTCTAATATCTGCCACTAATTAAATGATGTGTCGGATATAATTTATCCGACAAGATTTTTCTAATATCTGCCACCATCATCCGCCACCTAAAACTAATATTGTAGTAGTGTCATGCCGTGATGCAAGAGCAACACTCTTCTCCACCACTGTGGTAGAGGGCCACTTGCAACCAATTCATTGATATGAAGATAATTTGCACAGACAACCATAAAAGTAATCTCTAAAATGGCTACCACAAGTAGCATCGACACCAACACAAGCACCAACAATACAAATCTATCACAAAAATAGCAAACGTAACAAACCTAAACCGAGGCACCCACAATCTCATTGCCAAATATGAGATCATATCAAATCAAATCATTGTTGATAAACGAGACCACATAACTCGACTTTGATTAGTTCTAATAGGTTACCAACAATACTGAAGCAACCGGACTTCAATCGCAATCCAAAGAAAGAAAGAAAGAAAAATATCAAAGGAAAATGGAAATGGTAGAAGCATTTCTACCTTATAGATGTCATCATTGTTGATCATATCTCTTTGACTAATTGAGTTGAATGTGAGGGTAAAACACTAAAACTCGCCTATATAAACAGTTCGAAGGTCGCATTATATTGGTTAGGAGAAAAACATGCATATAATGGGAACACTGGTGGAGCCATTAACAAGGCTGCGGTGGGCTGTAAAATAGAGAGAGATTTAGAGCTTGTTTGGATGTGCTTTTAAAATGACTGAAAGTACTTTTGGTGAAAATATTTTTAGAAACAATCCTTAGTAAATATTTTAGTAAATCTTGGAAAAACACTTAAAGTACTTCTTGGAAAAAGCATATAACTAGTGCTTCTTGTAGAAAACACTTAAAATGCTTCTAGAAATCAAACACTTTTTTTCTAAAAGCACTTTCAGTTATTTAAAAAGCACATCCAAACAAATGCTTAGTTAATTATGCTTAAAAATACTAATTATTTAGACTATCTTGTTATTTTTAAGAGAGCTACTAGCACTACTACAAAATTATCTATAACTGTCGGTTCAAAAACCGACAAAAAATGTATATTACTGTCGGATTTTAAGCAAAATCCGACAGAAAATTGATGCAGTGGCGGATATAATAAGCGACAGAATTGCTAGCGTCAGGAAATGAATTTTCCGACAGAAAATACTCTAAAACCGACAGAAATTGTGTCGGATATAACCGACAAAGAATAAATTAATAATGAATAAATAATAGCATTTTCTGTCGGATCAAACCGACAGAACTTGTTCGGTTATAATCGACATGGAATATATTAATAATAAATAAGACCATTTTCTGTCGGATAAAATCGACATAAAATATAAAAACCGACAGAACTTGTGTCGGTTATAACCGACATGGAATATATTAATAATAAATAAGACCATTCTCTGTCGGATACAGCCTACAAAAAATAGATTAATAATAAAAAAATAATATAAAAAGGACATGATAGCATTATCCCTTCTCCTTCTCCTTCTCGTTGAGCAGTCTTCTTCTGCTCGAAATGACCCAACATGCTTGAACCAGATTCTGCAGCTAATGAGCAAACCAAATTGAGCTAATAAGGTACACCATATTCTTCACTTCCTACAGTTCATCCTGAAAATACAAAGCAATGATGATCAAATTGGTTGACCATCTCTGGCCACTGATTGATGAAATGGCGAAGAGTATGATTTGGCACCATGGATGGATCGTGAAGCTTCTGTATTGTGATAGGACATGAGAGATTACCTGAGGAAAGCTATTTTTCGATGCTCAACTTGTCGTAGGTTTGGCATGTGCAGAGAGTGACTAGATCTTTGAACAAGTCCACACTGATTAGGCATTTGAACATATGGGGAATTCTCATTTCTTCAACTTGTTCTTTCATATTTGGACAATGGATGAAAACCCAACTCAAACAAATTTATAAATGCGTGTGTGTGTGTATGTGTGCGGGTGAGGGGTGGGGGGGGGGAAGAATAACATTACCAACATGCAAAACATGAATTAAATCATAGGTGGAAGCATGTGGAAGGACTTATAGTGCTTTGCTTGTCTCTGTGCTCAAGGGCTTGCATAGCTTCTGCCTTGTTCATCCATGGTGATTGAAGCAAGAAGGAGAAGGAACTGAGGAGAAGAGAAAATAGGGAAGGGAGAAACACCGGCGCAAGGAAAGAGATGGAGGGGTTTTATTTTGGAATATTGTCATTACTGTCGGTTAAAACCGACAAAAACATTTTTTTTTAAATAAAAACGGACAGAAAAGTTTCATTACTGTCGGTTATAACCGACAGAAACAAAATGGAGGGAAAAATTCCCCCAAAATTCCCTCCGAAAATTTCCCCCTCAAAATTTTGTTACGATTTTAAAAAATAAAATAATAATTGTTTGGTTTAATAAATAAATAAATAATATGTATTTAAATAGAATACGTTTTTAAAAATTAAATAAATAATTGTTTGGTTTAATAGATAATTTTTACACTTTTGGTTTAATAGATAATAACCCATGTAAAATATGCGATAAAGAAACAAAAAGAGAATTGTACAATGAAAATGTCATCACACAAACTAAATATTGTCTAATCAATACTTGAAAAACATAAATAAAAATTTAGCACAAATTACTTTTCCCACTTCAAAATTTAGGCAAATTTAACGAAAAATCACAATTCAACAATTATTTTAACTTCGATTTTAATGATTTTTTACAGCAACACTCCTCGTGTCACATCTCGTCCCAAAATAAATTTATCGACGGTATGAAATTACTAAAGTACCCTTGATCGTTGGTGGTGTTGTGTGAATTAAGTTGGATTTTTGGAACCAATCCTCATTTTTCCTAAGTTTTTGGACCTAATGGGAAGTTAGACAATTGTTTGTTTTGATTGGTTGCATTTGGACCACACACACACACCCACATCATCCACTCCCGTGCTCTCTCTCTCTCTCCTCCCTCACGGATCTTTCCCATTTTCCGTACAAACCGAACGGACAACACCTAAACCAAGCCAAATCTTCACAGATTGAGGGATTTAAGGTCACCATCTTGTTCCTTGTGACCTTACGAGCCGATTGGTACCATTTTTAGGACCGGAGACCTTCGAAAACCCGAAACCCCAGATTCATGCACTGTTCATGCAATCGTAAAAGCGGAGTTTTTAAAGGATTTTAAGTTCACAGGGAGCTTTAGAAGGTTTTTACGAAGCTCGGAGTGATTCGTTGGAAGAATTTGGACGTCGGGAAGTGGAGATCGACGAGTTGCAGGTTTAACCAGATTATAAAGGGATTTTCCGGCGAGTTTCCATCGATTTTAGGACTTTTGGAAGGTAAGGTTTTGTTCCTCATGTTATAAGCTTCATTTTGGAACAAGTTTTGTGGAATTTGGTGCAAAAATGAGAAAGATATGAGGTTTTACATATTTTTTTCCAGTTTTCGACGGACGGTGTTGGCAGCGGCGACCGGCGAAGCTAATCGGAGAAGACGAGAGAATATTCCGTCAAAGTTGACGGAATATTTTGACGCCGTCAGGTTAGTTTTAACGAAATATTCCCCTAACGACGTTAACTGTACCGTCAGTGTGCCTGGCATGTGGCTGCGCGTGGCCGGTGCGTTTGGCCGTGCCTTGGCCGGCGCGTGGCTGTGCATGGGTGGTCGGAAAAATATTCTAAAAATATGGGGATTTTCCTGAGGTTGTGTAGATCACGTTGGTATATTCATATACCCAAATTGAGCATTGTATGAGAAGTTATTACATAGTTTGGTATATGTGCTTTTAAATAACGTTTTTATAGATATTTCTCATATAGGCGAGACTTATCCGGAGGACAAGCATAGCCAGGCTAGGCGTGGGGGTTACGACCCGGCTACTTATCAGTGAGTGGGCTTTTGTTTTCAGTGTGTATATATATATATATATACACACACACTTGACGTTTTTCCCAGAAAACGTATTTAAAGGAAATGTGATTTTAATGCCATGTCATACTTGCATCATATTTTAGTATATGCATTATCATAATTATGCATATTGTTGCATGGTGCTGCGGAGGCCCAGGTAAGCTACAGGTGAGTATATTATGCTGGTAGTGATTATGAGATAGATGGTGATGATGTTGAGATGTGTATTGAGCTCATTAATCTGCACCCCGGTGTTAGTGCTCCCGCCCAGAGTTAGGGGCACAGCCTTTACGTGTATGTTCACCTCCCGCACCACACGCTCGCCTTGGATCCAAGTTAGGTACACAGCTTGTCGTATAGACCACTATAAGTGGGTTCGACTTGTAGGTGACCCGCGATCTTTCGCACAGCTTCACGTGATCGTAGCATTAGAGCGTATTGTTATACACCCAGCCTGTCGTATAGACCACTATAAGTGGGTTCGACTTATGTGCAAATATGTATATACATGATGAGATATGTGATGAGATACGTGACGTATATACATGATGAATTATGTGATGAATATGTGATTGAGATATGATTGAGATGAGCTCTAGATTCCGCTGTGCAGATCACGTTAGGTGACTCCGGATGACAAATGATTTATATTGAATTGCATCACCTGGCTTACATTTGTTATATTGTGATATTGGACATGGCATACGCATGGCATATTCATGTTTGAATGCGTATTTTGATGATGATGAATTCTGTTGAGATTTAGTATATGTATATACTATTTTCTAGGAAATTATACAGGTTTTACGACGAGGGGATAGAACTTTTGATAACGAAATGGTTTTCGAAAAACTTTGTTTTTGCCCACTCACGCTTTTGTTTTTCACCCCTCTAGGTATTAGGTAGCGTTTGTTTGTGGCTCACGAGGACTCTAGTGGAAGTTCTGACAGTACATCACTTATGTAGGAACCCTTCAGATATTGTTTAATTAGTACTTCTTATGCTTGACTGCACTTAGGCTAGTTAAGCTCTGATTGTCTATTCACACTTATTTCCTATATCTTAATCGCTTCCGTACTGTGCACATGGTTACGTCACCCTCACGTGACGGCCAGCATGCTTCGATCTTGGTCGGGGTGTGTCTCCTTAACCCTATAAGAATGCAATGAATAAATTTGATCTTCAATTTAAAATATTTACACTTGTGGATACCACAAAATCTTATTTTATACTTAATGGAAGTATAATATTAACTCTAAGTGTTTGTTTAATCTACCGTTTTGACGCGATATGCATCCTACGAAACTTTTTTCAACGATCCAACCGTCAAACTTATTTGTACACATTCCGAGATTGCATACGTAAAAAAAAATCATAAAAAAAAAACATTCATAGATTACGTAACAAAACAAAAGTTTTCGACGGTTATAAACGAAAAATCATAATTTAACGACTATTTTAGCTCCGATTTTAATGATTTTTTACAGCAACACTCCTTGACCCTATAAGAATGCAATGAATAAGTTTGATCTTCAATTTAAAATATTTACACTAGTGGATACCACAAAATCTTATTTTATACTTAATGGAAGTATAATATTAACTCTAAGTGTTTGTTTAATCTACCGTTTTGACGTGATATGCATTCTACGAAACTTTTTTCAACGATCCAACCGTTAAACTTATTTGTACACACTCCGAGATTGCATATGTAAAAAATCATAAAAAACAAACATTCATAGATTATGTAACAAAACAAAAGTTTTCACACAATTCAACGGTTATTTTAGCTCCGATTTTAATGATTTTTTTACAGCAAAACTACTCGACCCTATAAGAATGCAATGAATAAATTTGATGTTCAATTTAAAATATTTACACTAGTGGATACCACAAAATCTTATTTTATACTTAATGGAAGTATAATATTAACTCTAAGTGTTTGTTTAATCTACCGTTTTGACGCGATATGCATCCTATGAAACTTTTTTCAATGATCCAATCGTCAAACTTATTTGTACACACTCCGAGATCGCATATGTAAAAAATCACTAAAAACAAACATTCAGAGATTAGGTAACAGAACAAAAGTTTTTTACGGTTATAAACGAAAAATCACAATTTAACGGTTATTTTAGCTCCGATTTTGATGATTTTTTACAACTACACTCCTCGACCCTATAAGAATGCATTGAATGAATTCGATCTTCAATTTAAAATATTTACACTATTGAATGAATTCGACCCTGCAAGTATAACATTAACTCTTAAGTGTTTATTTAATCTACCGTTTTGACGCGATACACATTCTACGAAACTTTTTTCAATGATCTAACCGTCAAACTTGTTTTTACACACTCCGAGACCGCATACCTAAAAAATCACAAAAAACAAACATTCAGAGATTAGGTAACATAACAAAAGTTTTCGACGGTTATAAACGAAAAATCACAATTTAACGGTTATTTTAGATCCGATTTTGATGATTTTCTACAGCTACACTCGTCGACCCTATAAGAATGCATTGAACAATTCGATCTTCAATTTAAAATATTTACACTAATGGAAGTATAACATTAACTCTTAAGTGTTTGTTAAATCTATCAATTTGATAGGATATGCATTCTACGAAACTAGTTTCAACGATCCAACCGTCAAATATGTTTGTATATACTCCGAGATAGCATGTGTAAAAAATCACAAAAAAAAAAAAAAACATTCAGAGATTAGGTAACGAGACTGTGATTGAAAAAAAAAATATTTAAACCATTTGTTTATTTATTTGTAATAAATTTAACATTTTAAAATAATAAAATAGTCAATTTCTGTCGATTATAACCACCATAATATAAATAATAACCACCAGAAACTAAAATAATAAAATAGTCAATTTTCGTCGGTTATAACCGCCACCATTAACTTAAAAACCACCAGAATATGTTTAAAATATTAAAACAAAAAAGAATTCAAAAATACTGAGGGTTATAATAATTTTATGGTGGTTAAATCCGCCAGGAATTTATGTCCGATATATCCGACAGAAATTAACTTTTATCCGGCACTAAATAAATTATGTGTCGGATATCTTTTATCCGTCATAATGACTTATTAACCGTCACCATCGTCCGACACCTAAAGCTAATATTGTAGTAGTGTAGACCCACCCCATTGTCTTATTTTCCCACACACATTATAATCCCACCCACCTTAAAAAGTTAAAAAATTAAAATGCTATTTCCCCACCCACTATTATTCTCAAAATAACCTTTAATATATACATACATATGAAATTATAAAATTCTTTTAAAAAATATAAACAAATAATATGTAAATGAAAACAACTAACGTCTGCAAATTCAAATGGAAACGACAGAGGTATCCAAATTCAAAAGAATTCGACAATGACAAATTAAAAAATACTATGGACAAATTCAAATGACTCGCACACAAATTATTCTTCTACCATGTCAATGGAAACATAATCTTATACCTCATCCGTAGAAGCGTCATCTTCCACCTCTTTAATGAAAAAAGTCATCTTCTAAGTCCATTGATATTTTTTTACTTTCGTTGAATGAAAGGAGATGAAAATATGAGTTAGGGTTTAAGGTAGACAAATCGTCTCCCACTCCCAACCTTTTTTTTAAAAAAAAAAATTAAGCAAAACAAGATAATTAATTTCCTTATCAATATTTTTGCAAATGGAAAAATTTATAATTAAAAAATTTATTAAAAGGTGGGTGGCAAGATAAGACATTGGGGTGGGAATAACATCACTCATTTTTAATTGTTATAGCCAAGGTTCTAAAAATCGCTAGGCTCTAGTCGGGCGGCGGGTAAGGGCCTAGTGCCTAGGCGGCTAGGCGGGGCTTAGGCGGATTTATGTAAATTTATTATATATCTTGTAAATAAGTGCCTATTTACACCTAAAAAAAACTATACTTGTATGGATAATAAAATAATGATAAAATGCAAATTAGGTACACCATTTCCATAAGTATTGGATGAACTTGTAGTAAATCCATCATTTGCAAATTAGGTACACCATTTTCATAAGTATACCACCATGAAACCAAAAAAGAAAAAAGCACACAATTAATAAAAAAATATATAAAAAAAACCGAATAGGACCGCCTAGGTGCCGCCTAGCTCTCCGCCTAGGCCTGCCTAGCCCTCTGCCTAGGCCCGCCTAGCCCGCCTAGCTTCCAGCCGATTTTTCCAAACGCCTTCCCCAAAATCAAGGCGGGGCTCCACCGCCCAGCACCTAGGCGCCTCCTAGGCCGATTTTTAGAATAGTGGTTATAGCCCGCCTAGTAAATAAAAAATCTGGACAATAACTATTTTTAGAAACAATAAGAGTTAGTAAATGTTAAATAAATTGTTTATTTAACCAATATCGAAAGTTAATATTATTAAATAATAAATTTTATTAACACACGTCTCTTAAAGAATAAAATATAATTACTAATAGTTAACATTGGTTATTTAATTCAATTCCGAATTCAAACGGTTCCTAGAAAGTAATTATTAACTTTTAATCTCTACTAATTAATAAAACACTCATTGTTAACCAAAGCCCTATAATTACCAGTTTAACCCTTCAATTAAAACATAACATTAATAAAAAATATGGAGCAGAAATGTAATTTCACACAACCAAATTTTGCTGTTTTTTTTTTCAAAACCTCACTTACATGTAATTCTAACATATATCTAATTAAAAAAAAACTAAAAAAAAAAAAAAACTTCCCACTCCCACATTTTCTATCACTCTCTTCCTCTCTCCTTCTATTTCAAAAACAAAAATAAGTTTTTTTTCTCACACACTTTGTGTGTGCCCATATGCTAGTATTTTATTAAAAGAATGTTAGCTACTTTTTCTGTTTCACTTTCTCAACTTACATTTCTCATGCACATTTTGACATGTAGATTCCACTTACACACAATTAAACTACAATCACCTTTCCCATTCACCTTCTCCCCGTCAATAAGTAGTTTTCGTTTTTGGAATTGTTATTAGCACTTCAAAAATCTGGTTCTACACTCCTCACAAGTGTACTTTTCTTTCTAATTATAGAAAGTTTGGAGTGCCAAATGAGATTTTAGGAGTGCTAATAACAATTACCTTCTTTTTATTGCATTTGCAACTTTAAATGTTTTCTTTGTTAAATTTAGTTGAAATTTGATTTATGCAGAGTGATAAATTTCTTATTCAAATATTACCTTCAAATATATTAGAGTAAATTGTACAAATGGTCCCTCAACTTTAATCAAATTGGAGCAATGGTCCCTCAACTAAAAATCAAATTTGAATAAGTTTATGTAGGTAACAAAAAATTTAAACATTCAATTTTGTAATAATATTAGCTTAATCCACCCACGAAATAATTTTTGACTCCACTATTGAATGGGAGGTTTACTTATTTCTCCCACCAGCTCAAACATGTTGAGATATGTTGAATCTCCGTTGAAAAACCACATATCATTCAATCACCAACATTCACATTATTTGATTTACAAAATTTAATTTAAAATTTTAATCTCTCTAACATTATTTATTTTATATATGCAATAAATAAACACAATTTATTTAGTTGTACCAGTTCTTTTATAAACCCCGTTTAATTGGGTTTGTATTATGGAACGCACATCATGACAAAAGTAACTAATATCGGATACGGAGGCATCAACGTTTAAGTTGAAGTGAGCCTGTAGACTAATTATGTCACGCTGTCCACTGACTTTAAAACCGTCCAAAAAATTTCAAACACTGTTATCCATCTTTTTCGTTCAAACTGTTGAGGAATAATGGATGTTAAAAAGGGAGAGGCTAAAATGATTAAAAACAAAATTAATTTTTATTTCATTTATTTTCTGAAAATTTTGGGATTGGTTTGTGTAATTTTTTAACGCAGGCCTAATGACATATGTTTAGTGACCGATTTGCATGAGAATTTCTCAACATTTATACTAATCTGTTCATCTCAAATGATTCAAAAAGAGATGCCCTAGATACGCGTAAAAATCTGGAAATTGCACTAATATAAGTTGATGGGGGTAAAGAAGTATCCCGACATGCATAAGTCTCTGAGATTGACATAACTCCTCATTTTGATAGTAGGCTTAGCCTTACAATGGGCTAACAATAATGTAGTTCACATTCGCATTTGTTGAGAATAGAACCTAAGATCTTTCACTTACAACTTACAAGTGAAGAGCAATACTACTAGACCGTAGTACCAAGTGTCCGGTTTCTGAGATTTAAAATCGATAGAAGTGGTCATCGAGATTGTCCACCGTGAATCATTTTGGTCATTCTGTGAAAAATTTCCGTAAATTGAGGACATTTTTGTCAAATCAATTTCTTCATTTGAAGTGATGGTTTCTTCAATTTAACGAAAATTTTCTGCATAAGGCTGACCAAAAGGATTGACGGTGGACAATCTCATGGATCACTTCTATTAATTTTAATCTCATAGATCAAAATGAGAAGTTATGCATTCTCAGATACCATTTTGGCTAAAAATCCTAATTATGCTCTCTTATCATCCTAATATTCTAGTGTCAATTAATGCATGTTTTGATATATATATATATATATATATATATATATAATACAATAATATATTTATAGTAGGAATGGAGAAATAAATTAATATCTAACTCGTCATTTATGAGATTCAAATTTAAGGCATTTTACTTACAAGCGAATTGGAATACTACTAGATTGAGATCTTATTCATTTTCAATTTTTGATCAATCTCCTTTGGTTTTATCCACGTCATTATTTCAATAATAAAATATTTCATGTCAACATATTTAAACTTATAATTAAACTTTTGTTAACCATTTCCAAATAGATCCATTTAGCGTTAGAAACGTTACATTTGACATATTTACATTTGAGGACGGATCCGTAGCACCAATTTTTTTTACACAACCCCTAACACACATTTTTCTTCACTACAAATGAATGTCTTAATGACATTGGATTGTCTAACTTTTTTGCAAAGATGATCTATAAATGAGTTCTAAAAGATAGATGGTCCGGATCTTAAAATACATAACGAAGTGGGCCTTACAAAAACCGTGTGTCAAAAGTTATGTAAATCCGCACCCTTTATATTTATGACTAAATCTTGAATTATATATTTGTATTCTTAATTTATACCCATTTTTTAATTTGCACCAACTTTTTTAATTTGTACCAAATTTTTATTTTTAGTTCTATTTGTACCCATATATTTTTTTCCTCCCATATTTTTAAATTTTTATTTGTATCCATAATTTTTTTTAATCTTTTATTGTACCCGCAATTTATTCGTAAGGTACCCATTTTTTTCTAAAAAAAAAATGTACCATTTGTTATATATAAATATGTAAAATGCACCAAATTTTTTTTTTTTGTAATATCGATTCACTTTTTTATTTATAACCTACCCATATTTTTATAATAAAATGTACCTTTTAATTTAAGAAAAATTACACATAGAGTGTACTTTTAATACTTAATTATATATTGAGAAAACACTTTTTTAAACATTTCAAGGAGAAACAAAAGTTAATGCATATGAAAAATGACATCATTGACTTTTTCTCTTTAGAGTGTAAGTTACGAAAATATTCTTTATATTAAAATTCAAAATGTGAGTTTTTTGCTCAACTTCCACCACTCCTCAAACAAGATCCAAAATGGCAGACCGAGCCCCCGAGAGGCAATCAAATCCCCAAAGAAAAAGATATGGATATTCTTAAATATAGTCCAAATTTGTCTCACTTGGTGGCTGGCTTTATGAAGCAAATATAAACACAAGGTGAATAGGAAGCCACATTGAAATTGTTGTTGACTGCAACTTCTTTCCGTTAGTGGCAAAAATTGGTTAAATCCGAATCGGCCACCAAACTACTCTCTCTCTCTCTCTTTCTCTCTCTCTCTCTCTCTCTACGATTCAAACATTTCAACCTCACTGCAACTGAATTCATGCCGTCAATCTTCAATCACAAATTCACAGCCCAAATCTCGAAGGTACCTTCTCAAATTCCAGTTCATTTATAAGGTTTTGATTCCAATTGATTTAAGGTTCAAGATTCACCATCCAATTTTTAAATTTTCTTTCAGAGTTTGTGATTAGAGTTAAAATTTGACGCTCATAGCGCAGATAAAGCCCCATACACTGCTAATTCAGAGCAAGAAGAAAAGGGGGCCGACAAATCAGTACCATATATGCAATTTAATCATTGCTCTAGTCGCCTTGTCATTATTCGGTACTTATATTGGTCAAGAAGGGAACATTTCAACTGGTATTTTCAAAAGGTAACATTCGAACTGGTAATTTCAAAAGTTTCACTTATTTCTAGATACAAGAAAAGACACTTGAACATTTCGGCTCACGTTTCACCTTGCTTCCGTGTGAAAGAGGGAAATTATGTTAGTATTAGTTGAAGACAGATTGAATTGATTATGCAAAAATAGTTCAGGACGGGTTGAACTGATTCTGCAAAAATGGTAGAGGACTGGTTGAACTTTGAACTGATTATGCAAAAATGGTCGACGACGAGTTAAGTTGATTATGCAAAAATAGTCAAAATTTGGTTGAACTGATTCTGCAAAAATAGCCGACAACGGATTGAATTGATTCTGCAAAAATGGTTAGACAGGTTGAATTGATTCTGCGAAAATGGTCGAAGACTAGTTGAACTGATTCTGCAAATAGTCGAGGACGAGTTGAATTGATTCTGCAAAAATGGTTAAGGACGGGTTGAACTGATTTTGCAAAAATGGTTGAAGAGGGTTGAACTAATTTTGCAAAAATGGTCGAAGAGGGGTTGGAACTGATTATGCAAAAATGGTCGAATAGGGTTGAACTGATTCTACAAAAATGATCGATGACGGATTGAACTGATTTTGCAAAAATGGTCGAAGACGAGTTGAATTGATTTTGCAAAAATAGTCGAAGATGGGTTGAGCTTTTGACACATTAATTTTATTGGAGTTGTGAGGACTGAGTTTTATTAACAGCCTAAAACCTTAGGGGTACAACTGATATTTTAAAACATTGTTTCCATGTTTTTGAGTTGGGTTTTGGTTGTTTTTATGTTTTTGTCTCTCGTTGACTTGTTTTAAAAACTATTGGTGTTCCTTGAAATATAGTAAAAGTTTTTGTCTCTATATATAAAGCTCCATTTAATTTAAAAAGTACTGATATTTAAAATAAAATATTTTATTTTGAAAAAAATAAAAGATTAGATCAAATTTCACACAATTCAAGGAAAAAAATATTTAATTATAGCAAGTGGCCCTATGGTGAGGGCATGGATTGCAGCTCCCCAATAAAACAAAGAAAATGTGAGAGGTCCTGGGTTCAATGCTCCGAGCTGGTGAGTCTGCTTGACTGTGGCCATGAGTAGGGTGAAATTCCCCATAGCCTTTCCTGCCCCAGAAGGAGTGGATGACCGTTACTTGCCATCAGTTGTCTCCCTTTTTAAAAAGTAAAAAAAAAAGGAAAAAAAAAATTAAAAAATCCGTATATGGTATTAATTTTGGACACACACATTTTTTTACTTCTCACATACCTTTTTAATTTTTGACATGTCGGATTGGATGAATTGAAGAAGATTAAAGGACATAAATTAACAAGGGGAGTGTGAGAAATTAAAAAAAAAAAAAGTGTGTGGATAGCACTCCCTTAATTTTTGCATGATTTAGGAAGAATTTAATAATAGTATGTAGGGGAGTGGGCTAAGTCGTACAACGAACTTGCCATAATAAAATGATTCAACCTTGCCTTTGATGAGAATCGATCATAAGTCATTCCATTTATACATAAAGAAGAATACAACTAGACCTAGTACTAAGTGACCACAATGAATTGAATTTGAATTCGCATATTATATGGAAGTGGATTTCGGTTTACGAAAAACCCCTTTTGACTTTCAGCATAAGAGATGGATTTAAATTTGTGAAACACTATGAAGAATACAACTTGTAACATCCCACATCGTCCAGGGGAGTGATCCTTTTATGTATATTCTCATCCCTACCTAGAACAAGGCCTTTTGGGATCTCACTGATTTCGGGTTCCTTAGGAACTCCGAAGTTAAGTGAAAAGGAGGCCAGAGCACTCCCAGGATGGGTGACCCACTGGGAAGTTGCTTGTGAGTTCCCAAAAATAAAACCGTGAGGGAATGGTAAGCCCAAAGCGGACAATATCGTGTTACGGTGGTGGAGCGGGCCCGGGAAGTGGTCCCCCCGACCAGTGGGGACCACTTCTCGGGCCCGCTCCACCACCGTAACACGATATTGTCCGTTTTGGGCTTACCATTCTCTCACGGTTTTGTTTTTGGGAACTCACGAGCAACTTCCCAGTGGGTCACCCATCATGGGAATGCTCTGGCCTCTTTCTCGCTTAACTTCGGAGTTCCTACGGAACCCGAAGCCAGTGAGCTCCCAAAAGGCCTCGTGCTATATGGAGGTGGGAATATACATTTAAGGATCACTCCCCTGGGCGATGTGGGATGTCACAATCCACCCCCCTTAGGGGCCCGACGTCCTTGTCGGCACAGTCACGGCTAGGGTTTCCCCAAAGCGGACAATATCGTGCTACGGTGGTGGAGCGGCCCCGGGAAGTGGTCCCCCCGGGCCGGGATGTGACACAACTAGACCTAGTACTAATTTAATTTTATGAACATTTTAATCTAAAAATATTTAGATTCTGACAAATATTGAAAAATCACTAACCGACACCATGAAACTTGTGAAACACTATGAAAGAATACGAAACACATACAAGATTTTTTTTTAATTACTTTAGCCATTGGATTTAAATTTGGACCGTTAGATTTTTTTTACCGTGGGATTTCATCAAATTAGATCTTAACCGTTGGATTCAATGAACTTATAAATATAAAACTAAAAAAAATATACATATATGGTGGACCAGCCCTACTAACCTAGAGGGGGAATTCTGGGCTAAATTTGGCCTAAAAATAAGTTTTGAGTTTTAACTCATATTTGCCCCAAGGGTTGGAGCAGGGCTGGAGCTGAGGGGGTGCAAGTGGTGCTATCGTACAAGGCCCCCAAATCGGAAGGGCCCCCGATTTTTCAATTTTGCATGCATATACGTATATATAGTAGTAAGTGTAGAATATTACAAACTTGAGTCTTAAAGCAAGTGGAATTATTGCTTCTTTACATTGGCCGGGGATGGGTTCGAAACTCATCTCCATCATTTTTTCAGTTTATATTTTTATTAAATGCATAAGCTTTCACAAAATAATATAAAAATTCCACACAATAACATGAAAATTCGAACCTTGACCCGCTAAATGGTTAAGGAAAAACAATACGCCACATTTCCACTTGTTAATTTGTTAAATTTGTTTGTGCTATTATAATTTATAGAAGCTCAATTGAAAACTAAAATTATTATTTTGAACAAAAAAATAAAAAAAAATTAAATTCTTAGTACTTTTTAGGGCCTCCAATTCACTTTCGCACATGGCCCTTGAAATCTCAGGGCCGGCTCTGGGTTGGAGCAAGTTGAGGTAAGTTTAATTAGAACCTGAAATTTGAGTTTTACTCCAAGGGTTGGAGTAGGTCTTATGGTCGACATACATGTATTGCTCCTTATTACCAAGTTTCCTAATTAACTTGGTACGACTTGTATAGAACTGCTTTTAAAATGACTAAAAAAACTTTTAGAAAAAATATTTTTGTATTTCAAAATCACTTAAAGTGCTTCCTACAAGAAGCACCGGTTATGTGCTTCTTGCATGAAGCTATAAAGTATTTTTCCAAGTTTCATTTGCCATTTCACTAAAAGATTGGTTCCAAAAGCGTTTTCAACCATTTTACAAGCACTTCTAAACGAGCCCCTAATTAGTTGTAAACTAGAAATTACTTGTACTAAGAAGCTTCCATTATTAAACCCGAAAACCATTGGATTAAGCTGGGAATACATACTTTGGCCAAAACTGATGGAACAGAAATGATTGGATAAGGCTAATTAGTTAATTACAGTCCTAAAGTCCCTAAAATAACTACTTAATTTTGAAGAAATTGGATGATCTTCTCATCTTTTGGCTCTAATTTACTTTGTGCTTACGTAAGAGTTGAGCCTATAAATTAAGAATTAATTATTTAGGACATATACATATTAAGAACAAACTGGTTAGACCGATTTTGTGAGGATGCGGCCGGAGAGTTGTTCCAACTTTCACATAGTCAAAAAATCTTACAAGGGCAAAAACTCTTACAAAGACTTGTAACAAGTTTGGCTACTCGATCACCTCATTGCTAATTAATTTTAAGGTGAAATCTTAACTTCTTTTATATAAAACTAGCAAAGGTCACACACTCTGTGAGTTGAGAAATATAGTGTTTATATTTTTTAAATATTTGTATTTTAATATTTTTATGAGAGGAGTTATTTGTTTTTAACAGGTTGGCAAACATCCTAAAAAAATAGGGGTTCGCAGTTAGGAGAGAGAGAATGAGTTGAGAGGATATTGATAAAATAACGTAGTTGTGAGGTTTAGAAAAAAAAAAACACAAGAAAAATTTATTTGCACATAATTACTTTAATGGCCACATTGTTTTATTTTCTAATATCTTCTTTCAGTTTTGTATTAAAGGGGTATAGAAATAACTTTAAGTTTTTCATTGACAAATAGTGTTTTATTAATATGTAATTTAGATTAGATTGACCACACGTGCTCTTGATAGGATTAAAAGCACACCACAAAGTAGCACACAAATGTCCTATTGATTTTCCTTATTAACACTAAGATTTGTCAATTGTAGCATATGAAAATAAGGGTCTTTCTCGCAGAAGATTGTTTTATCTAACTACTTAAAATGTCACAAAAATTGGGCTGCTGTCCCTACTGACCAGCCACTGAAAAATAATTATTAGACCGACTTACACTTATCTAAAGTCTACGAAATTTTATATGAAGAAACTAGACACACAGAGCTACACTCATACAAATTTTTGGGATTTTTGGAGTTGATTTGCTATTTAAATTAAATTAAAAAAAAACAGGACAGAAACAGATTTTAAGTAGTTCACACATTAAGAAAAACGAGTTAGGGGTATTGCTATCCACCACCAAATAATCATGCAAACATGTTATGTTTCATTCAAATTCCTTTTATTTCCGGATGAAGATGCTCAAGTTGGCTCAATGTTGGAACTCAACCTATTACTCTTTCTTACGTAGTATGTTAAGAGAATGGCGTTTTCAACTTAACTTAGTCCCTAGCATGCAATCTAGAATGGTGTGTTCATAGATTTAACAAGTAGAAATCATTAAGAACGAAAAGAGTTTGAGTCATCATAAGGCATCGTAAGTACTGGCGTTGTCTTACTTATCCTAGAAATTGGTTCACATGTTAACCGCAATTAACAAGTACTACTCTAGAACATATGTAGGTCCTCATTCAACAAGGGCAGGCACACACATATTCATAGCGTTAGAATCCTAGATATGCTTACTAAATATGCATCCGTAGAAAACACATAAAGAATTCATCAATGAAACAAGTAGTGAACCAATTTTCATCCATTCATAAAAGTAATTCAACGAAATGTCATAACAAACTTGCAATCATATTCGGGGCTTCAAAACAACCCCTAACTACTAAAAATTTAGTTACACACAATCCTTAAATTAAAACAAAAGATAGACATGAGTTTGAGAAGATAGAGCCGAAAGAAATCGACCAAGGCCTCCTCTCCTTTCCTTCCTTCCCCAATGCTGCTTTTAAACCAATTCTTGCTGCATCATTTTCTTCTCCTTAACTCACCCACTATAGCCATTTAGTGATGACAATAAGTGAGAGGAAATGGTAAAATAATTATAACTCCTTGGGTAGCCTTTATGCCAATTACTCCCTCTTAATCCTCATCTTTAATTCCACTCCCCTTTATATTTGAATAAGTATCAGCTGACTTATTCTTGGCTGCATCAGTTTTGGCTGCTAGATTTATTGGATTTATTGCTTTCATTGCAGTTACAAACTGCTCAACCTCTTGGGAACCTTTCAGTGTTAAAACGGCCATAACTTCTTCTAGAAAAATGGTATTAGCAATCCGCGAAATGCTCCAGAAAATAGACATCCGTAGCTTTCCAAGCATATAAAGTTCATTCTCTAATTCATTCTGAGCTGCCCGCAACTTGCTTCGAAAGTCAGCTGATCTGCACAGGCAGTTTTGACGAATTTGTTACTTCAAATCCCACTTATGCTATTTTTCTTTTCTTTGCTTGACAAATCCTACAAAACACAAAAACAAAGTAAATAGCTAAAAAATATAAGGAACTAACTAAAAAAAGACAAGTGAATTTAATGTAAAATATATATAAATATGAGCTTATCAGCTCTATGTCCTGAACATAAGTATAGCAGTTGAACTTGGTTTTGAACTATATATATTAAGCGAAATAGTCACCCAAGATTTTCAATTATTTTTCTCTCATGCATACAGAAGTTAAGCTTTAGCGACACACATCCAAAAAACCTGCAAATGATGTAGACCAGTGATTAATAAAGTCAAAACACAATTGAGACACACCAATTAGTGGGAGGAGAATTGGGTCTCTATCAAGAAACAGGCAATGTTCAAATCAATGCAAGCATAGTTAGGGAGTGAACATATTCCTTTCCACTAGGAAATTAATCATGTACATATATAGCTATCTGTCGATGTATCAAATTCTGATAACGACTAAAGTGACATGCATGGATTCTTCTAATTGGGCCGACATATGCATGAATAGGTTAGAGATTAAACACGACTACATGAACTGTGTGGGGCTCAAAATTATTACAAAACCAAAAGAAAGAGGAGAGAAGTTGGCAAATCTCAAAACGGACAGATATACTATTTCTTCTATATACGTGGATTGAAAAAGAAAGTTAAGATGAAGAAATTTGAGTAAGGTGAATTTGCGCAAAATGGGTTTGAAATGGTAGAGAAAAGCCTAAAGCGCTGCTGTGGAGCTAAAAATAATCACAAAGCGACACGTGGGTTTTTGGGTTAAAAGGACAAAATTACCCCCGAGGCGCACCAGGATTCTTACGCTCGAACAGTGGGCAATCATCCCTCAACCAAGTAAAAAGTTCCCAAAATAGGTAATAATTCAAAACTTATTTCATCCATCCTCATCAAATCCTCTCCACAAGGTAACTCCCAAATCATTCCCTTTTTATTATATTAATTAGCTAATCAATTAGGAAATTATTCTATTAATTAGCTAATTAATTGATTTATTATTTAATTATTACCTCACCCAAAATACCAACCAAGTGGCCAGTCTTCCTGATGAGTGCATATTTTCATATATTTTTATCATATACTTCTTTTGGATTTTGTATATATGAATGGGTTAAATGCACTAATTTATATTGTTTTAATTTATAGGCATTCAATACGGAAGTTACGTGAAAAAGAAGTGAAAAATGAGCTTTTTGGGTGTCTAGAGTAATTCCAGTGGAGCAAGAGGCTAATTAACTGCACCAAGGCGTATGCGTTACAACAAGAAGATGAGACTGCAACGATTTTGGAAATCAAATGGACATGGAAGTGCTATTTAATTGGATTTAGGAGAGAACTTAATTATTAGTTTTATTATTTCCGTTTATTTTTTATTTCTTAAATAAGGACTTAAAGTCCATTAGAATTAGTAATTAGTGGGCTTTTAATTGCCTTTGACCACCTTCTTGCCGTGTGTTTTTTATACGGAGGTTACTTCTCCTTATTGAAAAAGAAGCCACAAAACACAATTTTTTTTATTTTTCAAAGGAGGCTACGGCAAGGAAGGGAAGAGGAAGTACATTGGAGTTTTTCTTTTCTAGGGCTACGATGTAGCCTAATCATGAATACTTAATTGCCTTGTGGCATTGTTATTATCAAGTTTTTCATCCTTATTGAGTATCTTTTGCTATTCATAATGCGCTTGATTTTTATTTAGATGATTGATCACCATCTAGGTTTAAATTAGGTTGATTTGATGCAAGTTAGAGTAGATGCCATACTTAACTTGGGTTTAGCTTCTTGCAATTGATACCATAAACACCTATTTGTAGATGTCATGCAATTAGGGTTTGTGTGATTTTCCAACGATTTCCATAGAGCTTAATGGGTTCTTACTTGTTTAAATCCATCTAGATGCCATAGAGGGTTAACATGTAAGGATACTTTTGATGCAACCAGATGCCATGACCGTCGAATAATTTAGGGAAAATTGATCATCAATATTGGGGAATTACTTGAGCATAACATATTAAGGGAATTGAGTAGGATTGGTTACGGTGAATTCGCATGCCCTAGGTCTTATCTTTTCTTATGTTTTCAATTTATAATTTTCATTCATTTTATCTTCAAGCCATATTTCATTTTTAGTTTAATTCAAATCTTCTATCTTTTCCGTTAAAGCTTCCCAATTATAATTTGTTCCAATTTAGTTAGTAAGACTTTTAGAATCAATTCGATCTCTATGGGACGATATCCGTGCTTATATGCTATACAATCATCCAATTCGTATACTTGCAAGCACCAAAATTCGAGACTTAATGAGTTTAATTGCGAGCACCAAAATCCGTGCTTATATGCCATACAATCATCCCTCAACCAAGTCAAAAGTGCCCAAAATAGATAATAATTCAAAACTTATTTCATCCATCCTCATCAAATCCTCTCCATAAGGTAACTCCCAAATCATTCCCTTTTTATTATATTAATTAGCTAATCAATTTGGAAATTATTCTATTAATTAGCTAATTAATTGATTTATTATTTAATTATTCCTAATTAGCTACAAATGATGAACCTCACCCAAAATACCAACCAAGTGGCCGGTCATCCTCCTCCCAAAGGGGTCGGCCACACCCCTATAAATACTACCTCATTCTCTTCAAAACTCAATTCCAATTGTCTTGCTAAAATCTCTCTGAAATTCTCCAAACACTTTTCCCTCAAAATTCTAACTTTGGCATCGGAGGTTCTTCGGCCAAAGCCCCCCCTATTCATCGTCTGCGCGCAAGGCTCTTGGCCTTAACCTAAAGTGTTATTTGTTTTGTAGGTGCAATTTTGTCCAAGATCAAGAAGGAAGAAATTTGCATCCACAAATTGGTGCTTTCATTGAGAGAAGAGTCACACACTCGAAGAAGTCTCTTGCATCTAAGGTTTTTGTTTCCTTGCTTATTTGTAGATTTTTCGTACGCTCTTATTCTACGAATTTTTTACTTCTAAAAATCCTTTGATAAAACGTGAAAGAAAAGTACAAATGGCAAGAGATTCGGAAACCTCGACGAACAGAAATTCCAACGTTCAAGGATTAGGACCACGACTATCAAAGAGGCTAAACGTGATAATAAGTGGAGCGGCACCACCACCACTAGGTTCCACCACGGTAGCCACCCCCGGCTCGGTCCATGGTGCCACCACCACGGCCCGAGCTGTGCCATCTAAGCAAGCCCAAGCCGTGCCATCCAAAGTGCACGACACCAAGGCCACGGCCCAAGCCATGTCACTCCTAGCCCAACGCGCCCAATGCATTGCAGAGCCAAGCCCAAGCCTCGCACCCACGTGCACCACACACCGAGCAGCCCACTTCTATGGCCCAGCCTACTCCTGTGGCCAAGCCTGCTCCCACGACCCCACTCCCGCAGCTCAGCCTGCTCTTGTGGCCCACCCCTGCTCCCGCCGAGCAGCCCACTCACGTGGCCTAGCCTGCTCTCGCTGAGCAGCCAACTCCCACAGAGCAGCCCAATTCCGTGGCCCAGCCTTCTCCCGTGGCATTCTAAGCAGCCTAAATCAGTCCAAGATTAGTTCCACCTTCCCGACTTCAATTTCTGGGCCTACAATTGAACCGGGGGCATTTCACCACACTTTTATGCGGATTTGACATCCCCTAACTCAAATCTCGCGCTCGGAGTCTACCACACTTCTACTGCTCAAGAAGACACATTTATTCCAATCTCTTCCAATCCAAATGGCAAACAACATTTGTCCCGACAAGTGTTAGAGTTGACGAGCGCTCTAGCATAATAGACGACCATTGGTAAATTAGCTTTTGCAACGCACTGAGATCCAACGTGCCCTAGATGAAGTGTCCCAAAGTAGGACAAGGGTAGACGAGGAACTTCTCTAGCAGCGTTCTGGCAAGCAGCCACTTGACCAACCACGAACCGAGCGTTCGGGCAGCGTACATTCCTGATTGGGCCCCTGAGGTAGCGTATACTCCCATCTAAGCGCGCAGAGGAGCGTACACTCTCAACTAGGCCCACGAATGAGTATACATTCATGGTTGGGGCCACACTCCGATAATCAACATAGGTAGCCTTTCAAGAGAAGCATTCATTGGCAGCTAGGCCCGCAAAGAGCATCATCCACATTACATCGGAGTAGGCAACACGACGGACGGAGAGAAGTAGTCGCTCAATCCGGCTCAAGTTCAACCGATAGCTTGTAAAAAATTCCCTCGCCTGCCAGGAATGGACCACATGTACCGCAGCCGTGGCATAGACGAGTCGATAATGTAGAAGAGCAGCCTAGACTAGTAGGTCAAGACTGGGGGCAGCCGAGAGCTCCGCTACCCCAACAAAGGCAAATTCAGGAAGAGGTAGAAAGACTCATCAACGAACAATTGCGTGATTTCCAACGCAACGAAGTCGTCGATGAAGCACTACGATGGGATATGACCAACATGAGCAAGTCACCCTTCACGGACGAGATCGAGCAGGCAGAGCCTCCATGCAAGTTTAGTTTGCCACATTTCACATCTTTTAAAGGAGATGAAGATCCGGATAGGCACTTGAAGCACTTCCGAAGCACGATGGTCCTTTATCGGAAAACGATGCCTTTATGTGCAAAATATTCGCCACCACTTTGCAAGGCGAGGCGTAAGATTGGTTTCACACCTTGCCACTACGATCCATCCGGAGTTTTGATGATCTTTCCTTGGTTTTCACCAAAGAATACTCATCCTACCGCTCAATCAAGAAAAAGTCCGACCATTTGTTCAACATGAAGAAAAACCCAAAGGAGTCGTTCCGCGACCACGTGAAAAGGTTCAAAGCAGAGAAGGCAAAGATCGTCGGATGCGACGACTCGATAGCAAGTGCAGCCTTCTAAAAAAGACTCCCAGCAGACCACCCACTGTTTGGAGAAATGATCATGAAAGAAGATCTGACTCTAGCAGACTCCTTTGCTTTGGTAGATAAGCATGCACTTTGGGACGAGGGTCGGCTAGCAGACAAGGCACTCGAGCAGCCTTAAAAATATTTGGCAGTGGCTCAAAGGAATGAGGATGGAAAGCAGCCCAGCAAAAGTAGGCATGAGGCCAATCGTAGGGACTGAACCACGACCAAAGAAGGCTTGACGACCAAGAACGACTCTAAGTTCTCAATTCTGATCCACCAAATCTTTCGCGACATCAAGAACGAGCCATGGTTCAAGCTGCGGAAACAATCACAGGGAGATACTTCCAAGTTGGATCACACCAAATACTGCGCATTTCATCGAGGTCCCGATCACACAACTGACGATTGCTGCACTTGGAAGAACTACCTAGAAAAGATTGTGAAAGAAGGCAAGGTCGACAGATATTTGGACAAGTCAGCTACGCAGCTTAGAAGGAATGCAGACGATGACGAGGAGCCGCCAACCAAGGTGATTCGAATCAATGGCATTTTCGCCGAATCCGAGCACTTGGGGGCCACCAACAACTCCAAAAAAAGAAAGATCCAGCAGGCTCTACTAGTCTCGCAGGTCCAAGCAGTCAACACCTAACCTGGACCCATCAATTGCTTCACCGAGCAGGATGCAGAAGGCGTCGATTTCCTACACGACGACGCATTTGTGGTTCTGTCCAACTGGCCCACTCCATAGTCGACAGAATGATGCTTGACAATGGAAGTGCAGTCAACCTACTTCAACTCTTAGTCATTCAGAAGATGGGCCTGGAAAGCACAATCATACGCCGAGCAAAGGTACTCACCGAATTCAATCGGCACACCTCGACTGTCATCGGCCACATCACACTTGACATGAAAACACCACCGGTTGTCTCAAAGTAGACGTTCACGACCGTAAGCGACCCACATCCCTACAATGGGATTATTAGGAGACCTTGGTTGATCAAGCTGGATGTCGTCACTTCCGTCAAGTATCAAAAGATCCGATTCCGCATCCCAGGAGGAGGAGTCGGAGAGATCAAGTCCGACCAGGCCACATCTCGATGATGCACTGTGCAAGTATTGAAGGAGTCGAAGAAGATGACCTTTACCCCTGTAGAGGCTACCGAGGTCCAAAAGGACAAAGAAGCTACCAAATAGCAATTACAGCAGGCAGATCGAGAGGATGGCGCCCCAGTAGATGAGATAGGATGGAAACTAGAAGAGGATGTCGAAGACATCATTCTTGATCCCCAGCAGCCGAAAAAAAAGGCTAGAATAGGCTTACATCTAAGCCCAGCCGAGAAGGAAGAACTCACGACTTTCCTTAGGGAAAACCGAGATGTCTTTGCATGGTCATCTTCTAACATGCCTGGCATCGATCCTGAGGTAGCTTGCCACAAGCTGCACGTCGACCCCGCTGCCAAATCGGTGATCCAAAAGATAAAACATTTTGCACCCGAACGAGTAGCGATCATCGAGGCGAAAATTGACAAGCTACTGGAGGGTTTGCGTAGACTACACGAACCTCAACAAGGCATGCCCAAAAGATCCTTATCCTGTCCCTCAAATCGATCTATTGGTAGATTCAACTTCTGGGAACCAGCTGCTCAGTTTCTTGGACGCATACTCTGGCTACAACCAAATAGCCATGTACGAGCCCGACAAGGAGAAAACCACGTTCGTGATCGAGCAAGGCATCTACTGCTACAAGGTCATGCCCTTTAGCCTCAAGAACATAGGAGCCACTTACCAGAGGTTAGTAAACATGATGTTCAAGAAGCAAATTAGGGTAACCATGTAGGTCTATGTCGACAACATCATGGTAAAGGGCAAGCACACAACTTCGCGAAAACTTTCAACATCCTCAGAAAGTACAAGATTAAGCTTAACCCCACCAAATACACGTTTGGAGTATCTTCAGGCCGATTCCTAAGGTACTTAGTAACCTAACGAGGAATTGAAGCACATCCCAAGCAAATTCAAGCGATCCTAGAGATGAAGTCTCCAATTACCTTGAATGAGATCCAAAGCTTGACCGGACGAGCAGCTGCACTCAACCGTTTTCTCTCGTGGTTCACCGATCGATGCAAGCCATTTTTCAAGGCTATCAAGAGGGCACAATGAGACAAATGAGATGAAGAGTGCGAAAAAGCCTTCTAAGACCTAAAGAAATATCTCACATCACCTCCTTTACTATCCAAGCCGGAAGCAGCGGAGGACTTATACATCTACCTGGCAGTCTCCAAAGTAACAGTGAACTCTACCCTCATATGAGAAGAGCTGGGGGCCCAACTGCCGGTATTCTACACTTCTAAAACTCTTCTCGATGCGGAAACAAGATATCTGAAGATCGAAAAATTAATTTTGGCGTTAGTTGTTACGGCTCGGAAGCTCAGACCATACTTTCAAGCTTATACAGTCATCGTCATGACTCAGTATCCTCTACGATCAATCTTACATGGTTCGGACGCTTCTCAACGAGTGATGAAGTGGGCGTTGGAACTTGGCCAATACGGTTTAGTTTTTCGACCTCGCACGGTGATTAAGTCCCAAGCCTTGGCGGACTTCATAGTTGAATTCACGCCTAGCCTAGGCGAAGCAACATAGCAGACCAACAACACCCCAGAAGTAGCCAAGCACACCTTAGCCATACCTGCTTCACCCGATAGAGATTTCTAGCATTTGCATGTCGACGGTTCATCCAACTACAAAGGCTCGGGAGTAGGCGTGGTCCTTGTCACCCTAGACGGCTCGATGCTCGAGCAGGCGATCACTCTAGGCTTCAAAGCCTCCAACAATGAAGCAGAGTACGAGGCCCTACTAGTAGGCCTCCGAATGGCAAAAGACTTGACAGTGAAGAAGCTTGCAATTCATTCTGATTCCCAACTAATCACCAGCCAGACTACTGAGGAGTACACGACAAAACATCCGAGGATGGCGCAATACCTAGAGAAGGTACGCGAGCAGCTTGAAGCATTTCAGACTTACACTCTCACTCAAGTTTCGCAGGCATACAACACCCACGTAGATGCGCTAGCTGGCCTAGGCTTCGCCTTTGACCACCAACTTAAACGCTCGATTCCGATGGAGTATCTAGACAAGCCAAACATAGAGGGGGAGCCTGCAACCGAAGTGTCACAGGTTAGTCTAACTCCTAACTGGCAAAGTTCTATTATAGACTACCTAGTCAACGACATACTCCCCACGGAAAGGTTGGAGTCTAGAAATCTCCAAATAAAGGCGGCATGGATGGTATTCTCATCTGAAGATCCTACACCTGACCACATCTCCGCTGCCTAGCGCATCCCGATAACTTGAAGGTTCTAAGCTTAATCCACGAAGGTGTTTGTGGAAACCACTCCAGAGGCCGATCCTTAGCCTAAAAGGCTCTTAACGCAGGCTACTACTGGTCAACCATGCACCAAGATGCTAAGGAATTTGTATAAAAGTGCGACTGCTACCAAGGCTACAAGCCGATACCAGCACTGTCTGTCAACGAATTACACTCGCAGACGAGTCCTTGGCCGTTCATGCAGTGGGTAATCAACCTGGTAAGACCTATGTGGTCTGTTACTGGGGGCAGAGGCATGATGATCGTGGCAATCGATTACTTCACCAAATGGGTAGAAGCAAAGCCCATAACGACCACGACTCAGGCGGACATATAGCGCTTCATATGGAGGAACATCATTTGCCGATTTGGCATCCCTCAGTTCATCGTCACCGATAATGGCCCGCAATTCGTGGGGAAAGATTTGGCGAAGTTCTTCCAAAAGTATGGCATCAAGCATCACATGTCCACGCTGAGATATCCTTAAGGCAATAAGCAGGCTGAAGCATCCAACAAGACGATCCTCGACTGCCTCAAGAAATCCCTCATTGACAAGAAGGGAAAATGGCTAGACAAACTCTCCGGATGCCTATGGGCATATCGCACCACCAAAAGACAAGCAACCGGTGAGACTCCTTTCTCTTTGGCATTTGGTTCGGAAGCAATCATTCCTCCCAACATTATCGTGCCAAGCATCAACACTCTATTGCCAAGCATTGAGTAAAACAATAAGGAGATGGCCACAAGTTTAGATCTAGTAAAGGAGAAGCGCGAGCAAACCATCACCTGCATCACAGCCTACCAGTAGCAGCTCATCTCCAACTAAAACAAAAAGGCCAAGATCCGGCAGTTCCAACCCGGAGATCTAGTCCTAAGAAAAGCCTTCATCATTGCCCATAGAGAAGGCTCCAAAAAGATGGATCCCATCTGGGAAGGTCTGTACAAGATCAGTAGAGTAGGCGGTAAGGGTAGTTACACCCTCGCCACCATGAACGACAAAGAGATCGAGAAGCAATGGAACGCCTACAACCTGAGAAAGTACCATGTGTGACCTTCCACTATATTAAGACCTAAAAACTCAAGCAGCTCAACGGGCACCACCTCGCAAGCCAATGACTCTCCAGTTGTTATGCAATTGTTTACAGCTAAGTTATTCGTTCGTTTCACTCGTTTTTCAATGAGGAATTCAGAAGTAATTTACAACTTGGCTCGACTACATGTCTATAACAACTTATCTCTCATGCACTTCAAAAGAAGATCGCACCCTTCTTAGGGACTCACCGCATGAATTGCACCCCCCAAGAGACCAACCATGCTCTCCAGTGCAAGAGGGTAAACTAATTCCCCGACACCCACATGGGTCTGCTCTCTAAAGTGGGAGGATAAACTCTACACTCCGAATATTCAGACGTGGATGAGCCTAGTTGCCCTAGTATAACTAGATGCACGATGGCTTGCGCCGGGATTCCTAGAAGTAGCCACAATAGTCTTTTTCAAGGCTTAGCTAACTGAAGGATTTTGGGTGTCTTGGCCTAATTCGCGGGGAACCAGGCCCTAGAGACGGAGGGGGCACATTACGCAGTACGCCCTATGAACGGCTGCCCTGGAAACCTAAAGTTGCTACCGAGTGCACTAAGGTAGCCTACGGTTTTTGGAAGACTGCCTACAACTTGCCCTTCAAGCAATAAAGCTGCGTTAGACTAATACAACTACACATTCTTGTGAAAGGTTAAACAAGCTAGCATGCATATACGAAGCCTTATCCACTGCCAATATGCTACGTAGTCGATAAGCTTCACCACTGCTAAGCGCGGAACAACCTACACCAAGTCCTAAAGTGTTGTGGTACTTGTTACGCAACTTACGGAATTGGAGAAAGCCAAGGTTAACAGCTTAGTGGTTACGCGAACTTGTCTGCTTCTGTAAGTAAGGCATCCGGCTGCTAACCGTGGGGCTAACAACTCTGCAAAGTTCTACACCAACACCTATGGCTGCGTAGGCTACGGAGGCCTATCTGCTTATAGAAAAGCAGCACGCCTGCCACTGGTCTGTAAAGTCTAAAGGTTAGGGCATGAACAAAAGAAGCGAAGATGGAGAAAAGCGAAGGAAACAAGTTTATTAAATTTTCTGGCAAAATTGATAAACAACTAGTAAAGACGGAAGAAATTCAAGCAAGGCAAAAGCAACAAGGAAAACAAAGAAAATCCTAAAGGCTACCTAGAAGACTACTCTTCAACAGCTTGGACATCCCACGATTACTCGGTCGTCACATCTTCAGCAGCAGCGATGCCTTCAGCAGCGGCACCATCCGGCGCTTCACTCCCAGCTGCCCAAGCTTGGGCACCAACCTCTCCGATTACTTCACCAATAGAAGACTCAAAAGTAAATGAGAGCAAGTCTTCCGGAGAAATAGATAAGGTCTCGAAGTCTTTACCAGAAAACTCAAAGTCGGACTTCCGCCCGAAAAGATGATCCACATAACCCAACTTGTAGAAGTCGACTTGATTCTGAGTAAGCGAAGCCTCGAACCCAGCCTTCTCACCCTTCAACTGCTTATTCTCCTCGAGCAAACTAGCATAAACCCGATGCAACTCCTCCATTTCCTTATTCAGATTGTCGTTGATCTTCAAAGCACCTTGGAGTTCTAACACTTGAGTCTCAAGCCTATCAACAATCTTCTTGAAGTGGATTACTTGGTTATAAGCAGCGATCAATTCTTCATCATTTGATTAAGCAGCGGAGCGGAATTCAGAGATGGCACGCTCAAGATCTTGAATCTGAGGTATGTAACACTCAATCTCCTTCTCTGCACTTTCGTACTTTACTTGGATCGCATCAAGCCTAGTCTTCAAATCCACGATCTCTTGGCGAGCGGTCTCAAGCTGCAGAGAAGTGGGGGCAGAGATATTAGACCCCTTCAAAGTAGCAAGTCCAGATTCCAATTTCTTGACTTTCTCGACCGAGGAGTAAGCTTCGGCTGCCACAGTTTTAGCCACCTCCTTAGCAGCCTTGGTATCCTCTTGATCAAGAAGATTTTATGAACATTTTAACATAAAAATATTTAGATTCTGACAAATATTGAAAAATCACTAACCGACACCATGAAACTTGTGAAACACTATGAAAGAATACGAAACACATATAACAATTTTTTTTAATTAATTTAGCCATTGGATTTAAATTTGGACCATTAGATTTTTTTACCGTGGGATTTCATCATATTAGATCTTAACCATTGGATTCAATGAACTTATAAATATAAAACTAAAAAATATATACATATATGGTGGACCAGCCCCACTAACCCAGAGGGGGAATTCTGGGCTAAATTTGGCCTAAAAATAAGTTTTGAGTTTTAACTCATATTTGCCCCAAGGGTTGGAGCAAGTTGGGGTAAGTTTAGAACCTAAAATTTGAGTTTTACTGCAAGGGTTGGAGTAGGTCTTATGGTCGACATACATGTATTGCTCCTTATTACCAAGTTTCCTAATTAACTTGGTAGGACTTGTATAGAATTGCTTTTAAAATGACTAGAAAAGCTTTTAGAAAAAATATTTTTGTATTTCAAAATCACTTAAAGTGCTTCCTACAAGAAGCACCGGTTATGTGTTTCTTGCATGAAGCTATAAAGTATTTTTCCAAGTTTCATTTGCCATTTCACTAAAAGATTGGTTCCAAAAACGTTTTCAACCATATTACAAGCACTTCTAAACGAGCCCCTAATTAGTTGTAAACTAGAAATTACTTGTAATAAGAAGCTTCCATTATTAAACCCGAAAAACATTGGATTAAGCTGGGAATACATACTTTGGCCAAAACTGATGGAACAGAAATGATTGCATAAGGCTAATTAGTTAGTTACAGTCCTCAAGTCCCTAAAATAACTAGTTAATTTTGAAGAAATTGGATGATCTTCTCATCTTTTGGCTCTAATTTACTCTGTGCTTACGTAAGAGTTGAGCCTATAAATTAAGACTTAATTATTTAGGACATATACATATTAAGAACAAACTGGTTAGACCGATTTTGTGAGGATGCGGCCGGAGAGTTGTTCCAACTTTCACATAGTCAAAAAATCTTAAAAGGGCAAAAAATCTTACAAAGACTTATAACAAGTTTGGCTACTCGATCACCTCATTGCTAATTAATTTTAAGGTGAAATCTTAACTTCCTTTATATAAAACTAGCAAAGGTCACACACTCTGTGACTTGACAAAAATAGTGTTTATATTTTTTAAATATTTGTATTTTAATATTTTTATGAGATGAGTTATTTGTTTTTAACAGGTTGGCAAACATCCTAAAAAAATAGGGGTTCGCAGTTAGGAGAGAGAGAATGAGTTGAGAGGATATTGATAAAGTAATGTAGTTGTGAGGTTTAGAAAAAAAAACAAGAAAAACTTATTTGTACAAAATTACTTTAATGGGCACATTGTTTTATTTTATAATATCTTTTTTCAGTTCTGTATTAAAAGGGTATAGAAATAACTTTAAGTTTTTCATTGACAAGTAGTGTTTTATTAATATGTAATTTAGATTAGATTGACCACACGTGCTCTATGTCCTGAACATAAGTATAGCAGTTGAACTTGGTTTTCAACTATATATATTAAGCGAAATAGTCACCCAAGATTTTCAATTATTTTTCTCTCATGCATACAGAAGTTAAGCTTAGCGACACACATCCAAAAAAACCTGCAAATGATGTAGACCAGTGATTGATCAAGTCAAAACACAATTGAGACACACCAATTAGTGGGAGGAGAATTGGGTCTCTATCAAGAAACAGGCAGTTTTCAAATCAATGCAAGCATAGTTAGGGAGTGAACATATTCCTTTCCACTAGGAAATTAATCATGTACATATATAGCTATCTGTCGATGTATCAAATTCTGATAACGACTAAAGTGACATGCATGGATTCTTCTAATTGGGCCGACATATGCATGAATAGGTTAGAGATTAAACACGACTACATGAACTGTGTAGGGCTCAAAATTATTACAAAACCAAAAGAAAGAGGAGAGAAATTGGCAAATCTTAAAACGGACAGATATACTATTTCTTCTATATACGTAGATTGAAAAAGAAAGTTAAGATGAAGAAATTTGAGTAAGGTGAATTTGCGTAAAATGGGTTTGAAATGGTAGAGAAAAGCCTAAAGTGCTGCTGTGGAGCCAAAAATAATCACAAAGCGACACGTAGATTTTTGGGTTAAAATGACAAAATTACCCCCGAGGCGCACTGGGATTCCTACATGCGAACAGTGGGCAATCATCCCTCAACCAAGTCGAAAGTGCCCAAAATAGGTAATAATTCAAAATTTATTTCATCCATCCTCATCAAATCCTCTCCACAAGGTAACTCCCAAATCATTCCCTTTTTATTATATTAATTAGCTAATCAATTAGGAAATTATTCTATTAATTAGCTAATTAATTAATTTATTATTTAATTATTCCTAATTAGCTACAAATGATGAACCTCACCCAAAATACCAACCAAGTGGCCGGTCCTCCTCCTCCCAAAGGGGTCGGCTACACCCCTATAAATACTACCTTATTCTCTTCAAAACTCATTTCCAATTATCTTGCGAAAAACTCTCTGAAATTCTCCAAACATTTTTCCGTCAAAATTCTAACTTTGGCATCGGAGGTTCTTCGGCCAAAGCCCCCCCCATTCATCGTCTGCGCGCGAGGCTCTTGGCCTTAACCTAAGGTGTTATTTGTTTTGTAGGTGCAATTTTGTCCAAGATCAAGGAGGAAGAAATTTGCATCCACAAATTGGTGCTTTCATTGAGAGAAGAGTCACACACTCGAAGAAGTCTCTCGCATCTAAGGTTTTTGTTTCCTTTCTTATTTGTAGATTTTTCGTACATTCTTATTCTAGGAATTTTTTACTTCTAAAAATCCTTTGAGAAAACGTAAAAGAAAAGTACAAATGGCAAGAGATTCAGAAACCTTGACGAACGGAAATTCAAACGTTCAAGGATTAGGACCACGGTAATCTAAGAGGCTAAACGTGATAATAAGTGGAGCGGCACCACCACCACGAGGTTCCACCACAGCAACCACCGCGGTGGGCACCATGGTAGCCACCCCCAACGAGGTCCATGGTGCCATCACCACGGCCCGAGTCGTGCCATCTAAGCAAGCCCAAGCCGTGCCATCCAAGGCCCACGGCACCAAGGCCACTGCCCAAGCCATGTCACTCCAAGCCCAACGCGAGCCCAATGCATTGCTGAACCGAGCCCAAGCCTCGCACCCGCATGCACCACACACTGAGCAGCCAACTTCCGTGGCCCAGCCTACTCCTGTGGCCAATCCTGCTCTCACGGCCTCACTTCCGCAGCTCAGCCTGCTCTTGTGGCCCAGCATGCTTCCGCCGAGCAGCCCATTCCCGTGGCCCAGCCTGCTCTCGTGGCCTTCCAAGCAGCCCAAATCGGTCCAAGACTAGTTCCACCGTCCCGGCTTCAAGTTTCTGGGCCTACAATTGAACCGAGGGCATTTCACCACACTTTTATGCTGATTTGACATTCCCCAACTCAAATCTCGCACCCGGAGTTTACCACACTTCCACTACTCAAGGAGACACATTCCTTCCAATCTAAATGGTGAACAACACTTGTCCCGACAAGTATTAGAGTTGACGAGCGCCCTAGCACAATAGACGACCTTGGTAAATCATCTTTTGCAATGCATCGAGATCCAACGTGCCCCAGATGAGGTGTCCCAAAGTAGGATAAGGGTAGACGAGGAACTTCTCCAACAGCGTCATGGCAAGCAGCCACTCAACCAACCACGAACCGAGCGTTCAGGTTGCGTACACTCCCGATTGGACCCTCGAGATTACGTATACCCCCGTCTAAGCGCGCAGAGGAGCATGCATTCTCGACTAGGCCTACGAACGAGCATACATTCACGGTTGGGGCCACACTCCGATAATCAACATAGGCAGCCTTCCAAGAGAAGCATTCATTTGCAGCTAGGCCCGCAATGAGCATCATCCACATCACATCGGAGTAGGCAGCACGACGAACGAAGAGAAGCAGTCGCTCAATCTGGCTCAAGTTCAACCGGCAGCCTGCGAAGAATTCCCTCGCCTTTCAGGAATAGACCACATGTACCGCAGCCGCAGCATAGACGAGTAGATAGCATAGAATAGCAACCTAGACTAGCAGGTCAAGACCAGGGGTAGCCGAGAGCTCCGCTACCCCCAACTAATGCAAATTTAGGAAGAGGTAGAGAGACTCCTCAATGAACGATTGCGTGATTTCCAACGCAATGAAGTGGCCGATGAAGCACTACGATGGGATATAACCAACATGAGCAAGTCACCCTTTACGGACGAGATCGAGCAGGCAAAGCCTCCAGGCAAGTTTAACTTGCCACATTTCACATCTTTTAAAGGAGATAAAGATCCAGATAGGCACTTGAAGCACTATCGAAGCACGATGGTCCTTTATCGGAATAACGATGCCCTTATGTGCAAAATATTCGCCACCACTTTGCAAGGCAAGGTGTAAGATTGGTTTCACACCTTGCCACCACGATCCATCCGGAGTTTTGATGATCTTTCCTTGGTTTTCACCAAAGAATACTCATCCTACCGCTCGATCAAGAAAAAGTCCGACCACTTGTTCAACGTGAAGAAAAACCCAAAGGAGTTGCTCCGCGACTACGTGAAGAGGTTCAAAGCAGAGAAGGCAAAGATTGTTGGATGCGACGACTCGATAGCAAGTGCAGCCTTCCAAAAAGGACTCCCAGCAGACCACCCACTGTTCGGAGAAATGATCATGAAAGAAGATCTAACTCTAGCAAACTCCTTTGCTTTGGCAGATAAGCATACACTTTGGGACGAGGCTTGGCGAGCAGACAAGGCACCCGAGTAGCCTCGAAAAGAGTCGGCGTGGCTCAAAGGAAGGAGGATGGAAAGCAGCCCAACAAAAGCAGGCATGAGGCCAAACGTAGGGACCGAACCACGACCAAAGAAGGCTTGACGACCAAGAACTACTCTAAGTTCTCAATTCCGATCCACCAAATCCTTCGCGACATCAAGAACGAGCCATGGTTCAAGCTGCCGAAACAATAACAGGGAGATACTTCCAAGTTGGATCACACCAAATACTGTGCATTCCACCGAGGTCCCGGTCACACAACCGACGACTGCTACACTTAGGAAGAACTACCTAGAAAGCTCGTGAAAGAAGGCAAGGTCGACAGATATTTGGACAAGCCAGTTGCGCATCCTAGAAGGAATGCAGACGATGACGAGGAGCCGCCAACCTAGACGATTCGAATCAATGGCATATTCGCCAAATCCGAGCACTTGGGGGTTACCAACAACTCCAAAAAGAGAAAGATCCAGCAGGCTCTACTAGTCTCGCAGGTCCAAGCAGTCAACACCCAACCTGGACCCATAATTGGTTTCACCGAGCAGGATGCAGAAGACGTCGATTTCCTACACGACGACGCACTAGTAGTATCTATCCAACTGGCCCACGCCATAGTCGATAGAATCATGGTTGGCAATGGAAACGCAGTCAACCTACTTCAACTCTTAGTCATTCAGAAGATGGGCCTGGAAAGCAAAATCATACGCCGAGCAGAGGTGCTCACCAGATTCAACGGGCACACCTCGACTACCACCGGCTACATCACACTTGACGTGAAAACACCACCAGTTGTCTCAAAGCAAACGTTCACGATCATAAGCGACCCATCTCCCTACAATGGGATTCTTGGGAGACCTTGGTTAATCAAGCTGGATGCCGTCACTTCCGTCTAGTATCAAAAGATTCGATTCCGCATCTCGGGAGGAGGAGTCGGAGAGATCAAGTCCGACCAGGCCACATCTCGACGATGCACTGTGCAAGTATTGAAGGAGTCAAAGAAGATGACCTTTACCCCTGTAGAGGCTACCGAGGTCCAAAATGACGAAGAAGCATTTTCACAAAAAGCATTTTCAACCATTTTACAAGCACTTCTAAACGAGCCCTTAATTAGTTGTAAACTAGAAATTACTTGCAATAAGAAGCTTCCATTATTAAACCCGAAAACCATTGGATTAAGCTGGGAATACATACTTTGGCCAAAAAAAAAAAATTAAATTAAATTCTTAGTACTTTTTAGGGCCTCCAATTCACTTTCGCACATGGCCCTTGAAATCTCAGGGCCGGCTCTGGGTTAGAGCAAGTTGAGGTAAGTTTAATTAGAACCTGAAATTTGAGTTTTACTCCAAGGGTTGGAGTAGGTCTTATGGTCGACATACATGTATTGCTCCTTATTACCAAGTTTCCTAATTAACTTGGTACGACTTGTATAGAACTGCTTTTAAAATGACTAAAAAAACTTTTAGAAAAAATATTTTTGTATTTCAAAATCACTTAAAGTGCTTCCTACAAGAAGCACCGGTTATGTGCTTCTTGCATGAAGCTATAAAGTATTTTTCCAAGTTTCATTTGCCATTTCACTAAAAGATTGGTTCCAAAAGCGTTTTCAACCATTTTACAAGCACTTCTAAACGAGCCCCTAATTAGTTGTAAACTACAAATTACTTGTAATAAGAAGCTTCCATTATTAAACCCGAAAACCATTGGATTAATCTGGGAATACATACTTTGGTCAAAATTGATGGAAAATAGATGATTGGATAAGGCTAATTAGTTAATTACAGTCCTAAAGTCCCTAAAATAACTAGTTAATTTTGAAGAAATTGGATGATCTTCTCATCATTTGGCTCTAATTTACTCTGTGCTTATGTAAGAGTTGAGCCTATAAATTAAGACTTAATTATTTAGGACATATACATATTAAGAACAAACTGGTTAGACCGATTTTGTGAGGATGCGGCCGGAGAGTTGTTCCAACTTTCACATTATATAGTCAAAAAATCTTAAAAAGACTTATAACAAGTTTGGCTACTCGATCGCCTCATTGCTAATTAATTTTAAGGTGAAATCTTAACTTCCTTTATATAAAACTAGCAAAGGTCACACACTCTGTTAGTTGAGAAATATAGTGTTTATATTTTTTAAATATTTGTATTTTAATATTTTTATGAGAGGAGTTATTTGTTTTTAATAGGTTGGCAAACATCCTAAAAAAATAGGGGTTCGCAGTTAGGAGAGAGAGAATAAGTTGAGAGGATATTGATAAAGTAACGTAGTTGTGAGGTTTAGAAAAAAAAAACAAGAAAAACTTATTTGTACAAAATTACTTTAATGGCCACATTGTTTTTTTTTTTTTTTCTAATATCTTCTTTCAGTTTTGTATTGAAAGGGTATAGAAATAATTTTAAGTTTTTCATTGACAAGCAGTGTTTTATTAATATGTAATTTAGATTAGATTGACCACACGTGTTCTATGTCTTGAACATAAGTATAGCAGTTGAACTTGGTTTTCAACTATATATATTAAGCGAAATAGTCACCCAAGATTTTCAATTATTTTTCTCTCATGCATACAGAAGTTAAGCTTTAGCGACACACATCCAAAAAAACCTGCAAATGATGTAGACCAGTGATTGATTGAAAAAGAAAGTTAAGATGAAGAAATTTGAGTAAGGTGAATTTGCATAAAATGGGTTTGAAATGGTAGAGAAATGCATAAAGCATTGTTGTGGAGTAAAAAATAATCATAAAGCGACATGTGGAGTTTTGGGTTTAAATGACAAAATTACCCTCGAGGCGCACTGGGATTCCTACGCGCAAGCAGTGGACAATCATCTATCGACCAAGTCAAAAGTGCCCAAAATAGGTAATAATTCAAAACTTATTTCATCCATCCTCATCAAATCATCTCCACAAGGTAACTCTCAAATCATTCCCTTTTTAGTATATTAATTAGCTATCAATTAGGAAATTATTCTATTAATTAGCTAATTAATTGATTTATTATTTAATTATTCCTAATTAGCTACAAATGATGAACCTCATCCAAAATACTAACCAAGTGGCCGGACCTCCTCTTCCCAAATGGGCCGGCCACACCTCTATAAATACTACATCATTATCTCCAAAACTCAATTCCAATTCTCTTACTAAAAACTCTTTGAAATTCTCCAAACACTTTTTCCTCAAACTTCTAACTTTGGCATCGGAGGTTCTTCGGCCAAAGCCCCCCCCAAATCATCATGGGCACGTGAGGCTCTTGGCCAGCTAAGGTGTTATTTGTTTTGTAGGTGCAATTTTGTCTAAGATCAAGAAGGAAGAAATTTGCGTCTACAGCTGCTGGTTCCAAGTTGAAAGGAAAGTTGCAGCCCACACCACCCTGCTTTGCACAATTGATGGGTGGACAAAATCCGATCGGGTGGCAATATATTTGAGGTCTATCAACCCTTGCCAAGGGTCCGCCCTTTCCTAGATATTATTTTTGGACAAAAACCGTTTCCTAGATAACAGAGACCAGATTCTTGTCAACTATAAAGAGTTTGAATGTGATTCATTACAAATAAAAGAAAATTAATGAAAATGGTTTCAAATCTTTACATTTTAATAAAAAATCACCTACTAACCTTATTTTATTATAAGGACAAAAAAATAATTATATAAACAAAAAAGAAAGAAAAGAAACCCAACTTGCGCTGGGGCCCATACCTCCCTTCCCTTCCACATTCCACTTTTTTCTCCCATCCCATTGTCAGCTACATTAATAGATTTTTTTTTTTTTTTTTTTTTTTTTTTTTTTTTTTTTTTTTACTTAGAATAAGAAAAATACTTCAAATTGAATTACATTCTCCAGTTTTATTTTTGTGGTGTTGTTTCCCAATAGTAGTTATGATGGCGAGAAGCTTTTCAATGTACTCAAAACACAAGATGGTACACTCTATACAAGTTGTGAGATTCTTGTGTTAAAAAATTAATAACATAAAAAATAACATTTTCCAATACTTACATAATAACACGTGGTATACCATTTGTGTTGCGGGCACAAGGAAAAATTTCTCCAAGATGACACCCAAGCTCAAAAAATGGGATGGAGAGCTACATTTATTATTGTAGGTATGTAAAAAATATGACGAAATTTTAATTTGGTAATTGAAAACAGCTTTTTAAATATAATTACTCAGAACATAATCTTCTCAAGGTTTTGGTCTAAATAGTCACTTCTGGGTTCATCGTTTTCGACGCAATGAGTGCTTTTACAGGACCAAAAAGGGTCTAAGTTTCAAACATTATGAAACTAAACCAAGAATTAAACACTATTTATAAAACTTTACCAATAAGTAGACACTATTCATAAAACTAAACCAATAAGTAGACACTATTTATGAAACTGGACTGATAAGTAGACACTATTTATGAAATGAAAACAAGAATTAGGCATTATTTCTAAAACTAAACCAATAGGTGAAAACTATTTATGAAACTGGACTATACACTATTTATGAAACTAGAGTAAGAACTATACAATAATTATGAAACACGACAAAAAATTAGCCACTATTATGAAAGTGGACCAATAACTAGACACTATTTATGAAACTAGACTAAAAAATAGACACTATTTATAAAACTGTACTAATTACTATACATTCTTTATGAAACTGGATCAAATAACTAGACATTATTTATGAAATATGACCAAGAACTAGACACTATTTATGAAAGTAGACAAAAAACTAGGCTCTATTTATGAAATTGGACCAATAAATAGTATAGTACCGTTCAGTTTCATAAATAGTGTTCAGTTTCATAAACAGTGTAGGACGCGCGTCAGTTTTTTATTTATTTTTAATTGTGTCCTTTTCATTAAAATTTAAGTTTTTTTGTCCTTTTTATTAAAATTTAAAGGTTTTTCATTAAAATTTAATTCTTTTTTATTAAATAAAGTTATATCATGGTTTTTGTTTAAAATAAACTTAGCCCAAACCCTTTTCATGAAAGTTCCCAAGTAAAAATAGAGACCTGATTCTTGAGCAAATTGAGAGACAATGTGATTGGAATTTCTTGGCAAAATCATGGTCAAATGGTCTTTGAAATTGACCCACACCATCAAGATGGTCTTTGAAATTGAAAATCAATCAATGTAGTCCCTGAAAATAAGTGTCACAAACAGTGACGGATCTAGGATTTTAACATCGGGTGGTCCCAATATAAAAGCTCTAGAAAAATTAAACAAAAGTAACATTGAATAATTAAACGAAGAATTACAATTTTTCATTCATATTTGTACAAACAACATTACAAGCTACAAAGACTAAATTTCTCCACGACGAGATTTCATACTTTGATAACCTGTCATGATAGTTTCATTGTCAATACAAGAAAAAATATATTTCTCAGTGTAACAACTAAGCTATCATTTAACCATTGAATCCCTATTTTGTTGCGGAGTGAACCCTTAATGATATTCGTGACAGAAAATGCTTTCTATCATACCAATGAATCAAAATAAAAAACAATGTTAATTGGTAAAGCTAAAACAATATAAAAGAACTACCAAAACATGGTGCAAATAATATAAAAAAAATTATAATAAATTATCAAAAACAAAAATCTACTATGAATGTAACATTTTATATTTATTAATTGAAGGAAAAATTAGTATCCGATCCCTAGTTACTATTGTTCATTGACTGAGACCTAATTAGTTTTCAAATTTTGATTGAAGTCTCCAGCATTAATGTGATAATGAATTTACATATTTATTACATAATTTTTTAAAATAAAAATTAGTAATTGATTTAGGGTTTGAATATCACACCTCTATTAAACTCCTAATTAATTTTCAATTCATAAAAGGTTTCTGCGAGCAGGGGTAAAGGCTTAAATACATCCAACACGGGACGCAGCTCAAGGAAGGCAAGTGCTGGTACCTCTACTTCTCATGGTTCATGCCAAGGTGGTCCTGTAAATGGAATTGTCGTGGTAAACGATCCATTTGTTCCTTTCATCCATGAACAATGTGTTGGAACCAATCAAATGTCAATTGCACAATATATAATAATTTGTACAGTTTATTTCGAATGAAAAATTCAACAACAAATACAATATATCAAAATATAAACACTTAATGAAATTACATACAAAATCATAAATCACTAACTTGTACTTTGGATAGAGGCTTGTAGAAGCAATCTCCTAAGACAGAAATTCACCTCTACACTTGTGCAGTAGTTCAACGGACGTCTATCTTGCATGATACAACTATCTAATCCAAGTTCTTGCACTCGAACTTGGATTCTTAGCGAATTGGTTGTGGTATTTCTCTGCAAAAATATGAAAAAGAGGCGATGGAATTCTATATTCGTTTCTGATATAAAAGCCATATATATAATGGCATTTGTCAACAGTTTGTGAACGGTTAAGGACGTTTAAACTTATCCTTTCAGAAAGGATATAACTGTTCTTATCCTTTCGTAAAAACTGTATCCTTAAAATCAAAAAGGAAAAAATTAAACTTGTGTTTTTCGAAAAATTAAACTTACATTTTTTGTCAACCCGAGACCTATCTTTGACATTTAATATATATACCCAACCCCTCCACGTCTAAGGAGGGAGGTTCTTGACTTTGGCTAATTTCTTTCAGAGTATAAGTGAGGGAAAACACTTATAAAGTGGACATGTCAAAGATGTATGGGCGATGTGGGACTTTTCAAGTCCCTTTACAGTCACAGGTTCCAACACAATGTACCGAAATAAATGGCTCCCCTTAATCAGCAGTCCGAACACTAGAGGAATTGAATTTATTAGTTGCATGCTCAATACCAGATGCTCTCCTGATGGCAGAACCTGAGGAACCATGTAGAGGAATGCTATTCGAGGATGCTAGAAGTTCAAACGATTTGAGAAATCTCTGTCCTTTGGTAAATGCCATAATGGACGAGCAAGTTCCAGAAGCTTGTAACACAAACCCTCCATTTTCAGATTCAGCTCCCAATGCAACTCAATACCACATATCATGGGCAGGTAAGAAACGAAGAGTGTAACCATAAATGCGACATATAAAGAAGACATTATTAGGTTTTGTGTGTCGATGAGTTCGATATTGTGGAGCTGAAAGAGGAAGTGACAGAGAGATTAAAACTGGAAGGGGGCACATTCGACATCAAATATGTGGATGATGACCTTGAACGGCTTCTGGTAGCCTGTGATGCAGACCTGCAGAATTGTCTGGAAGTTTGTAGAACGTCAGGCAGCAATATGATCAGACTCTCGGTTCATGGCATAATGTTCAATCTCTTGCAAGAGCACGTAAGGATGACGATTAAATTGTAAATATGGTTAGTTTTTAAGGGAAGGTATAAGTTTTTTATTTTCTTTGTTATTGCCAAGGTGTAGGTATTGATTCTTTGGGATTTGCATCATTTTTGCTCCCTCAATACCTCAATTTCAATGGATTGTATATTACACGCAGGGAGCGCAGCAACCAAGGTGCATAGCGAAGCGTAGCAATTTGTACTTGGATGGGCCCCGGAAAGCAACGTAGGAAACAGCGAAGTGTGAAAATAGGAAATTAAAATTCAAAGGGATCAGATTAGATTTGAATTGTATTGGACCTGAAATGAATCATGTCTATTTATATCCTAAAACCACTCAACGACTAGACTTCTAGGTCTTTCAGCCAACTCACTTTGGATATAGTCTGGAGTATGCTAGTGTATCATTGTCAAGAGCTTACAGCACTAGCTACTTGAAAATACGACCATAATATACAATGGGCTCGTAGCTTAAGTGGTAAATGTATTTATCCTTAGATGCGAGATCAGGTGCTCGATTCCCCCACCACCAATATCGCCCTGCATAATATATGTATATAAATTCTGTCGCAAAACAAATTGCTTTCTATAAAGGGTTGTGCCTTGATCATTGACCGTTTGAAATAGTTGTAGGTACAATTATGAAAAGGTACTACTATGAACACAACTGAAAGTTAGGGTTCCTTAGCTAAAGAATGCTCGAAGAGGAAGAGAGAGAAATGTAGAAAATGAGCTCAGAATAATTGCTTTTACTTGTATTGATTTCTTACAGTAAATGAACAGCTGTTTTGCTATTTATATCCTTCTACATCTAGTAACTACCTTGCTTAACTATTAAGCAACTATAAAATCATCTCAACCATTACACAATTGAAACATGGCATCTTAAACACCCTAGGATTACAATTCACTTGGATCACAATCCATGTATACTGTCCTTAACTACTTCATTTGGGATAACTATAAAGTTCACTCATGCCATTGTATGACATGCGTACGAATCTCTTGATCTCGTATGAATGAATTATGAAGTACAACTTGTTCAAGGAGGAAATCTGCAACTAGCTTTTGCATTAATGGGGAGTCGTCACTTTGTCTTGAACTGGGCACCTGGGCTTGGTGTTGGGCTTCGGGCAGAACCATGTAATCTTGAACTCTTCTTGGGCTTCTCTTTTTTTTAGGCCCAAAGTTTAAATATTAACCTAAACACAACTTGTAACATATTGTAGACGAGCTAAAACTTGTAGATCTTTGACGGGGTCCCAGCTCGTTCGACTTATCAAACAGCAAACTTTGATGGTTGGGTTTCATCATGTCTGTTGTAAAACAACCAGGATAATTAAACCAAGAACAATCACACAAATATGAACAACGGAAGCTTGCTTTATTAACTAATAAAGGATTACAAAAGAACTCACACACTCTCTCACATTAGTTCTGCTGCCTTACAAGTCTCTTTCAATTCACACACACCTTAATGTTAAGGTTCTCACATATTTATACTAGATAACCTAGCCAAACCTAATCCTAAACTAATTTAGAAATCCCAAAACCAACAGGAAACTCGCGTCCAAGTCTCCTACACATATTACAACTTGGATTCCTATTTTAGATAGGAATACAAACCTGATTTCATACCAATTCCAACAATCTCCACCTTGGTAAGAAATCTACATCAGAGACCTTCATCTGCTTCCACTGCTCCACCGTTGTCAAGCCTTCAAACTTGTCTAATTGTTGAGCAAAAAGTGTACACAATATGTAAACAAATAATTCACTCGACACAATTTCACCCTCGTTCATTTTTCTGAAGAGGGTTTTATTAATTCGAGTTCAACCCATTCTAGGCTACGCGCCTATTAATTACAACCCTTCTTTTGGGAAAGGAATACCCTTTAATTCTAATATGAATAAATCGTAACTTGGAGATTTGGGTGTTTATTTGATTTTGTGACTGCATCTGGGTAGAACCCTAGATTGCCTACGTACCCTCGTTGAGGGATCAAGTCACTCGTAGTTCCTTGGTATTTGGTACTTGTTTGGATTTGATGCCTTGTGCAGGCGAGGATTTTGAGCCTTTGGAGCATTTGATGCCTTGTGCAATTTTAGCTCGTGCTGGCGAGGACTTTGAACCATTGGAGCGTTTGATGCCTTGTGCAGGTTTAGCTCGTGCAGGCGAGGACTTTGAACCATTGAAGCGAGGCATAGCTTCGTGATTTTTTTTTAGATTTGTTGTGGCTTTGTGCCATTTGATCTTTGACTTCTCTTCAGCTTCGTACCTTTTGAATTTGGAGCGACTTTGTACCATTTGTATACTTGAATTTTGGACCGGCTTTGTGTCATTTGTATTGGCTTTGTACCATTGCTATTTGTATCGGCTTTGTGCCATTTGAAATTTTGATACGGCTTCATGCCATTTGGTATTTGAATAATTAATATGTAAATGACCCATTAATTAGAATTAGTGCTTTGACTTGTCTCATTGCAGTTCCTTTTCTTCCCTTTTTTATATATATCTTTCTTTTGAACTCTCATCCCCATTTAAAATGGGACTTTGAACCCATTTGACTGACAGCAAGCTTGACTTTTACTTTAAAGCTTCCAAGTTCAACAATCCTCTGTTCTTCTCCACGTGAGGTGTAGGCTTTTATTCACTGTAGCTTCTATCCTTCCTTCATTCTTTGGACAAAAGACATAAAAGGCAGCAACTGACATCTTTCAGGGGTCTTTGCCTTGTTTCTTTGTGGGATTACGCCTCATTCTTTTAAATATGCTTTTGCTAAGACTTTTCGAATTGGAGGAAGGGATCATTTCCCCTTTTTTTTCTCTTTTTTTTTATTATTTCACCATTTGAAACTTGCTGTCAAACCTACGCGATGAATCGAGATGCTTTCTTTCTTCTTTCTTTCTCCATTTTCCAGTCTACTGTAGCTTTCTTTGTTGTTTTGTTATCCCAAATTTAATGGGATCTTTGGAAAAGACATACAACAAAACAGCAGTTTTGGTTTCATGCGGACTCTGGGGAAGGTCAACGATGGTTTTCTTTGCCGTAGGGTTCCATGCTTGCTGCGGGACATACAACAAAAAGAAAAAAAAACATTCCTTTTGTCATGATTTGCTGAAATTCTTCTTCTTCCCTTTGAGACGAGGCGGCGGTTAGCTGGGCCGAGAGGGGGGAGGACCGTGGCATGGTTGCTACGTCCTTTTGGGCTTCCGTTTAACGTCCGCGACGGTGCTGCAAATATCCTCACCGACGGAGAAGAAGAATGAGTGGCAGATTTCTAGAGGCCTACGTCTTTATTCTATAGTTTGAAATCTCTGTGACGGATGCCGTGACTTGGGAGAGGATCGCGATGAAGAGAAGGCTGCTGCTGCACCCTTAGCTGATGTTTGTAATTGGGCACCTCTCTTGTTTCCTTGTTTCCCAACTTTGCAAGCTTCTTTTCCTCCTTTGCAAGCTTCTCAGAGCATTGTAATTGTTCATACTGCCTCCATTAACAGAATTGTAGTACCGCTTCATCCATTGCATGAACTCCAGATTATCGAGCGGCCTTTCTTTCACAAGCTTGCTCACTTCAATCTGCTTGGTGGTTTTGGGTTTGTTGAAAATGTCCTGAAGGACCTTGTAGTTCTGAATCATCTCGTACTCGCTCTTGGCATCAAAATTGACCTTGTGCATCGGCACGATACCGTTACGAACGGCATCCATGAGTTGGCAGTGAACGGCACCGTAACACGCCTCTTCGACTTTGTTGAGATTGAGATGGAGAGTTGGGCCAAGATCTCGGTCCTGCCTACGAAGTAAGCGCCGTCCATCATACTTCCAAACTTCTTTAGGCACCCATTCCTCCATGCAAATTGTTCAGGGCAGGAATTTCCGTAGGGGACGTTTCCTGGCCAACGAGCACACAGCTCCCCTGGAGGTTCGGCGCCGGTTGATGGCTGCTGTCGGGCTTCTGCTTTCCTGTCGGGCTTTGTCGGGCAAGTCTCGTCGGGCAAGTCTCTTCGGGCAAGGCTGAAAGAGAAGGACATCGTTAACTTTGAGAGGTGCCTTTGTGGGGCCTTAGGTGTAGGCCTTAAGGCTCACAATCAAGGTTAACATTGTAGTGCTCAGGCGTGCCACTGCCATCTTTAGCATGGCAGATGTCGAATGGATGTCAAGTTTTAGTTGTGAATATGCATATGCCCGAGGAACCATGTTAGATATAACAGGCGCCTTTGTGAGGCCTTAGGTGCAGGCCTTGAGGCTTCCTGTCAAACTAAATCAGCACTTGAGCATATTATATTCGGTCTTTATGGTTGTCGGCTATTATATTTCTGATTATCAGAGTCTGCGAGGTAGAGCGAACCCAAATAGGTGCCTCTGTGGGGCCTTAGGTGTAGGCCTTGAGACTTCCTATTAGAGTCCGTTCTTATACTCAAACCATTTAGACCGCGGAATAGAATGAATCCGGATAAGTGCCTTTTTGGGGCCTTAGGTGTAGGCCTTGAGGCTTCCTATCAGAATCCATTCCATACTTAAGCGTTCTATAATAATCATGATATAATAGAAATAAAACCAGGAGGTAGGTCGATTACTTGCGCCCCAAGTAACTTCGGACTTCTCGTTTATCAAGGATTGTCGTGGATGGGTTAAGTCCACATAAAGTTCTTTTTTATGCCTTGAGGCCAAGGACTTTTAAACTAATCAGATTTACATGCATGCGGGCTTAGGACTTGGATCTGATTTAAACACTAAAGATATATTTAAATCGGATCCAAGTACTGAGAAAGCTTTGTCATCATGATTTTGCTAGAAACAACTTGCATATAACTAGAAATATACAACATATTGCTAGACTTTAAAGAAAGAGAAGACAAAGATAGAACAAAGCAGGTCGGGCAAGATTAAACCTTATCAATTAAGGCCGATCGTCTTGCAGGTCCCTATCTTTGTAGTTCTGTCAAGGGTCTGAAAGCTTAAAGGGGGAGAGGGGAAGGGAGAATACAAAAGGTGAATCGATACTACAACAAGTTTGAACAAGGTAGCAGAGCTATTACAAAGGTTAGGAGAAAAGACTATCCCGCGGGGGATGAAGGCTTGGGCTGACTACAGCTTTGTTTTGAAAGGAAAATCTGGCTTTTTGAGCAGAGTTTGTGCTTTTGTTTGTTTGATTGAGTGTCCTTGTCTTTGTCTTCTCTTCCTCCTTTTATAGACGACTTGGTTTGCCTCCTGTAGCAACAGCTTTGCCCGAATGCGGTCTGAGGGTGATGACTCATCAGTTTTATTACATGTAATGCCCCCATAAAGTACTTTATGGGCTGTGCAGTCTGATCAGTCTACACCACTTGGTCCTTGGGTAGGTAGGCAAGTGGCCTTTGTGAATTGTATCAAGTCAGAAAAGGCCCTTTCCTGCTTTCCCAAGTTTCGGCCGGGCTTTGATCTTCTATTCCTCCAGGCCTCCTTTTGGGCCGACTCCATCCTTGGGCCAAAAATCAAGTTTTGATCCAAACAGTGCCCCCTTCAATTGATATTAAACCTGGAATTCCAGGCGCCAATATTAATTGAAAGAAACTCCTTATTATACCCATGAAACCTTTGCGATTGAACTTCTCCATTTTCTGTGTTCCGTAGAAAGAAATCCTTCTGCGATTAAAAACTTTCCTGCTTCCCACTATTCTTCTCTGTTGCCCGACCAGTTTGCATCCTTATCATCTTCCTTGTTTTCTCTCTCGACCTTCATAAAAATGGCTTCAAGATCCAGCCAAACACCCCCATCTTACGAATCCGGTGACGGAATCGCCACTCTACGCCGTCTACTCAACGGGCTGCATCGTCCGCGGGCAGGTTTATATTCTGAGCTTTTCTTTGAGACGCATGTAATATAATCATTGGGCCCCGCCTGGATTTCTCGGGTCCCCTCAGTGGTGGAAAGCAACATGCCAAGGGAGAACTGGTTTACCCCAAATCCCTATTCGGCTAGTTCGGGCATCTCTTCCTCGAAATGGTCATCATATCGTCGAGGATTTCCCTTGATGAATGATCCTACCTGGGCCCAATGGGTTGACGAATTAGAGCCTTTCTTCAAGCAGAAATGGAGGAATAACAGAATTTATGAACTGATCATGCTTTCAAAGACTTCAGTTATCCTTAAGCCCGAATTAGTTACTTCTGCCCTCCTTTTTTGGAATACGGGCACAAACACTTTCGATTTCCGCATGGGCCCCATGTCTCCCACCATTCTTGATATGGCCCAGGTCTTCGGTTTAAGGCCATCGGGCAGGATAGTGGACGTTACTCAAGACTGGGTTCCGTCTTCTACCACCGGGAGCTCGAGTTCATCTACCCTATTTCTTCCTCTGAGCTATAACTCCGCCACTTTCAAGAGTTATGGGACCTCCTTTAAAGGATTCATTCCTTTTGTAAAGGCAAATTTTGGGGCAGGCTCCCCTCGGGCTGACAAAGATCAAGAGCATATGTATTTTCTTTTATACTGGCTCAACAAGCACATCTTCCCCAACAAATCTAAAGGAGTGAGGGTAGAATGGATCCCCTTGGTAGAGATTCTTCACAATTTTGATGATGTAGCCACAGGTCCATTCCTTCTTTCTCATCTCTATCACCTTCTTTTTGAAATGACTCAAGACGAGCCGTTTGAGACCAACTTGAATGGACCCATCTGGATGATACAAATCTGGCTGCAATGGTATTTTCCAGAATTTCGAGCTGCTAATCTGGAGTTCCCAGAGGGTGTGGCTCCTGCCCGAATCCTGGCTGAAGCTCCCCCTGTAGACCATTCTACCTTTGCCTGCTTTTACTTTTTCAGAGTCTGCATGACTCGATCAGACTTGGAATGGGGTGCGTCAGTCTTGAGGAGATATCCTTGGTTCTCTGACCAAGCCTTCCAAGATGCCACTGGTGAGGATGCTACCCCCCCTTGCAGGGAGAAATTTATCAGCTGCATTCAACCGAGAGACTTGGCCTAGGGGGTTCGGGGCAATAGATATGATCGAGGCTTGGAAGTATACCATCCTAACTTCTGCAGCAGGCAGTTAGGATTTAGGCAAGCCATACATGTCTCCTTCTTTGACTTTGTCCATTGTGGCACCTCATTCCGGTTACAGACTCCATCTGAAGTGACATTCTGAGCCGCCCGACGCAGCCTGGATGTAATGAGTCAAGCAGCCCGTCATTCCGTTATTCTCAATTTTGAATGTACCTCGCTGTTTTCCTCTTAGTGGGAAGACAAATGGACTAAAAAGTACGGATGAGATTTGAAGGTGAATCACGATCGCATCTTCAGCCAGCTTTCTCTTAAATCATATCCTGGCTCAGGCGAGCTTGCAAATTGGAAGGAGATGATTCAGGAGAAAAACCGGTTACTTCTGATAGGTACTTCTCTTTCAACTCGATTTGGCTTCCCTTCTGAAGTCCTTCTATCCTTACTTTTGCTGAATTCTGCAGCTCCAGTGGATGTTGAATTGAAAGTCATTGAATCCGAAGGTGACTCCGCTGATGCTGCAATTCTTCATGGTGCTGCCGCAGAGGCTGAGAGACGAGAAGCCGGGGAAGGGACGGACATCTCAGAATCCATTGGGGATTCAGAGGCTGAAGGAACACCCAAGGCAATCACTAAAGCCCTTAAGCGAAAGAAAGTGGTCATGGCTAAAGATCCCGACCCTGATTCTGCACCTCTTCCGACCACCACAAGACCCATTCTTACTCGAAAGAATAAGCGGGCAAGGATTACCATTCCTCCTAAATCAGGAGCCCCATCTGTTCCAGTTCCTGAGGCAGGTAGAAAGAAACAACAATCTTCAAGTGAGTTTCTTTTTTCTACATCAAACTGCTACCTTTCTCCTTTATCTAATTGTTCCTTTTATCGATCAACAGGACCTCAAGCATCTAAAAGGCCAATCCTTGCTTCTAAGGAGGAACCACTACGGGCTGTTATGCTTAAAAAGGCCGAAGAATTGCGAAACACCGCCCTTCGAGAACTTGAGGTATGGCTGATTTTTATAGTATACTTTCTTATTTTCATACAACCCTGAACTTGATTATTCTGATCAGGCTACGAGAAATGAAATGCTCTCTTCACCCGAGGCTTCTCCGCGACCTGCCCGAGAGAAAAATCTTTCCCCCTCCCAGACCAATCCTGCTGAGGTACTTTCTCTCCTATCTTTAACTCTCCAATTTTATGGATCTAATGGCTAAGGTCTTTTCTTTCCTCCTAATTGTTTTCCTAGGCTGGTGCATCTGCCTCTTTGCCTAGTCATGAACCCCCTCTGAGATCTATGACTTCTTCTACTGCTCTGGATGCGACCCCTTCCTCTCAATTTGATCCGTCCACAGGAGTTATATTGCATTTTGTGGATGAGGATGATCCCTTGGTAAATTATTATTTCCTCATTGAAATTCTGCACATTGCTACCTAATTAACTATTTTTATGTTTCCTGCAGCTATCTTCAGTATATGAGCCACCTCCCTCACTAGTGGTCTTGGATAAGGAACCCATAGTTCCTGAGATCCCTGTAGCATCAGATGCAGCGATTTCGCAGGCGTTTGTTCGCCCGATAGTTGATGAACCTTCTTCTCATCCTCAAGATCAAACTCAGGTACTGGAATATTTTCTTCTTGCTTCTTCCTCTGGTGACCCTTTTGTTGACAATTACTGCTTCTTTTGGATATATCCAGGATGCAGGCACAGGTTCAGGCGCAGCTCTTTCCTCTTCTGCTGGCGGTGAAGAACCTTCTCCCCAACCAAAAGTTAGTACCTTCTCTGGTGAAACTCCGGGGCTGAGTCAGGTAAACTTCTTTTCTCCAGAACCTCTTTTGCTTCAACCTGTATTCAGATTATCTTGACCGAGTCTTTTGGTTTTTGTAGCAAGCTTCAAAAGAAACTTCCCTTCCTCTATTGGCTCGTAAATCAAAGCGCCCCCATCCTCATTCATCTTCTAGAGGTACTGGTACTTCCTCCTCTGGAGTTGAGCAGACTAAACAGGCAGAGATTGCCCCCTCAATAGGCATTGTCTCATCGGAGGGAACTGTCACGCTAGACCCTCCTCATTTCCCATCCTCTGATCCTGCCAAGCTGCCCAAACTCTTTGAAGCACTCGGGCGACTTGAGACGCGGTTGAAATCTTCAACGCAGCCTTCAGCAACCTCCATGTCTTCGGAGCAACAGCAAATCTTTCAGGAATGGGCAAAGAAAGAATTTACCGCGTCATTTAGTCTCAAGGCTCTTTGTGATCTTGAGAAGGTCATAACTGAATTTTTCAAAACCGGTCGTTTGTCCAAGCCTCAGCACGATTCTTTCCTCTCTTTCTTCGAGAACCTGAGGGCTCTGAGGGAACAATACCAGAGAGCGGATAGACAGGCTAACCGGGCAAAATGCTTTATGGAAAAGGAATCAAACTCTTCTACTCAAGTCAACCGACTGATGGGAGAAAGCATGCAGACTAAAGAAAGGGTTAAAGTGATTTCTTCTGAAATTCAGCAGCTGGAAGAGCAATTGGTTGCCCTTAAGGAAGAACAAGCCACTCTTCTGTACACCCTTGAACACCAAATCGAAGGGGTAGAGAAAGCAACTTCGGAGTTAGAGCAAGCCAAGTCCCAACTTGTAAACCACCATACTGTCTTGGCCGAACCCAATAGGATTTTTACCATCATGCGAACATATCATTCCAGAATAATCACTCTTTGTGAAGATGTAAAGTTTTTATCATAGAATGATTTGTAACCCCTTTTTGTATTAGAATGAACATGTAATTTGCTTCTTGCTCTGCCATATCTGAATTGACTTTGGGCAACTCGTTGCCCCCTCTGTCTACGCACTTTTCTCCTCCCCCTTCCCTGTTGACAACCTTATAATCTGCCCCTGGTCCTCCGGTCTCCTCGTGGCACCTCTATTCAGCCAACACCCCTGGCTCTTTAAAAATGAGGTTGATCATATTAATAGGAGCCTCCGGAAAAGGGTTAGTGTCCACCATCATACTGGCTTGGGGTGAGTCAAGTAACAGCTTCCTTTTCACTATAAGATCTTGTACCCAATCTCTAAACTGGACACAATTAACTATAGAATGGTTGAAGGTATAATGCAGCTTGCAATACTTTTTTCCCCTGAGTTCCTCGGGCTTGGGCATCTTTTTGGCACTGTCGGGCAAAATTACTCTCGCCCGCACCAACTCTTCATAGATCTCCGGTGCCTTGGTTAAATCAAACGAATAGCTCTGATACTTTGGGGGTTTCATGGGGACGAAACCACCATCATTCATCACGATCTTCTGATCCTTAATAGGTTGGACTAATCCTTTGATCGTCAATGGTTTGAAGGGTGTAGTCATCTCAGCAGCACATACATCTATATTTTCTTCCTCATGACCATCCTCGTGTTCGGGCCTGGTTTCTCCCACCTCCACATGGTGAATAGTAGCCTTGCTTTTGTAGAAATGATGGACTTTGGAAGTGTGCTTCACTTGCTGTTCCTCTTGCAACAACCTCTCGTACTTCATGGCAGCAATCACGAGTTCTTGTAGCTCATTAAACTGTGTATCATAAAATCTTTTTCTCAAAGGTAATTTTAAAGCCCTTTGAGCAATGGATATGAGCTGTGCTTGATTGACAGGGAATTGGCATCTCATCCTTGTTCTCCTGAACCTCATCATGAAGTCTTCCGTGGACTCATGATCGTATTGTTTTACCTCCACTAGATCATTGATGGTCAATTCTGGTTCTATTCTGTAGAACTGTTCATGGAAAGCCATCTCCATCTGCCCCCAGTTGGCAATAGAGTTGGGGGGTAATAGAGAATACCATTGAGACGCCAATCTTGCCAATGAATTTCCAAACAATCTCAATTTGTAGTTTGGATTGTCCTCATACGCCACACAGTGATTGGAGAATTTGAAAATATGGTCTCTGGAGGACACACTGCTGTCTTCACCTGTGAAGGTAGGGAATGCGGGCATCTTGAAATTAGAAGGGAATGGATTTAGCTCGTCGATATATTCAGGATACGGCTTCTGGTAAGTAATCCTGAATACTGGGTGAGCTCGTGGTTGGGCGTTTTGAGTCACCGTTCTTCTTAACTCAGCCAACTCCTCCCTTAGTTGTTGAGTGGCTAAATTATCATTATGACCGAGGATAGCTGATCCAATCTTCGGGCTCCGGTCATTGCCCGCATTTGCTTCTCTCCTTGGTTCGAGCTTCCTCCAGTTAGATCCTCCACCTTTATTGACCATCGGGGGTGGTCTATAGGGTGGAGGTTTATCTGACGCAGTAGTGGTAGTAGTAGTGGTAGTCTCTTTTCCACTAGTTTCTCCCATCATACCTGGCATTCCGTACCTCATCCTTTCTTGTTCGTTCTGCCCCTTATTATTAAATGATAATAATGGGAAACTGGGAAACTCTTTCTCCGGAATCGGCTCCATCACTGGTTGACTTCCTTCAGGAATTACCTTTTTCTTTCCCCTATCTCCTGCTTCAGTGCGAATAAGGGAATGATTGGCTCATTTCTTGTGATAACCTGGCTCATTCCACTTCCTTGAGCACCTTTTGGGATAGAGAACTCCAAATCAAGCCTTCTCTGTAGATTCCCTGTGAGCATACAGAGTCTGCTTACTTCTCCCTTTGTTTCCAGGGAGATTCTTTCCATGCTCTTTAATACTTGGATCATTGTAACTTGTAGCTCTTCATTGCTTCCCTTTTCTTGTGATCTTTCAGATGCAGTCGGGCTGTCTGGAACCACCTGTCCGGATGGGGAAGAAGGATTTTCTGATTGTTCTGCCATTTGGAGAAGACCTTCCTTTGGATTCCTTTTACCAAGCTTATAGTTCTTCCTTTTGGACATGCAAGATCTGGAAGTTTAGATCCCACCGGGCGTGCCAAAACTATGTTCAGGGCAGGAATTTCCGTAGGGGACGTTTCCTGGCCAACGAGCACACAGCTCCCCTGGAGGTTCGGCGCCGGTTGAGGGCTGCTGTCGAGCTTCTGCTTTCCTGTCGGGCTTTGTCGGGCAAGTCTCGTCGGGCAAGAACTCGTCGGGCAAGTCTCTTCGGGCAAGGCTGAAAGAGAAGGACATCTTTAACTTTGAGAGGTACCTTTGTGGGGCCTTAGGTGTAGGCCTTAAGGCTCACAATCAAGGTTAACATTGTAGTGCTCAGGCATGCCACTGCCATCTTTAGCATGACAGATGTCGAATGGATGTCAAGTTTTAGTTGTGAATATGCATATGCCCGAGGAACCGTGTTAGATATAACAGGCGCCTTTGTGAGGCCTTAGGTGCAGGCCTTGAGGCTTCCTGTCAAACTAAATCAGCACTTGAGCATATTATATTCGGTCTTTATGGTTGTCGGGGTCTGATAACTATTTATTTCTGATTATCCGAGTCTGCGAGGTAGAGCGAACCCAAATAGGTGCCTCTGTAGGGCCTTAGGTGTAGGCCTTGAGGCTTCCTATTAGAGTCTGTTCTTATACTCAAACCATTTAGATCGCGGAATAGAATGAATCCAGATAAGTGCCTTTTTGGGGCCTTAGGTGTAGGCCTTGAGGCTTCCTATCAGAATTCATTTCATACTTAAGCGTTCTATAATAATCATGATATAATAGAAATAAAACCAGGAGGTAGGTCGATTACTTGCGCCCCAAGTAACTTCGGACTTCTCGTTTATCAAGGATTGTCGTGGATGGGTTAAGTCCACATAAAGTTCTTTTTTATGCCTTGAGGCCAAGGACTTTTAAACTAATCAGATTTACATGCCTGCGGGCTTAGGACTTGGATCTGATTTAAACACTAAAGATATATTTAAATCGGATCCAAGTACTGAGAAAGCTTTGTCATCATGATTTTGCTAGAAACAACTTGCATATAACTAGAAATATACAACATATTGCTAGACTTTAAAGAAAGAGAAGACAAAGACAGAACAAAGCAGGTCGGGCAAGATTAAACCTTATCAATTAAGGCCGATCGTCTTGCAGGTCCCTATCTTTGTAGTTCTGTCAAGGGTCTGAAATCCTAAAGGGGGAGAGGGGAAGGGAGAATACAAAAGGTGAATCGATACTACAACAAGTTTGAACAAGGTAGCAGAGCTATTACAAAAGTTAGGAGAAAAGACTATCCCGCGGGGGATGAAGGCTTGGGCTGACTACAGCTTTGTTTTGAAAGGCAAATCTGGCTTTTTGAGCAGAGTTTGTGCTTTTGTTTGTTTGATTGAGTGTCCTTGTCTTTGTCTTCTCTTCCTCCTTTTATAGACGACTTGGTTTGGCTCCTGTAGCAACAGCTTTGCCCGAATGCGGTTTGAGGGTGATGACTCATCAGTTTTATTACATGTAATGCCCCCATAAAGTACTTTATGGGCTGTGCAGTCTGATCAGTCTACACCACTTGGTCCTTGGGTAGGTAGGCAAGTGGCCTTTGTGAATTGTATCAAGTCAGAAAAGGCCCTTTCCTGCTTTCCCAAGTTTCGCCCGGGCTTTGATCTTCTATTCCTCCAGGCTTCCTTTTGGGCCGACTCCATCCTTGGGCCAAAAATCAAGTTTTGATCCAAACACAAATCATACTTCCAAACTTCTTTAAGCACCCATGCGACTGGTTCTTCTTTTTTAGATTGGGTTGAATCCAATCAGCATGTTTTGCTGAAATCTCCATTGTATATCGCTGCGGCGGAAGAGGGATGTGGTGATTTTGTTGCGGTTGCAATTTGGGAGGACCTTGGGGAATGGGAGAGTTTGGAGAAGCAAAGTGCTTCTTTTCCTCCTACAAAGCAGAAGAAAGAACCAACCCAAAAGAGATTAAAAGAATGAAATGGCTATACCTTTGAATGCTTTGTAGCTTTTCCTGCTCCTAGTTCTTCTTTGATGTCCGTATTTCGCCATTATCTCTCAATTTCTCTCTTAACTTCTGCAGGGTCTCCTTTTCCTCCCCCTTCTACTGCAACTTATGCCTATTTATAGGCATCATAGGAAGCCTCTGGAGCTTTTACGTGGGAGAGATAAAGGCCATATCTTTCGCCACCCTCTCCCACTAACCGTGTAACCTCCCACGTCTTGCAGAAAACCTTCCACGTTTTGCAGGAGATGGGGAGTTTTGCTCCATGTTTTCTCTCCTTTTGTAGGGAACAACATGTGTTTTCTTCTCTCCCTTTATATATATATATATATATATATATATATATATATATATATTTATTATATTTTTTTTGTTCCCGTTTTCTTCTCTTGTCGGGTCGCACTTGGTGCGATGGCAAGTGCCTTCGCCCATAAGCGGTAGGTCTCGGGTTCGAGACTTGGGAGCAGCCTCTTCATAAATGGGGGTAAGGCTAGCCGACATTCACCTCTCCCAGACCCTGCGTAAAGCGGGAGCCTTGTGCACTGGGTACGACCTTTTTTTTTTTCTTCTCTTGTCGACTTGGATTTCCAAGTCTAAACAGACTTCACGTGAGCAGCATCCATATTTTCCTTTGAGAAGTTTATTTGCTGCAAACTTCTCTTATTTTGTTTTATTTTTATTTAGGGGTTTATCTTATGCTAGGTATCCAACAGATAAGGGAATTCAAATTCCCTGATTTTGGTGGTTTCAGATATCCCACTTCCAAGCCCCCCTTTTTTTTTTAATTTCTCTTGATCAGTTCTTCCACACAGCCTCCATATTAGACCTGGCAGTTTCTGACATGATACGATGACACGACACAAAAACGACACGAAAATAATGGGTTTCGGGTCAACACGATAACTAATCGGGTCATTATCGGGTGACCCGTTAAGAACCCGTTAATAACGGGTTCTTAACTGGTATACACGCGGGTAACACGTGGGTAATCTATTTCGACCTGTTAAGAAAAAAATTATTTTGATAATTTTAAAGTTTAATTACTAAAAGATTTATTATAAAATACAATAGCCATATTAATATATACAATATATGCTATATTAAATATATTGTTTTGTATTATATTATTATTCTATATAAGTTAAAAAAAAAAGTTTTGGTCATTATTTATTTTTATTATGAGAGTTCCTTATTATCATTACTAGGATAAATTTTACTTAACATGTTATTGTCCAAAATTAAAATAAACTAGTATAGTATTTGTATAGACAATAACTAAGAAGACATACATACAAGTATGAAAAATGTGAAAGAATATATAAACACTCGTGATTCATCATTATTCTTCCACGAGTAAATAGTGGTTACACTTACATTATCGTTTAGATTTTTAAAATCCTTCAAACCCTCATGAATAATGTTTTTTATTTGAGGGAAAAATTAATAAAATTAATAATAATTATTGTAGAAGTGCAAAAAATTGTAAAAAAAATATACAATCACTCATAATGACAAGTTTTACAACTTTCATGAAGGGGTCACCTTAGAAATCCAACACTATAATCCATAATCCTTAAATTTATATTTAATTGTCGATTGTATTTTACACTTTATTCTTGTTACTGAATTTCATTTTTTAAATTTTCTTTTTTGAAAACATGATCATCTGGTGGATGTAAGAAAATGAACGGTTCAGATCTTTGATATCACGTTTCAATATTTACAGTTAACTGAAATATGAGTCGATGTCATATAGTTTGTAGAAACTTTATAAACATCAAGCAATATTTTCACTAACCGTAAGACTTTGAACATAATATCAACGATCCAAACTGTTCATCTTCTTGCATCCTCTAATAGATCATGTTTTCAAAAAATAAAATCTGAAAAAATAAAATTTGATGAGAAAAATGAAGCGTAAATGTAAACAACAATCAACGGTTAAATTTTGATATATGATTTATATGATTATAGTGACGAATTTCGAAGTTAAACTCTTCACCAAAGTTATAAAGCTTGTCATTACGAAAGTTTATATATATTTTTTATATTTTTTGTACTTCTACATTAATTAAAAAACTATTAAAAACTTTACATAAATAACAGCCGTAAGATAAATGAGAATAAATCTGAACCGTTGGATTCTATTTGAGTTATATTGTTAGAACTTTTTGGGACAAAAAAACCCTTTTTATTTCCCAATTTTACTATCTGATCATCTGATCAAAAGTCACAACAAAAGCCAGCCCTAAATCTAATCCCTTTCTATCTATCTCCCCACTCCCGTAACCCTCATTCTCTCCCGACCCGCCGTCGGTTCTTCCTAGCCCCTCTCTCCCGCCGTATGTTCTTGCGGTAGCCTCTCTCTCTTTTCTCCTCCCTCGTTCAGTGGACGGAATCATTCTTGATCTTGTCATCTCTGCTCTGGTCATCGTCTCTACATCTCTGCATTCTCCAGATTCCACTCCAGGTTCGATTTTGTTTCTACGTCTCTACATCTCTGTTCGTTTCATTTGTTTAATGTTGTATCTTCATAAATCTTATGTTTTTGTTTCTTCTTTTTCATTCAAAATTATGAATTTTCATTTCTTGAAAAAAAAACCCATATTTTGTTTTTAAAATCTGACAAATTTTGTTTAGTTCCAACATGCAATGATTTAACTTTGGAATTGGATTATATGAATTGTTAATTGATATGGGGATTCTGGATTTTAGCTACTGATTCTAGATTTTAGATTTCGGTGGTACGGTTTTGGTGAACTATTAAGCTTAGTTCGTGTTGTTGAATGTAATCTAATGATCCTTGCACAGTGTGCATAATTGTTAATTGGTTTCAATTCAATGATGTGTAGAAGTAGAACTTCTTTTGCTTTCTGGGTTTGCACACATGGGTTAAGTGTGGGGAAGAATTGTTGATGAGCTTGCTGTAGTCTTTTGTTGCAAATATTTGGTTCGATTTCGAAACTCCTTTTTCCCTTGCCATCTGGTCTCAAATACTTGGAGTTGAGGCATGTTGCTACAGAGCACAGACGACGGGATTTTTTAATTTTTTTTTTCTACTGTATTTCATGATGCTGCAAATGCATTAATCAGAGGTCAATTCCTTAAAGAAGTTAATGGAATTTGTTACAGATGTAAAAAATATAAACCAAATTAAGGTTAAACTGTAGGCTGAAATATTAGATATAAACAGATATGCGCTTTCCAAATCAAATACCCTCGAAAAGATATTGGGAAAATCAGTCTATAGATGCCTGCTCAATTATGTCCAAAACACACCCCTAAAAAAAGTATTATGTTTTTAATTTGATTATTTCTTGGTTTAAAATATATTTTTTTTAACGGGTAACGGGTCGGGTCATATTACTTTAATATTATCGGGTTGATATCGGGTCGGGTCATTTTACTCGTTTATTTTAATGGGTGTTACACGACACGGTCCATTAAGATATCGGGTATGACACGAAAACGACACGAACACGAAAAACACAACACGAATGCCAGGTCTACTCCATACCATTTTTCACTGTTTGTTTGTTTTTCTTTTTGAAGAGAAGAACAAAAAGGTTAGTAAGGCTCTCTTTTTTTTTTTGTTTGGTTTTGAATGCATGTTCTGCAGCTTTATTCATTATTATCTTTTTTGCAGGTGTCTTGGTGGCGACCCTTTGCTAGACCTGGTAGTTTCTGACACGACACGAAAATAACGGGTTTCGGGTCAACACAATAACTTATCGGGTCGTTATCGGATGATCCATTAAGAATCCGTTAATAACGGGTTCTTAACAGTTATACACGCTGGTAACATGTGGGTAACCTATTTCGACCCGTTAAGAAAAAAAATATTTTGATAATTTTAAAGTTTAATTATTAAAAGATTTATTATAAAATACAATAGTCATATTAATATACAATATATTCTATATTAAATATATAGTTTTGTATTATTATTCTATATAAGTTAATGTCGTACCCAGTGCACAAGGCTCCCGCTTTACGCAGGGTCTGGGAGAGATAAATGTCGGCTAGCCTTACCCCTATTTATGGAGAGGCTACTCCCAAGTCTCGAACCCGAGACCTACCACTTATAGCGAAGGCACTTGCCATCGCACCAAGTGCGATCTTCTATTATTCTATATAAGTTAAAAAAAAAAATTTCAGTCATTATTTATTTTTATTATGAGAGTTCCTTATTATCATTACTAGGATAAATTTTACTTAACATGTTGTTGACCAAAATTAAAATAAGGATAAAGTACAAAAAACCACTTCAAGTATTGGGGTCACGACACTTTCATACCTCATTTTTTAAAATTGACAATGTCATACCGCATCTTACAAATTTGTGACAATGTTATACCTTCATCAATTTTTTGTTAGTTTTTTTGTTAAATGCTGACGTGGCAAGAGATGGGGACCATTCACTAATTCAACTGGTTTAAAAAATAATTAAATATTAAAAAATTAAGAATAAAAAAAAAAAAAAGTTTCCTAGGGGTGCGGCACCCCTTTTCCTTCTCCCGCACCAATTTCAATTTTTTTTGTTCTTTTCTCTCCTCCTCCTTCTTCACCTTTTTCTTTTGGGGCGAAAATGGATGTCACTTTTTTTTTTTTTTCTCGTTCTTCTTCTCTCTCATTCTTCTTCTTTTTCACCTTCTTCTTCTTCTTCATCTTCTTCTCCTGGGCCGAAACTGGATTTGTTATTTTTTTTTTTCCTTCTTCTTCTTGGGCCGAAACTGGGTATGAATTTTTTTTTTTTCATTCTTCTTCTTGGGCTGAAACTGGGTATGAATTTTTTTTTCTTTTTGTTTGTTTTTTTTTTTTTTTTTTTTTTTTGTCTGGGTTGCAGGTAGAGGGAAAAGGGGACGAAGATGAAGATGGGGAGGAGACAGAAAGGATTCTTCTTCTTCTTCTTGGGCCGAAACTGGGTTCGATTTTTGTTTGTTTGTTTTGTTTATGGGTTGCAGGTAGAGGAAAAAGGGGAAGAAGATGAAGATGGGGGAGGAGAGATGAGTGCGCATTGGGTGGGGGGGACGAACTGGGTTGGAGAGAGAGAGAGAGAGAGGCGAGAAAGGGGAGAGAGAGAGAGAGAGAGAGAGAGGAGAGAGGGTGGTGAAGGACGGGTGGGAAGGGGTTTTGGGTTGCAGAGAAGAGAGAGTGGCGAGAAAAGGGGCAGAGAGAGGAGAGAGTGAGAGAGATTTAATATATATATATTTTTAATTTTTTAATTTTTTATTATTAAAAATATATTTATTATTTTTTAATCCAATTGGATTAGTGAATGGGACACGTGTTGGGCCACGTCAGCATTTAACAGAGAAATTAATAGAAAAACTGACGGAGGTCTGACATTGGCATAAATTCGTAAGATGAGGTATGACATTGTCAATTTTAAAAGATGAGGTATGAAAGTGTCGGGACACCAATAGTTGAGGTAGTTTTTTGTACTTTACCCTTAAAATAAACTAGTATAGTATTTGTATAGGCAAGAACTAAGAAGACATACATACAAGCATGAAAAATGTGAAATAATATATAAACACTCATGATTCATCATTATTCCTCAACGAGTAGATAATGGTTACACTTACATTATCATTTAGATTTTTAAAATCATTCAAACCCTCATGAATAATGTTTTTTATTTGAGGGAAAATTAATAAAATTAATAATAATTATTGTAGAAGTGTAAAAAATGTAAAAAAAAAAAAAAATACAATCACTCATAGTGACAAGCTTTACAACTTTCATGAAGGGGTCAACTTCGAAATCCAACACTATAATCCATAAACCTTAAATTTATATTTAACCATCGATTGTCATTTATGTTTTATTCTTCTTACTGAATTTCATTTTTTAAATTTTCTTTTTTGAAAACGTGATCATCTAGCGGATGTAAGAAGATGAACTGTTCAAATATTTGATATCACGTTTCGATATTTACGGTTAACTGAAATATGAGTTGATGTCATATAGTTTGTAGAAACTTTATAAACATCAAGCAATATTTTCACTAACCGTAAAACTCTGAATATAATATCAACGATCCAAACCGTTCATCTTCCTACATCCTCTAATAGATCATGTTTTCAAATAAAGAAAATCTGAAAAAAAACAAAATTTAATGAGAACAATGAAGCGTAAATGTAAACAACAATCAACGGTTAAATTTTGATCTATAATTTATATGATTATAGTGGCGAATTTCGAAGTTAAGCTCTTCATGAAAGTTGTAAAGCTTGTCATTACGAGCGTTTATATATTTTTTTCTATATTTTTTTACACTTCTACATTAATTAAAAAACTATTAAAGACTTTAGGTAAACGAAAATATACTTAAAAGAAAAATGCATTTTTATGTTTTGGATGTGACAGTATGGTATATATATACTTATTTAGTATTATGTTTTTCATTTGATTATTTATTGGTTTAAAATATATTTTCATTAACGGGTAATGGGTTAGGTCATGTTACCTGTTAATATTATCGGGTCGATTTCGAGTCGGGTCATTTTACCCGTTTATTTTAACGGGTGTTACACGACATGACCTGTTAAGATATCGGGTATGACACAAAAACAACACGAACACGAAAAACACGACACGAATGCCAGGTCTACCCTTTGCTTTTGGAAGCTTGCCTGATGAATTCGTACAAAACAGTAGGATTTTTTTTTGTCTCTTTGGTTTTGATGTACAACCTTTCTTCCATTCATCTTTATTTGTATATTATTTTTTTGTTTCAACAATACTTGTATGGAAGGAAGCAGTGAGTATTGATCTACTGTACCACGAGGAACAAAGGAATTTTGTACCTTCTGTTTCGAGGAGTCAACCTCCTTCAATTATTATTTTTTTTTTTTTTTTTTTTTTTTGTTCAACAATGGTACCCAAGGTCAATGTTGTCTGACAGTACAAAATCTCTTTACCAAGTCCAAATCTAGCCCACAGTCAGGAAACTAAAACATGACCCCATCTCTAACTCTGACCAGACTTCCTTGAAGAATACGATGAAGCTTAGGTAAATCTCAATGTATTGAATCTACCTCTAATTTTAAAGTTCTTGAGTCTTCAAAGGAATCGGTACAATACAAAGGTGCCTTCGTTACTGCACCTTCTCAAATCTCCGAATTCTTGATGTCTTCATATAATGTCATAAAATCTGCAAACCTTCTGTTTCGAGGAGTCAACCTCCTTCAATTTTTTTATTTTATTTTATTTTTTTGTTCAACACTAACATGCACCAAATTCAAACAATGCTTGAACTTTGATACACCAACTATCAGAGGGATTATCAGTCGTAGCAATCTTTTTGACTAGAATTTCACCTTCAGCTATAACCTCACGAACAAAATGATATCTCACATCTATATGTTTGGTCCTTACATGATGTACCTGATACTTCGCCAAGTAAATGACACTTTGACTATCACAATACACATCCAACTTGTGTTGATTTACACCCAAATCTTCTATCAAACCAAGTGTCCAAATAGCCTCCTTAATAGCCTCAGCCATCGCCATATATTCATCTTTTGTGGTTGATAAGCAACGGTTGGTTGTAGTATTGATCTCCAACATATAGGACCTTTCGCCATAGTGAATACATACCCTGTGGTAGACCTTCTTTTGTCTAAATCACTAGCAAAATCAGAGTCCACATAACCAATGGATAACTTATCAATTTCTCCATCATTCCATTCAAAACAAATTCCTGTACTCCTTGTTCCATGAAGATATCTCAGTATCCATTTAGCAGCATCCCAATGCATTTTTCCAGGATTATGCATAAACCTACTTACAATTCCAACTGCATGAGCAATATCGGGCCGAGTACATACCATAGCGTACATCAACCCTCCAACCAAACTGGAGTAAGGAACATCTTTCATCTTAGCTTTTTCTTCATCACGCTTAGGGCATAGTTGAGTGCTCAACTTAAAATGAGGAGCAAGAGGTGTACTCACAGGTTTGGTTTCCCCATTAATGCCAAACTTGTGTAGCAGTTTTTCCAAGTATTGTTTATGCGATAAATACACCAGTCCTTCCTTCCTATTTCGTGTGATCTCCATCCCCAAAATCTTCCTTGCTTCATCGAGATTTTTCATCTCAAACTCTTTCTGCATCTGAGCTTTGAGCTTTGTAATTTCGATTATATCACTAGAGGCAATAAGCATATCATCCACATAAATCAATAAGTAGACATATGTACCTACACTTAATTTCTTGTGATACACGCAATGGTTGTAATGACTTCTAGTGTAGTCATGATCTTTCATAAATTATCAAACCTCAAATACCATTGCCTCAGTGATTGCTTTAAACCATATAGTGACTTGTTGAGTTTGCAAACTAGACCCTCTTTTCCTTTTTCTTCATACCCTTCAGGTTGCCTTATGTAAATCTCTTCAGACAAATTTCCATGTAGAAAAGCAATTTTTACGTCCAATTGGACTAACTTGAGATCAAACTGTGCCACTAGTGCAAGTAGAATTTGGATGGATGAGTGTTTCACTATAGGAGAAAAAAATTCGTTATAATCTATTCCTTCCTTCTGAGCGTAACCTTTAGCCACTAGTCTGGCTTTGAACCTCACCGAACTTGCATCATCTATTCCATCCTTCTTTGCATATACCCACTTGCATCCAATAGCCTTTCTTCCCTTAGGCAACTCCACCAGTTCCCAGGTTTTATTCTTCTTGAGTAACAACATCTCGTCATCCATAGTTTCACGCCAATGCTTTGCTTCTCCACTACTCGCTGCTTCAGTAAAACTTGTAGGGATATCAACTTCAATTACTGGTAACGCGTATGCCATACATGCAACACAATCTTTGAATCTGGCAGGAAGCACAACCTCTCTTTTTCCTTTCCTTTTGGCAATGCACTCTTCTTGAGTTTGAACATCATCAACCACAACTTCTTCATCTTGTCTTTCTTCTTGGTCGACACAATCTTCTTCTTCAATGTGACCATCATCCTCGGTACTTGTTTTTCCAGAATTATTGGAAGATAGCTCCACCTCATGGACAACATTCCTTTCTTCGCTAAGTTTCATATGAGTTTCATTGAACGTCACGTCTCTGCTCACTACTACCTTCTTGAGTTCTGTGCTCCACAACCTGAATCCCTTGACACCATTATTGAACCCTAAAAAGATAGCTTTCCTTGCTCTCGGCTTCAATTTGTTTTCTTTCACGTGGTAGTAAATATCACACCCAAAAACTCTTAGTCTTTCATAGTCTTGAGCTATTTTTCCTGACCATAATTCCATTGGAGTCTTACCATTTAGAGCTGCAGAAGGTAGACGATTCAAAATATGGCATGCATAATTTAATGCCTTTGCCCAAAATCTTTTATGCAATTTCGCTTGTGAAAGCATACATCTCACCTTTTCCAACAATGTTCGATTCAACCTTTCTACAATACCATTTTGTTGGGGAGTTTCTCTAACACTAGAGTGACGAGTAATACCTTCCTTTTTGCATATCTTGAAGAATGGATCATAAGTATATTCCCCGCCATTAACACTTCTTAAGACTTTCAACTTCTTGCCAGTCTTCTTTTCAACCGTATTTTTCCATTCCAATAAAATATTCAACACCTCATGTTTGTGCTTCATCATATAAATCCATGATCTTCGTGAGTAATCATCAATGAATGACACAAACCATCTCTTCCATCCTAGAGATTCATGCTTTGCAGGTCCCCAAACATCCGAGTGTACATAATCCAATATACCCTCAGTTTGATGTATTGCAGTGCCAAATTTTACCTTTGTTTGCTTGTCAAGAATGCAATGTTCACAAAAATTTATTTTTCCACTTTTGGCTCCCTTTAGAACCCCTTATTTAATCAACCCTTGCAGCGCTTGGTTTCCCACATGCCCCAACCTTATATGCCATAGAGAAGATGTATCAGCTTAATCACCTTCTGCCACCATAGCCACCTGTTTTTTCCATAGTTTTACCCTCTAACAAGTAAAGCAAACCTTTTCTAGGAGCCTTCATCATCACTAATGCCCCTCTAGCTACCTTGAGTATATTATTCTCGGAATAAAATTTGCAACCTTGAGATTCAAGGGTGCCTACATAAAATAAATTCTTCTTGAGGTTTGTAACATATCTTATTGAGTGTAACTCTCGAATTACACCATCATGATGTTTAATCATAACACTGCCAATGTCTTGTGTTGAACATGGATTATCATCATCCATATACACAGTTCCAGTGAGACTTTTGAAGGATGAGAACCAATGACGTTGGGAAGTCATATGATGAGTGCATCCAGTGTCAAGTACCCATTGATTCACGTAGTCTATGCTTTTCGCTGCTGTTAGGGCACAAACAAAATCCTCATCATCGGCCTCAACAATGTTTGCCTCTGAATCTTCATGTTTCTTTTCTTTGTTTTTAGCCTTGATTTTAGGACAATCCTTCTTCCAGTGTCCTTTCTCATGGCAAAAGGCACACTCATCCTTATCCAAGAATTTCCTGTTGCTTGAGTTACCTCTTGTGCGAGACTTGCTTTTCTTCCTATTTGCAGACTTTCTTTCCTTTGATCTTCCTCTCACCATTAATGCTTCAGAATTGTTCCTTTCTTGTCTATCAAGATTTCGAACTTCATGATTCATCACATCACTTGAGATCTCATTAAATTTAATAGTTTCTCTACCATAAATCCATGTCGTAACGAATGATTCATAGGATTCAGGCAAAGAATTCATCAAGATCAAAGCTTTGTCTTCATCCTTGATCGTCTCTTCTAAGTTCAATACTTCAGCAATCATCTTGTTAAACTCCTCGAGATGATCAATCATCTTTGTTCCTTCTTTATACTGGAAACGATAAAGCTTACTCTTAAGATAAAGCCTATTTTATGCACTTTTTTCAAATACTTGGACTCCAGTGTATCCCATAATTCTTTGGCCGATGAAATATTCATCACACCATACTTTTGTGCCTTGCCAAGACATAACCGAATCTTGGAACATGCATGCGCATTCAACCGCTGCCATTCCTCCTTCTTCATTGACATAGGCATATCTTCAAGCACAACAAGTAGTCCTTGTTGTATAAGCACATCCTTAACTTCGCACTGCCACATAGCGAAGTTATTGGTCCCGATGAACTTCTCGATCTCGAACCTAGCACTTTGCACCGAGGTTTTGGTTACCTCAGTGGCCCCATCATCTCCACTCTTGCTGGAGTCTTCAGGTTTTGTCATTGTTTTGGCTTAATCACCGAACCTTGCTCTGATACCACTTGTTGTAAAACAACCACGATAATTAAACCAAGAACAATCACACAAATATGAACAACAGAAGCTTGCTTTATTAACTAATAAAGGATTAGAAAAGAACTCACAAACTCTCTCACATTAGTTCTTCTGCCTTACAAGTCTCTCAATTCACACACACCTTAACGTTAAGGTTCTCACATATTTATACTAGATAACCTAGCCAAACCTAATCCTAAACTAATTTAGAAATCCCAAAACCAACAGGAAACTCGCGTCCAAGTCTCCTACACATATTACAACTTGGATTCCTATTTTAGATAAGAATACAAACCTGATTTCATACCAATTCCAACAATGTCCCGTTGTTCTGAGCGGGAGCTCTGCCGTTCTGATGAGTGCTGCAAGTCTTTTTGGTTTCATCTCTGTCGGAAACTACCTCTGTCAAACACAATTGTCTGGCTTTCCTTTCTGCCATCAGTCTCTTCGTGTTCATGTAGTATGTAGCATAGAGAAGCAGCTGGGCTGATCCTAACAGTAAGCCCAACGCATTCGGAATCTGAAAATGAACACACCACAGGGCCATTTTAATTTGATCAACAAACATGTGCGTATGAGAAGTTGAGAACCATGTTCATCATTTTTTGGTTTAACAAAAATATATTTCATTACCAAAATGGGAATTCAAACTTGAGCGTGAGAAGTGAAAACTGTGCCCAGAACAACTGACTTAACCTAATTACTAAATGCGTGCAGTTTTATTTTTAAGTGACATGATTAATATTTAACTTAGATGAAGGATTACTATAAGTAAAGTTTGAGTTTGAGATCGTTACAATCAAGAAGATGTCAAAACGGATGAGAGCATATGTGAACCAGGCAACGCTATCGAGAAAGGTAAACAATGAGAGGAAAAAGGGCATGTATTCCACACTTTTTGTCGTAATCACCAATTTCTGTCTTATATGCTCCACAACACACCTTAGATTAGCACATCAACAACAACAACAACAACAAAGCCTTTTCCCACTAAGTGGGGTCGGCTATATGAATCCTAGAACGCCATTGCGCTCGGTTTTGTGTCATGTCCTCCGTTAGATCCAAGTACTCTAAGTCTTTTCTTAGAGTCTCTTCCAAAGTTTTCCTAGGTCTTCCTCTACCCCTTCGGCCCTGAACCTCTGTCCCGTAGTCACATCTTCGAACCGGAGCGTCAGTCGGCCTTCTTTGCACATGTCCAAATCACCGGAGCCGATTTTCTCTCATCTTTCCTACAATTTCGGCTACTCCTACTTTACCTCGGATATCCTCATTCCCAATCTTATCCTTTCTCGTGTGCCCACACATCCCACGAAGCATCCTCATCTCCGCTACACCCATTTTGTGTACGTGTTGATGCTTCACCGCCCAACATTCTGTGCCATACAACATCGCTGGCCTTATTGCCGTCCTATAAAATTTTCTCTTGAGCTTCAGTGGCCTACGACGGTCACACAACACGCCGGATGCACTCTTACACTTCATCCATCCAGCTCGTATTCTATGGTTGAGATCTCCATCTAATTCTCCGTTCTCTTGCAAGATAGATCCTAGGTAGCGAAAACGGTTGCTTTTTGTGATCTTCGCTAGATTGCTCCGGTCATTAGTGTGGATAAGTATATAAATGGATAGAGATAGGAAAGCAAACACAAGATGTACGTGGTTCACCCAGATTGGCTACGTCCACGGAATAGAAGAATTCTCATTAATGGTGAAGGGTTTACACAAGTACATAGGTTCAAGCTCTCCTTTAGTGAGTACAAGTGAATGATTTAGTACAAATGACATTAGGAAATATTGTGGGAGAATGATCTCGTAATCACGAAACTTCTAAGTATCGGAGTGTGGTGTCGTCTTGACTTGCCTTATCTGTCTCATAGGTAGATGTGGCATCTTCTCTGGAAGTACTCTTCCTCCATCCAGGGGTGGTATCTTTAACTGGTGGAGATGCACAAGGTAATGTATCAATTTCACTTGAAGCTTACTTGTAGTTTCAGGCTTGGTCAAGCGCGATACAAACCATGTAGGAGGAGTCCCCCAAGTCGCCGAGCTAGAGGGTCTGCTGAAAGAGGTGACAGACAAGGTAAGCAATCAGAGCTCCGACTGATTGTTCACCTTCTCCCCATCTTGCAGCAGCATGAAGGATAAAGAGAAGAAAAATGAGAAGAGATGATATGAGATACTTTTGCTTTTGAAGAAGTAACTTTCCACAGGCTTATTCTTGAACTGAGCTGGAGGGTTTTCTGGTTTCCTCCAGAGTATAAGGCCGACTGAAGAATTTGAGGGTCAAAACAAGTCCATCAAATCTAGAGTACGTTCCACCCTGCTGATATGGGATACTTTTGCTTTTGACAGAGTAATGGATGTATCGGCACGTGTGCTGTTACGCTTGTCTCCACATGCTTCCTTGTATCCTTCGCACTTGCCCTATCTGTTCCTCAAGCAGATGCGGAATCTTCCCTGGAAACATAACATGTTGAAGATGAGTACTCGAGAGCAATGCCAGGTAAGTAATCAGGTAAGGGGTTCCAGGCAGTCAGTTCTTGGCTGGAAGCCTGATTCCAAGTGCTGACTGATTGCTCTTTCTCCTTGTCTTGCAGGTAAAAACAAGGCCAAAGGGAAAGACAGGGAAAAAGCATGATATGGGATACTCTTGCTTTTAACCCTGATGATATGAGATATTCTTGCTCTAGTATAGCTTGTTTGCAGAGGTATTATCGGGGGGAAAGAAAGCTGAATATTTCGAAAGGCTTCGTTGGGAGTGCCCTCTCAGATATGATGAAGGGTTGAGCATTTTTGCAGGTCTGCCTGTCCGTTGGGGATGGAGGTCGACATATATAGGAGTCTCCCTAACAACAAGTAGTAATGCTATTCCTTTACCCTGCTTGGTCATAGCACGGTAGTGGGAGCTGCCAGTTTCACATGTTTTAACTCTGTCAGAGCACTTTGAAAAAGTGGTCTGTGGTATCTGGCTCTCGAGATTCGGAAAACGATGCCTCTTCGATTTTTGAGAAAGCAATCATGCTGGGGGTCTGGCTCTCGAGATTCGGAGAGCAGTGTCTCTTCGATTTTTGAGGAAGTAATCATGTTGGGAGTCTGGCTCTTGAGATTCGGAGGGCGGTGCCTCTTCGATTTTGGAGCAAGCAATCCTGTTGGGAGTGTTGTCTCAAATGTGAGTACAGGTTGGGCATGTTTGCTAGTCTACCTTGCCACGAAGCACAAAGGTTGACACACAGGGACTTTCCAATTATCCAGCAATGGTACTGTTCCTTTACCCTCTCTTCGCTTTTGAGAAAGTAGTCATGTTGGGAGTCTGGCTCTCGAGATTCGGAGGACGGTGCCTCTTCGATTTTGGAGCAAGCAATCTTGTTGGGAGTGTTTTCTCGAATGTGAGTAAAGGTTGGGCATGTTTGCTAGTCTACCTTGCCACGAAGCACAGAGGTTGACACACAGGGACTTTCCAATTATCCAGCAGTGGTACTGTTCCTTTACCCTTATGGGTAATAATATGGTAGCTAGACCTTCAAAATTTATGTGTCTAAACTTTGTTAGTGCTGTTTCTTTGCTATTCTTTTACCTTTCTTGGTCAGAGCGATGTAGTGGGAGCTGCAAGCTTCACGTGCTCAACTTTGGCAGAGAACTTTGGCAAAATTATCTGTGGTACCCATGAGCTATTGTTGCGTGTGACGGGTGCTGACAAGGCTAGAAAAGTAGGTGCCTCTTCGATTTCTGAGATCGGCCCTCGTGGTCTCTGAGCAGCCCAGCTTTTGAGAAAGCGAGCGCCTCTTCGATTGATTCGGAGAACGATGCCTCATCGATTTTTGAGAAAGCAATCATGCTGGGGGTCTGGCTCTCGAAGATTCGGGGAGCAGTGTCTCTTCGATTTTTGAGAAAGTAATCATGTTGGGAGTCTGGCTCTCGAGATTCGGAGGACGGTGCCTCTTCGATTTTGGAGCAAGCAATCTTGTTGGGAGTGTTTTTTCGAATGTGAGTAAAGGTTGGGCATGTTTGCTAGTCTACCTTGCCACGAAGCACAGAGGTTGACACACAGGGACTTTCCAATTATCCAGCAATGGTACTGTTCCTTTACCCTCTCTTCGATTTTTAAGAAAGTAGTCATGTTGGGAGTCTGGCTCTCGAGATTTGGAGGACGGTGCCTCTTCAATTTTGGAGCAAGCAATCTTATTGGGAGTGTTTTCTCGAATGTGAGTAAAGGTTGGGCATGTTTGCTAGTCTACCTTGCCACGAAGCACAGAGGTTGACACACAGGGACTTTCCAATTATCCAGCAGTGGTACTGTTCCTTTACCCTTGTGGGTAATAATATGGTAGCTAGACCTTCAAAATTTATGGGTCTAAACTTTGTTAGTGCTGTTTCTTTGCTATTCTTTTACCCTTCTTGGTCAGAGCGATGTAGTGGGAGCTGCAAGCTTCACGTGCTCAACTTTGGCAGAGAACTTTGGCAAAGTTATCTGTGGTATCCATGAGCTATTGTTGCGTGTGGGAAGTGGGTGATTGAACAGTAAGATTCATGTGTTTTCTACTTCCCCAGAAGTCTTCGACAAAATGCCCATAATTTCCGCAAAGCTGAGTGTGCGTGTGACAGGTGCTGACAAGGCTGGAAAAGTAGGTGCCTCTTCGATTTCTGAGATCAGCCCTCGTGGTCTCTGGGGAGCCCAGCTTTTGAGAAAGCGAGCGCCTCTTCGATTTCTGAGATCGGCCTTCGTGGTCTTTGAGCAGCCCAACTTTTGAGAAAGCAAACGCCTCTTCGATTTCTGAGATCAACCCTCGTGATCTCTAAGCAGCCCAGCTTTTGAGAAAGCAAACGCCTCTTCGATTTCTGAGCAGGCGCCTCTTCGATTTCTGAAGCTCCGTCGAGTGCAGATTTTTATAGGGGCTGGCATTAAGTTCCAAAGCACACTTGAATCTCCACCAGTAGAAGCTTCATTCTTGCACTTCTAAGATCTTGATTTGTCCGACCTCTTCTCTCTTCAACACCTTTGAAAATGTCTGGCCCCTCCGACCGTCGTTTTGACTTAAACCTTGTTGAAGAGGCAGCCCCGCCTTCTCCAGACAACATATGGCGCCCATCCTTCGTCTCCCCTACTGGTCCTCTTACCGTTGGGGATTCCGTGATGAAGAATGATATGACCGCTGCGGTGGTGGCCAGGAACCTTCTCACTCCCAAAGATAACAGACTACTTTCCAAACGGTCTGATGAGTTAGCTGTTAAGGATTCGCTGGCTCTCAGTGTTCAGTGTGCAGGTTCTGTGTCTAATATGGCCCAACGCCTATTTGCTCGAACCCGCCAAGTTGAATCATTGGCGGCTGAAGTGATGAGTCTCAAACAGGAGATTAGGGGGCTCAAGCATGAGAATAAACAGTTGCACCGGCTCGCACATGACTATGCTACAAACATGAAGAGGAAGCTTGACCAGATGAAGGAAACTGATGGTCAGGTTTTACTTGATCATCAGAGATTTGTGGGTTTGTTCCAAAGGCATTTATTGCCTTCGTCTTCTGGGGCTGTACCGCGTAATGAAGCTCCGAATGATCAACCTCTGATGCCTCCTCCTTCTAGGGTTCTGTCCAGTACTGAGGCTCCAAATGATCCCCCTCCGGTGCCTTCTCTTTCTGGGGCTCTACCGACTGCTGAGACTTCTCCTAAGCAACCTTTGTGAAGGCTCCCTCTTGTGTGTTTATTTTGACTCATGTATATGTACATATTTGTAGCTTATCGGGGATATCAATAAATAAGCTTTCCTTCATTTCAACGTATTGTGTTAAATACACCAAAGCCTTCTTCGCTAAGTTCTTTGAATTTTCTTTTGTTGAAGCTTGTATGTTGAAGCTTTCTGAGTGGAGCATGTAGGTTGGGGTAGTGTTCCCTTAATTTCCCGAGTGAAGAAAACTTCTCGGTTGGAGACTTGGAAAATTCAAGTCACTGAGTGGGATCGGCTATATGAATCTTAGAACGCCATTGTGCTCGATCCTGTGTCATGTCCTTCGTTAGATCCAAGTACTCTAAGTCTTTTCTTAGAGTCTCTTCCAAAGTTTTCCTAGGTCTTCCTCTACCCCTTCGGCCCTGAACCTCTGTCCCATAGTCGCATCTTCTAATCGGAGCGTCAGTAGGCCTTCTTTGCACATGTCCAAACCACCGTAACCGATTTTCTCTCATCTTTCCTTCAATTTCGGCTACTCCTACTTTACCCCGGATATCCTCATTCCTAATCTTATCCTTTCTCGTGTGCCCACACATCCAACGAAGCATCCTCATCTCCGCTACACCCATTTTGTGTACGTGTTGATGTTTCACCGCCCAACATTCTGTGCCATACAGCATCGCCGGCCTTATTGCCGTCCTATAAAATTTTCCCTTGAGCTTCAGTGGCATACGGCGGTCACACAACACGCCGGATGCACTCTTCCACTTCATCCATCCAGCTTGTATTCTATGGTTGAGATCTCCATCTAATTCTCCGTTCTTTTGCAAGATAGATCCTAGGTAACGAAAACGGTCGCTCTTTGGTATTTCTTGATCTCCGATCCTCACCCCTAACTCGTTTTGGCCTCCATTTGCACTGAACTTGCACTCCATATATTCTGTCTTTGATCGGCTTAGGCGAAGACTTTTAGATTCCAACACTTCTCTCCAAAGGTTAAGCTTTGCATTTACTCCTTCCTGAGTTTCATCTATCAACACTATATCGTCTGCGAAAAGCATACACCAAGGAATATCATCTTGAATATGTCCTGTTAACTCATCCATTACCAACGCAAAAAGGTAAGGACTTAAGGATGAGCCTTGATGTAATCCTACAGTTATGGGAAAGCTTTCGGTTTGTCCTTCATGAGTTCTTACGGCAGTCTTTGCTCCTTCATACATATCCTTTATAGCTTGGATATATGCTACTCGTACTCCTTTCTTCTCTAAAATCCTCCAAAGAATGTCTCTTGGGACCCTATCATACGCTTTTTCCAAATCTATAAAGACCATGAGGGAAAAATCATTTGGTATTACGTACTAATTTACAGTACATAAAACATTGTTAATATATTAGTTTATTCACTCAACTAGATATAGACAATACACTAGGCACCGTAAATTAATATTACTGCTGGTCCATATAATAAAAGGAAAACTAATGAAAAAAGTTTGAAAACTTTGAGTTTTAACGAAAATGACAAAATAAAGGGTAAAGTGAATAGTACTAGGATTGACATTTTAGTGTAAAAATGTGGTTTTTCGTTAAAGTGAATAGTACCAGGAGCTTTTCGTTAAAGTTCCCTATAATAAAACCAGAAAAATAAAAATAAAAATTGTTTGGTATTAGATACTAGTTTACGATACTTAGAACATTGTCAATCAATATACCAGGTTGCACGAACACTCTGAAACCCAAAGTGACGGAGTGTTGGACACTCTGACACGCCGACGGGCCTTGGATTGGACACAATCAACGATTTGGAGATGGTTAACGGCAGGTGTTTTTAAAAAAAAAAATTCAAAAACATTTTGGGGTAGTTTTGGAAATATAAAAACATCATTTTGAGGGCAGTTTTGTAAATATCAAAACTCACAAAACCTAAAGTTTATGATTGGGGGCAGTTTTGTAAATATCAAAACTCTTGGACTCCAAAATTAGAGGTAAGCATTCCATATTTTGATTGAATATATTTTGTGTATTTTGAATTTTTGATTAACTATTGTCTATTGCAAAGATAATAGGTTGATTAATTTGATTGAGTGTGCATAAGTTCAATTAGATATTGATTAATTTGATTGGGTGTGGATTGTCTTTAATATATTTAATATTTATTATACATTTATTATATTTTAATCGACGTATCCTAGTTGTGTTCGTGTTCTTATTTTTTGAGATTTGCCGTGTCGCCATATCCGTATCCGTGCCTGTGCAAAATAGTCGATATATCTAGTTGATTAGTTTATTGACATTCAATTCAACTAAGTATCAACAATATACCAGGTACTGTAAATTAGTATTGATACGGGCCAATAATCATGACCTTAAATGAAAGAAAAATAAATAAATATGATTAGGAGGGTAGATACCAACTTACTATGATAGATAGAGGTGAAGCATACATCATGATGTTACCTAGAACGCAAACTAGGCCAACAATTAGTGACCTCTTGCTGTATGTGTGGGCCAATTTGATAACAAGAAATGCCAGAAGAACCATGAAAACGAGCTCCAAAAGCAGCACGAGAAGCACTTTGAGCCTCTGCTTCTTGTCTGTGAAGATGAGGAAGAGGATGATGAAGGAAAGCTCAATGAAAACTGCAGTGCCATTGATGGTCACCAACAGAATACTGTGCGGGTACACGGCAGGCAATCCGTACACGGCCCATGCCATGCAGTTGAATAGGGTTGCGAGGTATGGGACTGGTGAGTATTTGCTCCACTGACCCTTTTTTCCAAATTCGAAGAAAGGTTTTCCTGCAAGTTAAATAGAAAATATGGAAATTATTAATGCGTTGTGTATTAAAAAAAATGTTGTCACCTTCAAATAAGGATAAATATGGAAATAAAATAAGAAAAATTAACGAAAATAGCTTGAAAATTTTGAGTTTTAACGACAAGGACAAAATAAAGAATAAAGTGAATAATACTAGGATTGACTTTTTAGTGTAAAAATGTGGTTTTTCGTTAAAGTAAACAGTACGATGAGCTTTTCGTTAAAGTTTCCAATAAAATATTGGAGATCCTAGATATAATATATGTGTGTCTAGATATAACAAAATCTTGATACCTGTAAAATTGTTTATAATATCTCTTTTTTTTTTTTTTTTTAAGTATATGATTGTGCCCTGAATAATTAATCTTGATACCTGTAAAATTGTTTATAATATCTCTTTTGTTGTAGACATAATTTACTGAACAATTATGGAGGTCATGGAGAGAGAGGATGCGGCATAGAGAGAGATGAGAGAGATATGTAATTGTGAGGTGTGTTCTATTGCACCTCATTGTGCCTTTATTTATAGTAGTAGGATAGGTAAAATCCTTACCCTTTTAGGATTACAACTCTTAATAGGTAATCAACTCCTAATAGGAATATAAGTGATATTCCTAGATTTACTAGGATTTACACAATCACATTTCTAATCTAATAAGACTACAACACTCCCCCTTGAGTGTGTAATTACTCAAGTAAATGCCGCATCAGGTCTTCAGCGATGAAGTAGGTACAGTTGATGAAGTCGTCGGCACAATGAGCGAATGCGAGTCTCATATCAACGGAAGAATGCATAAAAAGTAAAACTCACAAAACCTCACTATGGTAAAACCCAAGGTGGGAGAAAAACTCATAGACTAAGGGGAAAAGTGAGAAGTTGCATTAAGTAAAAACTATACGTCGTTTGGACACAAGTAGAATAGCTTACAAGGGTATGATCAGCCCAGGATGGGTTCCTCCTTAAAACCTAGTTAGGTAGCAAAAACCCAGTGGAAAAAATGCTCCTAATTGTAGGCAAAAAGAGTACATTAAGATCAAGTGAGTACACTTCTAGATACTCCCCCTGAGTTTGACATAACTTCCAAATGAGAACTATAAGCATTGCATATGATAGTTAGGCATACCAATTCCTCGGACAAGTTTCTGGAAGGTTGACTTCGGTAGTGACGTCGTGTAGAGGTCGGCAAGGTTGTCTGGGATCAGCTTGCATGACTTCAATCTCTTGATGCTTTACTGATGTAGATGTAGACGCAATATGTCTTGGCGTTGACTTTGTTGATGTATCATGTATTGGTTGGGTGGATACATGCGGCATAGTCTTCATGGATCGTCATTGGGACTCAACGATGGATGAAAAACACAACAAGTACTTCGAATATGCTCAACAAGAACTCCTAACCATGTCTCACTTGTGGCATAGTGAAGTAAGGTGAGTCTTGGAACGATTTGAAGATTTCGTAACTAAGGTCAAATCGTGGACCTCCAAGATATTGCAATATCCTTAACGGTAAAGACATAACCATTTGGGGATTTTGCCTTGTGCAGGTTTGATAAGTAACTTGCATCAGCATAATAAACAAGGCAAGCATCATTCCGAGGATCAGGGGGGTTTGATCCACTTGAGATGCGATGGGATTTGATTTGCCCAAATTCGTAGCACCTTTAGAGTACGTCTTTAATACCAATTCAGTGGATGCGTGTAGGCGCGGGGCTGCATCTTTACCATGATCAACAACGAAGGAGATGTCCTGTCTAAATACAATGAGCTAAGTACAACGAAGCACAAAGTTGAACTTAGATATAGAATTTCGGATTCCATAACCTCTTCAAGGATCTTATTTGCATATAACGTATGGATGACCAAATGTATACTCAAAAGTAACACATTCGGGGTATAGTTCGACTGGTAAACCAAGGTACCATCAGAACAACGCTTGAACTTCAGGTCAAGGTATAAACGAGTTTTCCTAAGATCCTTTATCTCAAATTTCATCTTCAGGTGCGAGGCAGTTTTCTCAAGCTCTTCTAGAGTCCTAGTAAGGTGCATGTTAATGACATAAACTGTAACTCTAGCAATTTGGAATAAGACTTCATAGTTTAACACACAAGGGCATAATTCATATCCCTGACTGATCAAATAATCACTTAGATGGGTATACCACATCTATCAGATTGTAAGTGAACACCTCAAACAAGTTAAAAGGGTTGTAGACATTGAAATTTCGGTGACATAAATGTTTGTCATTGCATTAAAATTACATTTGTAAACATTGAAATTTTGGTGAAATAAATGGTGACAATTGTATTAAAATTACAACCTTCATTCACTTCACCTACATTATACACTCACTTCCCATACATCATACACTCATTTCACCTACAACACTCCACCCAATTCACCTACAACATCCACCCAAGTTCACCTACAACATCCACCAAAATTCACCTACAATCCCCACCCAAATTCACCTACAACATCCACCAAAACAAATGGATGATGGTGATTCATTCTCAAAGCCTATAAATAGGCTCCTTCATCAAAGAACCAAGATGAGGAAATTTTACATACATTTTCTCACTCTCAAGCAAATCCCGAAGGATCAAGAAAGCCCTCTTCGTTCTTCGTGAAATCCTCCTTCAAGATCAAGCCCCAACGGCCCTTGAAGAACTTCCACCAATTCAAGATCAAGCCCCGACGGCCCTTGAAGAAGGTGTTCATCATTCATCAACTGTTCGTCCAAGATCAAGCCTCGACGGACCCTAGATCAACAACACTGCATCTACACGTTTCAGAGATAGAATCAGAGGAACAAACTGTAAAAGAGATTGTAACCCCAACAATTAATACAAATATTATTTTGTACACGTGTTCTTGTCTCATTCGTCGCAGGAATTCCCGTGTTTACAAATTTGGCACGCCCAGTGGGACAGTCTCTACCTCTCATCTCTATCTTTGAATCTGCAACAAGCACAAATGGCATCAAAGAAGGCTCAAGTTGTTCTCGCCGCCAATGCAAGGAACAAGAGCGTCATCGCCGCATGTGGTGTCACTTCAAGCATCATAACCCAAAGCAAGGCAAAAGCTCTTTCTGCCGCCTCTTCGACCCCTGCATCAACTCCGCCAAAGGCACAAGAGCACCCGAGGCACGAACCGGTGATCACCCTGGCCTCGCTAAGGGCGCCAAGAAAGTAAAGCCAGAGGAAGTACTCCGAGTCCTTACTCTCTAATGCCGACTCAAGCGGCAGCATAGCCATGCAAGTCATGGTTACCGGAGCTACTTCAATTGAGGAGCAGCTAGCTTAGATGAATGAAGCGATCACAAAACTCACACGGACTGTGGAGGACAAAGACCTGCAAATCGCAGCACTCGTTAACCAACTGGATGCAAAGCCCGACATAAAAGTCGACCCAATAGGTGCTCTATTAAAGAAAGAAGCCGGTGAGGAAGAAGAGCCTCCAGTGGAGAAAGCTGAAGAGAAGCTGAAGCCAGACCAAGCGGTGACGCTCATGTGATCTCTCTCTATCCAGCAGCTGCAGGAGATGATCGCCAACACCATCAAGGTGCAGTACGAAGGAAGCTCACATGACTCCGTACTATACTCGAAGCCCTACTCCAAGAAGATTAACGCTTTGAAGATGCCGATGGGTTATCAGCCACCGAAGTTCATGCAGTTCGACGGAAAGGGGAACCCGAAGCAACATGTTGCCCATTTCATTGAAACCTGCAACAATGCTGGAACAGAGGGAGACTACCTCGTCAAGCAGTTTGTACGCTCGCTGAAAAACAACGCATTTGACTGGTACACCGACCTCGAGCCCGAGTCTGTCAACAGCTGGGATCAACTGGAAAGGGAATTCCTCAACCGCTTCTACAGCACGCGCCGCACCGTAAGCATGCTGGAACTGACCAGTATGAAGCAGTGGAAGGATGAACCTGTCGTTGACTACATCAATAGATGGCGTTCATTAAGTCTGGATTGCAAATATCAGCTTTCTGAGACCTCTGCCATTGAGATGTGTGTTCAAGGCATGCACTGGGGGTTACATTACATTCTCCAAGGCATAAAACCAAGAACGTTTGAGGAGCTGGCAACTCGTTCCCATGACATGGAGCTGAGTATCGCCAATCACGGGAAAAATGAGCTGATCACCCACTTCAAGAAGGATAAGGTGTTCGCCCTGAGTGTAGACAAGACTGGAAAAAAGCCCGCCAAGGAAACTTTTACCGTCAACGCTACCCCCATCAAAACCTCATCTGCACCCATCAAGACCTCTTTTGTGCCTATCAAGATTTCCCCCAATACCAAGGTAAAGGAGGCAAAGAGAAGTGAGCTTCCTCGCACCCAAAATAGGTATAAAAACACCTTGAGGGAGTTGGAGCAAAAGACGTACCCTTTTCCTGACTCAGACGTGGATGCAATGTTAGGCGACTTGCTGGAAAAAAAGGTGATTGAGTTACCAAAGTGCAAGCGCCCTGAAGAAATGAATCGAACGAACGATCCTAGGTACTGCAAGTACCATCGTATCCTGAGCCATCCTGTGGGCAAGTGCTTTGTCCTTAAAGAACTCATTATGAAGCTAGCGCAACAAGGGAGAATCGAGCTCGACCTTGAAGACACAGCCGCAACACATACTACTACAGTTGCGTTTGGATTCTTCGATCCCGTGCCTCTCCGAGCGACACCCGACCATTCCTATTAATGCATAAGCTACACGGCACCTTCTGCACAACCATCATTGGGGGCAAACGACCAGGATGCACCTACCGATGATGAAGAAGAGGAAGCCGAGACCGCAAGCTATAAGGCCAAAGGAGGAACAAGGGAGAAAGCACCGCCGCCGTAGCAATAGGAAGCCTAAAAGAAACATAAGAGCTGCTAAGCCAACATATGCTGGGGAACCTGTGGAGCAAGAGCCACGCATTCCTGTTTCCTTGCACGAGTACTTCCCGGATGACTTCTTCCAACAGTGCACTATTGCTGCATGTCACATGGTCGAAGTAGAAATGGAAGAACCCTCAAAAGGCAAAGTTGTCGCCACTGAGGGAGAAAATACTCTTACACCTGAAGAAAGTCTGCCAACACATTTTAGCATCGAGGAAGCGCTACGGTTGCCAAAAAAGATGCGAATAGCACTGGCAGCGGTCTTGGCAAGTCCCGACGACCACGAAGTGCAAGAAAGTAAGAACGCAGGCTCGAAGCTTTGGCCACATGAATGTGCTGCATGCTGTGCCGCCCAGGATGCGATCAGCTTCACGGATGAAGACTTACTGCTGGGATCAAAGCCTCATAACCGTCATCTCTTTGTCTCAGAATACGTAAGGGAGCACAAAGTCAACCGCATGCTCGTGGATGGTGGATCAACCATAAACATCATGCCAAAGTCAACAATGACCACAATCGGCATCAAGGTGGATGAACTATCCCTAAGCCGTCTACTAATCCAAGGTTTTAACCAAGGAGGACAAAGAGCGATAGGCATGATCCGAGTGGAGATAACCATTGGTGAACTCAAGTTAAGCACGATATGCCACGTGATTGATGCAAGAACTTCCTATGGTTTACTCTTAGGAAGGCCTTGGATCCATGCGAATGAAGTAGTACCGTCCACCCTTCACCAATGCTTAAAATTTTATCGAGAATGAGTGAAAGTGATCTATGGCGACGCCAAGCCATTCACCGAAGCCGAATCACATTTCACAGACGCCAAGTTCTACATGGATGAAGACATGGTGCCCGAAGCTCTTTCGAAAGAGATCAAATCCATGGGCAAAGCTACACCTAAAAAGCAGGAGTGGCAAGTTGTGCCCAAGAAGCAAGAAGGAGAAGCTATGCCCTCTTCAAGCAAAAACGATGATGAGCTTGCTAAACCTGCAACAACCAAAGGGAGTAGGACGCCTTCAAATGGACCAAACACACCCGTTTTCTTATACATCCCAATGTCGAGAAGAAAGAATGGTCAATCCCCGTTTGAAACTACAGCAAGCAAAGCCGATGCATGGTGGCACATGGATAATGTAAAGTTGCTCAAAACGAATGCAGTTTTGCCTCTGACACGGCTAGGCGACACTAAGGTTGCAAGACCAACACAAGGCTTCATAAAAGGTTTGCCAAAGGGGGTGGAACCAAGCTTTCTCCCAACCAAGATGACTGAATAAGGTTTTGATCCAAACACTTACAAACTCATGTCGAAAGCTGGGTACGACTTCGCTTCTTCTTCGAATCCTGGAAAGAAGGTTTTAAACACCGTCAACAATAAAGAATGTAACCTCACCGAGACTCAAAAGAAGTTGAAGAAGCATGGTTACGGAGTTGACAATAATAAAGCTGGACTTGGCTTTACACCAAATGCACTCGTGAAAATTTCAAGGAAAGCAAAAAATGCTAGCACTCAACACATCAGCATGAGCATTGAACAGGATCAAGAAGAGCCTAAATCTGCCCCTCGGACGTCAGTCTTCCATATGATGGATCGTTCAAGACCCAGAATGTCGGCACTTAATTGCATTGGTGGTCAAAACCGAACCTCCGTCTCCAAGAGGCTTAACGTGCCAACATCCCAAAACTTTGTTTTTGAAAGGTTGTCAAAACCTAGGAAGCAAAGCAACACGGCTGGCTCTCCTCCTCGTCGGTCAGCTTTGGAAAGACTTGAAGACGACAAGAAACCTTCTGAAGAGAGGGAGACAATGCCAAAAGAAGAAAAGCTCGACGGGCTAGCAGAAAAATACGATGTTCGAAGCTCAATTCCTTCAAGGATGAAGCGCCAAGCGATCTTGGAGGTTGACACAAATGGACCACTGAAAGTAAGAAGGCGCACCATTATCCACACTGGACAATCTTCATGCCAACAGGCCCAAGAAGACGTCACTTCTGGCTCTTTCAACTCAAAATCTTCGCCTCGACCACTGGAGGCATGCTCCAAGTCAAGCGAAGTGGAAGGATGGACCCATGTCGTCCCAAGAAATTGCACATAAAGCCTACGTTGCATCCACAAAATCACCAGTCAGAAAGGGGGCAAGAAACCATTGTTAATACACTTTTAAGCATAGATGAAGCTGAGATTGACAACATAAACGAAGCTGATTTAATTCAAGAGGTCATGGACTCGAGATGGAGCTTAAATGTTGCCTTTAAAAAGTCAGGGCAACTCCGCACTTGCATAGAGTTTCGTAACTCAAAACAATGCAACACCCGAAAGGACGACACTGAAGAGGAAGTTCAAGATGTCTTCCACATCACGATCCAAGAAGCCAAAGAAGATAAAATCCCCGAGGAAGATGTCACTGCTGTGCCACCACAACTTGAAGATGGGGGGCAAGCCACAGTTGATGATCTCAATGAGCTCAACTTAGGCACAAAAGAGGAGCCAAAACCTATATTCGTAAGTGCGCTGCTAAGTGCGGACGAGATAGAGGAGTATTACCAACTGCTAGTATAATACAAAGACGTCTTTGCTTGGACCTACAAGGAAATGCCCGGCCTTGACCCTGTCATCGCTGTGCATCATCTTGCAGTCAAGCCTGGAACGCGACCGATAAAGCAAACTCAAAGACGCTATCGATCTGAGCTCATCCCACAGATTGAAGCCGAGATTGACAAGCTAATCGAAGCAGGTTTCATTCGAGAGGAATACCCCAATCACAACTCACAAGACAAAAAGCAAGTTCACATCAAAGTGGGATGGATCATACGTAATACAAGAGGTCTACACCAATGGCGCCTACTTAATCATGGCAAAAGACGGTTTAAAGATCGGCCCTATCAACGGTAGATTCTTGAGGCGCTATTACCCCTAAAAGGCGACAACCAACGCTCCTTGTTCGCACGAGCCTAAACTGCACGAACCAAAGCTCCTGGCCCGCAAGAGCATAAACTGTGTACGGTAAAATCATCATCAAAATCACCATTAAAACCATAAAAAAAATAAAAAATAAAAAATCTCATCGCTCATTTGAACTACGTTATGACTTGATCTCTTATTTGGAAGAGTACGTAGGCAACTTGAAACTTCAAAACTTCAAGTACAGTCACATCATCAACAAAAAACACAAACACTTTGAAGAATAAAGAGCAAATGCAAGAAAGCGAATACTTTATTTCTTTAAAAAGAAGGAGTCGGCTCCAAAAGCCTCATTACAAAAGAAAAAGAAAACGGAAGATATTACTGGAAAGATATATCCCTAAAACTACGGAGGCGATCTTCAAGCAAATTTTCCAAAGTCTTCAAAGTCTCCACCTCGGTTGGAGATAAGATGGGCAACTCCATAGCCACGTTTTTCTCTTGTTCTAGACGTGAAATCTCCTCTTGGTATTGAGAAACTGTAGCTCCCTGCTCTGCAAGAACATTTTCAAGTTATGATGCTTGGATTCCCAACTGCTTTCGCTCTCGCACCAACACATCTATACGCACCTGGACGGAAGCTAAAGAAGCCTCTGTAACTTGACAATCTCCCGAAGCAACTTGTTGAGAAGACCAGACTCGGGCTAAAGACAAGTCTATTGCTGCAAGCTGCTGAGCTCGAACATCTGGGTTCAATTTCTTCAAGGAAATAGCACGCAAGGAAGAATACTCAGTAAAGGCGGCCATAAGTTCGGCAATCTTGACCCTCAAGGACGAAGAATCAACGTTAAGCTTGTCAATCGTAGAAACAAGCTTTGACAAATCCTCTTCGAGCGACGCAAGGTCTTCCAACAAGCACTTTGAAATCCTACTCTCAATATGGCTCTTGACATCCAAGGTTGCACGAAGTTTGAGGCGACGGATAAATTGCTCAGTACCACTAAGGTTCGGCCCTCTCAAGGAGATCCCAGAACTAGCTGGCAAAGGTGTTGGACTCACGATGGACTCTTGTATGCCTTCACCTACACACGACAAGCTTGGGAAATTGGGCGGATTTTGAACGAGCTCTGCCCCGGGCGGATCCCTAATTTCCCCGTCTGAAGGTAGATCGCCTCCAAGTGGCATGTCCATAAAAGAATAAGTGTCGGCGGTTACCAAATCAAAAAAAACAAGAAGGCCCAACCTAAAGAGGACAAAGAAAGGTGTTAGAAACAAAAGCTGAAATAAGAATAAGAAGTCATGAGAGAGAAAGAAATACATACATCTTTCTCAAAAGACACACGACCATCGGATTGGGGGGGGCCTAAACACTTCTTTCTTTTTATGAAGAAAATTGACATCACTGTCAACCCGAGCAACTTCAAGTGGTCGCTTGTTTAAAACTTGCTGGCGCCGCCGCAAAACAAGTCCATCTTCATGCGAGTCAACTTCGTCACCCGCCTCTTCAGAATCGTCCAGATGGTGAGGAGACAAGCACAAGCGTTGACGGGCTAAAGCCACAGGTCTATCTTGCAAGGGAGTTGCACTCGCACAGTCAAAAGGTACCAGCTGCATACGAACCGTAAAACTACCTTCTTTCAACGCATCATGGCGTGAATGGGAAGAATTAGTGCCACTTGCCATCCCCAAATCCTCATGATGTACCTTTGACCACTAACGCGCGTAAACACGAGTCACTGAATTACTCTTGAACTCGTCATTGGCTGGCAGGGTGATATAAGCATTTGTACATGCACGGGTATAAGACTCCCAATGCATATACACGGCTTGCAAGGATTCTGATTGGGCTTTTTCCTTCAGCTTACCTGGCACATTTTGGACAAAACCAAATTGCCTGCTAAAACGTTGAGGACTGTACAACTGAGCGATGCATCGGTCTTCTTGCCGCAAAGAAACATACCCCGAGCGATGACTTATAAGATAAGACAAGTCTGAAGAGCAAAGATGCGAATCATCCATGATGCCTCGCCGCACTGAGCCAACTCTCGCCAGGCGGTCCATCCTTAAGCCTTCACAGCTTTTGAACAGTGTTTGAGCTTGCGAATCATCAAGACTCTTCGCAGAAAGCATGCCAGAATACTTCGTCATTAAAGGCCCTAGCTTGACTGAAGTCGGAGAAAAAGGCCTTGACTTGTCTAAAGTTAAGGAAGAAAAATGAGTGCCAAAGTACTCACCCAACCAACCATACACATAGTGGTAAGGAAGTACCGCAACACGATCTTCAGTGCTCGCCAAATTTGAAATAACATTCAAGCCGTCGTAAATGTTGGCTAAAACCAGAATAGCAAGGCTAAAAGATTCACCTACAGCCATCTTGCTAGCAACTTTGAAGACTCCGGGACGAATGAGGTTGACGTCATCCTTGGGGAAGACAAACTTACAGAGCCAACAAGCTAAGAAAGCGGCTAAGTAAGATTCTTCCAAGTGCTCTGACACCACGCCAAAATCCTCAAATGCCTTCAACTCGGCAAGAGTACGGCGAACAGCTAGACCAATGACACCCGACGGGTCCGAGTCCCACTTAGGCATGGTTGTCTTGTTACGACCGCTTTTCTTCGAAGGCCTATTGTACTTCATGGCATCCCAACACCAAAATCGGATCCATGAAGAAATCTTCACGCCTGACTTACCCGGAGCCTCTTGGAAAAGCTTATGGTACACCCCAAACAAATAGCGGCAGGTCACAGGTAATCCTCGACTGTTGCAATAAGAAAACTCTTCCACGCTAGGAACAACCTCATCATAAAATTTTCCCTGGATTGGCAAGCCCCCAATCCTATGGAGATCCCAAAGTGAGATCGACATCTCCCCTCGAGCCGTGTGAAGTGTGTTGGTCGCTGAACACCAATGCTCAAAGAATGCACGAATGACGGAAGGATGTCGGTCATAACTGAATAGAGATGCGTATACAGCATGATAAAGGCCCATGTTGGTAAGCATATCTTTGGAGCGGCTCAAGACATCTTCAAGCCATTCCTAATAAAACTCAACGAAGACGGCTCCTCCAGTAGTTGACAAGGCGCTACTCCAAGCCATAGCTCCGCTATGGATACGATCACTAAGAAGCTCAAACAAAACTGGATGATTGTCACGAACATGGTGCGAAGGGTTCAAGATAAGAATCATCGATGTGCACGCCTTCTTCTTTGCATTTGGTCGAACAGAGTCTACCACCTCCCAAGGTACTTCAGAAGACCACGACTTAATATGCATGGAATTGTCTTTTGCGGGAAGGGCAAGCGCCTTGGGGCCGGTCAGGGGCGCATAAAGCCTTAACGTCGTTCCACTATCTTGCGAATCGCCTTCCTTTGCAAGAATGGTGATAGTGTTGCTTTTAAAGCACTTGAAAAATACCATGGCCGCAACGAAAAAGTCAGCCACAAAACTTGAGCAGCACGGCAAAGAGGGCAGCTACAAGACGGTCCTTCAAGGCACGCTACAGTGGCAGAGGAAACTAAAATGTCACGTAATCGCACTACGCAAACCTGCAGCGACTACGCAAGCAGTTTCTTACACAGCACGCCGACGTCACCACCAAAAAAAAATTGTGACCAAAAGGCATTACACAGCGAAACCCCGCTGCAGTCTCTTGCATAGTACCACACGGCAGCGCACCGCCGAGGGAAAACTGTGATCAAAAGGCACTACACAGCGAAACCTCGTTGCAGTCTCTTGCATAGATACGCCCACGTCCTGCTCACTCCAAATACCGCCCCTTTAGAAGCTTCATGAAGGTCCCGACATCATGCTCTGCCTCCTTCAAATTAAGGATTCCTGACATCACAGCAAAGAAATCCATCAGTGGGGACACACATATTGTGCATAAAAAAAATAGAAAAAGAAAAAAGAAAAGACACATCATATTTTATATATGCATGTATGCACACGGGGATGGGACTATATATATATATATATATATATATATATATATGAGACATACGCACGCACCCACGGGGATGGGACAATGTGTATATATATAAAAGACATGCACACACACACACGGTAATGGCACAATGGGTATATATGTATAAGACACGCACGCAGCCTTCATGTCAAAATCAATGTCAGAATCAGTAATATATATATATATATATATATATATATATATAGAGTAAACTGTCGGTTTACCCCCTGAACTTTCACCTCACTTTCGATTTCCCCCCTGAACTTTTCCATTGGAAAATTAAGGACTCAAACTAATTTTTTTAGCCAATTTGCCCCCTACCGTTAGTTTTTCATATATTCCATCCATATTTCCGTTAAGTGAGACCATGTGCACAACATGTGAGGGTAGTTAAGTTATTTCACTCTTAAAAATGATTAAAAAACTGAAAATAATAAAAAAAGCAAAATTTTCCCTCTATTTTTTCCCGCTAATTCCTATCCTCGATTTTATTTTTCCCTCTCATTCCTATGCATGAGAAATGACATATGGTGTTATTGTCTACCATTTTTATTTTCTCTAACAAATTAATAATTTGACAAATGCTAATGGTGCTATTGTCTCCAAAGCAGTGCATTAATATAAGAAACCCTAGTCTTTTTTATGGACATGTTTCTTATATTAATGCACTGCTTTGGAGACAATAACACTATGAGCATTTGTCAAATTATTAATTTGTTAGAGAAAATAAAAATGGTAGTACATGCTTCAAAAAAAAGATTAACTTAGCTACTTATGAAGACAATAACACCATATGTTATTTCTCATGCATAGGAATGAGAGGGAAAATTAAAATTGAGGATAGGAATTAGCGGGAAAAAATAGAGGGAAAATTATTATTATTATTTATTTTCAGTTTTTAATCATTTTTAAATTGAAATGACTTAACTATCCTCACATGTTATGCACATGGTCTCACTTAACGGAAATATGGATGTAATATATGAAAAACTAACGGTAGGGGGCAAATTGGCTAAAAAAATTAGTTTGAGTCCTTAATTTTCCAATAGAAAAGTTCAGGGGGGAAATCGAAAGTGAGGTGAAAGTTCAGGGGGTAAACCGACAGTTTACCCTATATATATATATAGGAGGAGGATTGTCTGCCCTCCCAGTTCCGGTGCCCTCCCATGTCCTCCTGTTTGTGTGATCACGGTTAAGTCACGTTAATATTTTATATTATATGCATGTCAGAATCAATGTCAGAACCGGTAATATATATATATATGTATGTATGTGTATATATATATATATATATATATATATATATATATATATATATATATGCAAGTCAGAATCAATGTCAGAATCAATAACATATATATTTACCAAGGCCGTCCTCGGTTTCAAGTGTGTGCATATATATATGATTGCATGCAACCCAGAAACATCAAAGTCGTCCTCGTCAGCACGGTATATATATATGTGATTGCATGCAACCCAGAAACATCAAAGTCGTCCTCGTCAGCACGATATATATATATATATATATATATATATATGAATGCATGCACAACCCAGAAACATCAAAGTCGCCCTCGACTTGAGTCAGCATTACCGTGTAAAGGCTCCGCAAAGGAAGGCTGGCGACTGACCTTCGTTCCTTCCTTCACCACAGTCTTCAAACCTGCACTTGCAACTTTTTTTTTTTCCAAACACCAAGTTCAACATACAGTGGACGTGGAGAACGCAGTGCAGCGAGGAGGCAGTACATGCAATTGTGATTGCAGTTAGCAGCAACGCAACATGAAATGATTGTGGCTGAGTTTTCAGCAAAAGACACACAGGCGACCTTGCAGTAACGGGGCAAGGCGGCAATGTAGTGGCTGTGCAATCGTCGAGCAGTGACGGTTCGATCCCATATATATATACATGTTTATGAGTGTACAGGAACCTTGAGAATCAGATGGAGTACGGCAACTGTACAAGTAATGATGCAGTAACTGTGCAAGTCCGCATGCGGAAAAATGATGCAGAGGAAGAATCCCATTGATGAACCCAGAAGAGCAGATGAAGTGCGGTGACTGTATGACCTGCATGCGGCATCCTCTGCAATATGGTGACTGTATAAATGATGGTCCGCATGCGAGAAGAACGCAGTGCAGTGAGGAAAGCCACCAAGGGACCCGGCAGTGTCAGTCTACTATGCTCATCATCAGAACATGTACACATACACACAAAAAGAAGGTGCAAGCTACTGTTAGCAAGTCAAGAAGGAAGAGGGAAAGAGGTGGTGGCGACAGAATTATTGCAAAGAAGAAAGAAGGGGTGGTGCACTTGAAAAAAATATGATTATGCATACCACTATCCTAAAAATAAAAAAAATAAAAAAAAATTGAAAAAAAGGAAATAACACATCCTGCCAAGATATACGTTTTATTTATCTAGCATAACGCATTAAATAAAATAAAGCATGTTCATTGATACCTCTAAGAAATTACAAGTGCGTACAAAAAAAAAAGGAGCCTTCATGAATGTCACTTAGGTGAAGTCTCACTACTCGACGAAACCTTAGAAGCAGGAGGCATTGAAGATGGATTATTCGGAGCCTCAATACTTGGACGAACTCCAGATGTCGAAGGCAAAAGGTGCCTCTGGAAGAAAGCCACAAACTTCTGATGGTCACTTTGAATCCGACCTTCAGATTCCTGCAGCTCATCGAGCTTTCTCTTCATGCCCGTCGAATAATTATTTGCAAGCCTGTGCAAATCTTTATTCTCACGCTTGAGCTGTTCGATCTCTCGTCTAAGATCTTCCACCTCGGCCGTCAATGATTCAACTTAGCGAGTTCGAGCAAGTAAGCGCTGGCCCATATTGGACACAGAGCCTGCACAACGAACGCTGAGGGCCAGGGAGTCTCGAATGGCCAACTCATCAGATCGTCGTGAAAGAAGCCTATTATCTCTGGGAGTGAGGAGGTTCCTAGCTACTACCGTAGCTGTTATTTCATCCCCCATCACCGAGTCTTTGACTGTGAGAGGGCCATTAGAAGATAAGAAGGACGGGCGCCATACATCACCGCGGCGCGGCACGCATGTATCCCCGAGACTCAAATCTAAGCCAATATCAGATAGGTAAGCCATTTTCAAAAAAAAAAAAATGTTGAAAGAAAAGGTTTGGATGGAGTAAAACTCAGAAATACACCGGAGACAATTTTCACGGGCGGGAATTCTTCAAGGTGTGCATTTTGAATACGATCAATACCTCTATAAAAAGAGAAACAACACAGCCACCTGTTCAAAAGTCAAAGAGACACCACCCCCTGAATTTTAAAAGCCGGATTTTTCTGCGTAAAATCCGGCAACGCTTCTCAGACGCTATCTCAGCTTTTTAGATAGCATGTGCGGCTTTATCAAAAAATCTCTGGTAGGGTTGAAAACGCGTGAAGTTCGCAATTCCAACCACCACACTTCTACCGACAAGCGTGGGCGACAAAGCCACATCCGCACCACTACCTACTGTTGGAAGACCCTTATATAGGCCAACCTTCACCCTCTATGGCAAGGCACACATCCAAAATGCCTGACTCTTCTTCTTCCTTGCCAAGAATGCGTCTGCAACCATACCTCTCACCATACTCAGCTTTCTTCCTCCCTGAAAACACATCTTCAACCAAGTTTTCAAAAGTGAACGTATCTTATATCATCAGGGTTGAGAGCAAGAGTATCGCATAGCATGCTTTCCCCCATATCCTTTTCTTTGTCCTCCCTCTTCACTGCAGGACAAGGAAAAAGAGAGCAATCAGCCGGCGCTTGGAATCAACCTTCCGAGTTGGAATCGACTACCTGGAAACCCCTTCCCTGATTGCTTACCTAGCAGTGCTCTCAAGTACTCACCTTCGACCGTTAATGCACCTCCAAAGAAGATACCAGATGCCTGGAGAACGGATGACGCAAATGGAGGTGATACATCGAAGCATGTGGAGACAAGCGCAACCAACACATATGCTGGTTCATCCGTTACTTCTTCAAAAGCAAACGTATCTCATATCAACGGGGTTGAAAGCAAATGTATCTCATATCATGCTTTTCCCCTGTCTTCTCCTCTGCCCTTGCTCTTGCCTTTAGGACAAGGAGAAAGAAAGCAATCAGTCAGAACCTGAAATCAAACTTCCGATCCGGAACTGATTGCCTGGAAGCTTTGCCTAGTTGCTTACCTAGCATTGCTCTCGAGTGCTTATCTTCAACTGCTGATAGGTCTCGAATTCCCTCAGCGAATGCTTCAGGAGTGCGGATCTGTTGACATCGGCTCTTTGCACTGAAGCTGCCAAGCATGAGTGGGTCGCTGAGAGGTAGTGCTCCGAAGAACCATTTAAAGGCAAAGGGTTGCACACCACTTCGGTTATGCAAAAGAAACAAGCAGAGAAGAATGCAACACAACGAGCTGGAACAAATCATGTAGCACGAAGCCCTTCCCTGCATAATCGCATAATCTAGACGGAGAAGTTCAAGTAAAGATCCAAGCTGGACACTGTTGCTCTAACCAAAGAGCTCGAGAAGCTTCAACAGCCTTTTGCTGGCACCGTCACCGAAGAACAAAGCCTCGTCGTGCAACGCCATCAAATCGCCGCTACTTCTTCAAAAGCAAAAGTATCTCATATCATACTTTTTCCTTGTCCTTTTTCTTTTTCGTTGTTCTTACTCGCAGGACAATAAGAGGAAGGGCAATCAGGCGGCGCTTGGAGTCAGCATTTCAATCTGGAACCGACTGCCTGGAACCTCTTCCCTGATTGCTTACCTAGCATTGCTCTTGAGTAGTCGTCTTCAACAGTTGATACACTTCCAGAGAAGGTGCTGCATATGCCTGAAGAACAGATAAGACGAGTGACAATGAAGCATCAATCTTATGGATCATCAGCAGACGCAACAACTGCAAGTGCTGATTCATCCCCTAACCTTCTTCAATACGGATTGGAAAGATTGAACAAAGAAACAGGCCATCACATCCACCTCATGCTTGCCTGAAACCGCTTGTGGTCCTATTTTCATTCAAGATCAAGCCTCGACGGCCCTCGAAGAAATCACAAGTCCGATTCAAAATCAAGTGTCCATCACCCTTGAATCAAATTCAGCTCCAGATGGAGGGAGTGAATTCAAACATTTGGATCAGGTCTAGCAGAAGAAACCCCTCCAGCCCAGTTCAAGATTAAGCCTGTGGAAAATCAACGATTGGAGGAAACCAGAAGACCCTCCAACCTAGTTCAAGATCAAAGCTGTGGAAAGTCAACAAGCGCAACAAAATACGTGCCCATTCATCCATTATCAAAGCCAAAGATCATCTGCCAGATGAAGCTCCTGGTGGTCCAATTTCATCCAAGATCAAGCCTCAACGGCCCTTGAAGAAATTTCAAACAAAATTCAAGAACAAGCCTCAACGGCACTTGAAGAAACTCCCAACCCAATTCAAGATCAAGCCTCAACGGCCCTTGGATTGACAACTACATTAAGGGACTTCAAAACGCATCTTCTACATGTGACAAGCACATGTATACAACGCGCCTTGAAGTGGGGGCATTTGTAGACATTGAAATTTCGGTGACATAAATGTTTGTCATTGCATTAAAATTACATTTGTAAACATTGAAATTTTGATGAAATAAATGGTGACAATTGTATTAAAATTACAACCTTCATTCACTTCACCTACATCATACACTCACTTCCCATACATCATACACTAATTTCACCTACAACACTCCACCCAATTCACCTACAACATCCACCCAAGTTCACCTACAACATCCACCAAAATTCACCTACAATCCCCACCCAAATTCACCTACAACATCCACCAAAACAAATGGATGGTGGTGATTCATTCTCAAAGCCTATAAATAGGCTCCTCCATCAAAGAACCAAGGGGAGGAAATTTTACATACATTTTCTCACTCTCAAGCAAATCCTGAAGGATCAAGAAAGCCCTCTTCGTTCTTCGTGAAATCCTCCTTCAAGATCAAGCCCCAACGGCCCTTGAAGAACTTCCACCAATTCAAGATCAAGCCCCGACGGCCCTTGAAGAAGGTGTTCATCATTCATCAACTGTTCGTCCAAGATCAAGCCTCGACGGCCCCTGGATCAACAACACTGCATCTACACGTTTTAGAGATAGAATCAGAGGACCAAACTGTAAAAGAGATTGTAACCCCAACAATTAATACAAATATTATTTTGTACACGTGTTCTTGTCTCATTCGTCGCAAGAATTCCCGTGTTTACAAGGGTGTTCCGTGGTTTTGGAACTATTTAAACCAGTCCATGTAATTCTTCGGGAACTTACATGTAAATCTCCGTATCTATATCCCCATGGAGAAAACATTAACCACATTTCATAATGCTGCTATCAATCACAGCACGTTTGAGATAAACCTTGCGACATAAGGCGTGCATCATATCGCACTATTTCATTCATCTCATAACGCTTCCTTTCCCACTTGTAACACAACAGGGTTACCTTGGGCAAAGTAGGAACGATAGGTCCAAACACACTTTGGTAACGAATTTGACCTGGATTGTAATTTCGATTGTCCAATCAGTTCTATGTCGTCACTTAATCAACGGAACACAGTTCGATATCATCGCTTTTCATTTATGTCGGTAGCTACCATATAAGTGAAAACATCATCGATGATAATCTCATTTCAATTCCATTTAGCTCATCCAAACTAGTATACTGGACTAAGAACTTCAAGTCTCAAGAGTAATCGGATTAATCTTATGAGATGGAAATGATTTGAGACAAAGATCAAGTATGGATTCATTGTTCTGCCTTGTCTTCCTCATCTAGGGAAGTGAATCCTACGAACCGAATGATCTGTCGTGCTTCAGGCCAAAACAGATTGATTGGCTATCCATCGGTGTACCAGACTGTCCAACAGGGGCGTCCAAACCGTCCAACATGAGCGGCACACCCTCCATGGATGTTGACTCGACGTCCTTTAAGTACGTCTATCCTTGCAGACATGTTTGCAGCTGGTATATGATCTCGTCACTTCAGCTAGATCAGAGGAATGCGTCTAAAGCAGTATTCTGAAAGCTAGAATTCATCGCACTTACTTATCACACTTGTGCAGTACGGGGATCGAGATGAGACATAGTGGGCAACGTCCACGCAACTTTGCGCCGTTCTATAGGAACATTGACATTCTTATCTCCCCCTAACGGCAGGAAGACTGTCTCATTAAAGTGACAACCTGCAAATAAGCGGTAAAGAGATCGCATGCAAGGGCTCTAAGAGAGCTAGTGTGAAGGAGAATCATATTCGACAAAGATTCAAATCCTTCATTGATGACCCATATTGGTACGTTGCGGCGGCGCAACTTGGCACATGGAATGCACACCCAAATGCGTAAATACGAAAATCGTCAGGATCGTACCCAGTAACCAACTATAACGTCAAAGAGGTTGGGTGGCAATAGGCCTCAAGGCAGACCAACATAATTGCGTACAAGATTGCATAGCCCTAGGTAAAAACCGAAAACTTGGTACGTTCACCAAAATCCGAGCAATCATTTAAATTGCGCTTTATGATCGCTAGGCGAGGCTATTTAGGGTGAACATGGGAATTCGATGTTCAATTATAAACCCATAATACATGCAATACTTTATCGAAAACCATCGATACAAACTCTCCAGCATTATCCAGTATCCCGGACTTTAAGGGATAAGTAAGATGGTGAACCCTTAATCGGCCATGAGGTTTAGCAGCAATGTGTGTGGACAAACATGTGACCAGTTTGTCGATTCATCAACCAAAACCATAAGTATTTATATGGTCCACATTTTGGTTGGATTAGTCCACATATATTCCCTTGAATCCACTGTGAAAAATGGGTGATTTCGTATCTTTGCAAGGGATGATTTAGAAAATCATTTTCCCTAAGAGCAGGCTTGGCAAAGTGTGCTTGTAGGCACAAGATCCTTATTTCGGGTAAGGAGATGCGTTGTAGCATCATTGTTTGACCTAAGTGTCCTAAATGGTCATGCCAAAGCAAGTAAACTGCTCAATCACCCAGCTTCAGGCCGGCCACATGTGGTGTGTTTCTAGTTGGGAGACAACCCATTGGCCCCAAATCAAAGCTTCAGGCTCATTTTTGGACGTGGTGCAAAGATATTTCACTCTATTTGCTTCAGTGGTTTCATTGATGATCATTGTTCTCTCGAATATCCTTAAAAACTCAACGACAGGGAGAATTTAAGGTCCCTTAAATGGTAATTCAGTACCATTCATACAACGAGGAGCATGCTAATGCTCTTAATCGGGTTGGATAGACCTGAAGCAGTTGTTAGAGATGTGATTTAGTTGTAAAGTTAGTGTGCGTAGTATCACATTCATCCAGACAACTAACTTTCCCACATTCCTACCTAATCACATGTTTAATTAAATTAGGTCACATGTATTAAGAACATGATTCAATTAACTCATATTCAAGGACAATATCAATAAGATTATCCATAAGTAAAACATACACCAAACTTGAATCCAAGAACATGGAAAAATGTTCACAAAGTAAACCAAAGTTACTAGGGTGGATTCGGCCAACAAGTCCATTCATGTCAAAATTCTGCTCTTCCAACGGTGTTCGGTGGAGCAAAATTAGTCTCACATATTGACTACTATAATGGTACTCCTTAACAACATTGGTAGGGGCACGAACAGGTGCATAACCAATGATCTATTCCATCAAAAAGGAAGTAGATTCTGCAGGGTTAAGGTTTGGGAATACTATCCCTTATTCTTGAAGTTTTAGGTCTTAGGTGCCAAGGATCAAGCTTTGGGCATGATTCCACAGCTTGGCAGGCCCTAATTCTACCATATGTTTGTGGTAGTAATCAGATCCGAGAATTTGGTAAACGTTCGCTTTTTACACTGCTGCTTCAGGAGCAAGTTAGAAACATGGAAGGACGAGAAAAGTATTCTCTAGTCAAAATTCGATTGGATTTATAAACTTCATAATCGTACTCATTCATGGACGTAATCATGATGTGCTTCAGGCAATGTCTTTCATAATTAGACAATCTGTAAGAGCGAGCCAAAGAGTCATCGAATCCTCATTCGGGAGGTATTTCCATTTGTAATGCTTCGGGCATAAGTCTTCGAATGAAGATCATGGCGAAGGCTTATTTAGCTATTCCTTGCCATTGTTGGCTTCAATGGTGTCTCAGCTTCTTGATAGTCAAGTGGAGATTCACATTAGGAAAATCGAACTTGTTACGGTTCGACAATCCACTGAATTTGAGGGAACAAGACTGTGATTGGTGCTATGGGAAGGAATCATCCATAAGCATCAAAGTTAGAACATTCAAGTTCTAAGACATGGTTTTCATGAAAAACATCAGGTTTTCAAAGGCAGTAAATTTGAAACTACAAGTTCAATTTAGTTTAAGAATGTTTAGTTCATAAAAGAGAGGTTCCTGCAATAACACAGAATGCAATATGTTGATTTAAGTGTAGTGGATTTGAGGTTCTTCGGGAACTCAAGTGTGAGAGCTTCGTTACTATGAAAGTATGTCAACGGTTCAAAGTATAAAAATAAATTATTGAATTGTTAATGTCCAAAAGTGATATTTAGGTCAATAATTTTGGATTAATTATCAGATTAATGGATTGCAGGTCACTTTTAATTAATTCAATGAATCGGGCCATACAGGGTTGATTGTAGAAGCAAAAATAATAATAACGGGGTTAAAATTATTTAGAATGCTAAAAATTAGCATTGGATCGAAAAATATAGCCCCGAAAATATTTTGAGCTCGGGTTGGCTACAATATGCAGCCCATGGGTGGCTTCAAGCAGCACAGGCCGAGAGCATGGAGCCCAATAGCAGCAACTACTGGCTTTTTGGGCTAAATGAGGGGCACAGATCAAGCCCAGCAAAATGCTAGCATGAGGGTTGGCTGCATACGAGGCCCAACTAGAGCTGAGGTCGGGTTTTGGGTCCGGGGCAAAAGAAGCCCAACAACACAAAGCTGCTGGCAAATAGGGCTGAAACTGGGACGAAGCCCAATAAGCATATAGGCTGCTTCAGGCAAGCCGGGTCATGGGCAAGGAATAAGCCCTGTAATTGTGGGCTATTGGGCCAAATGACTTGGGACAATCGGGCCAAGAAAATGCTACAAGTTTTTCTTTGGTGGGCTAAGGAACTGCGGGCATTTATAAAACCAAGTAGGCCGAAGGCCTAGGGTCCGGGTCAGCTCAGCAAAGCCCAAAGGGCTGCTGCTGTGAGGTCCAAGGTGTCTAAAACGACATCATGCCATGTCATGCTTCACATAGCTGGGCTTCAGGCCAACGGTGGTGGGTCGGCGGGGCCACGGTGGTGGTGCGGCGGTGACATCGCACCATGTCCATTTTTTTTTTTATTTCGAAAATTCTTAGGGTTTGAAAAACTCTAATATGCTTCTAATTTATTTATATGCTTTGACTCACAAATTCCACATAGCAATTTAATTGCATAATGCATGAAACAAATATGTATATTGACAAATATATGAACATATACAATATATATATATATATATATATATATCGGAAGGAAAATATAAACATAGAGGGGTTCATGTATCATAGGGAATGTTTTCATGCTTCAAGGTCATTTCAAATATCTTACTTTATTTTAAGCGTACCTGATTGGCAGAAATAAAAGCCTTTGAATTTGTAGAAAATCCTTCTCATAAAGCCTGAATTGCATCTCCAATACGTTGTATCACATTCAACACAGAAAAAATAAATTGAATCAATATCATGTAGATTAATTCAATAAAATAATATATTATTCATAAAAAGAATGATTAAAACGTAATACTCCCTTGATTGAATATCGAACTCTCTTTAGTGCAGCGTCAAGAGCGTGCTGATAACGTGTTGTAGGCATAATTTACTGAATAATTATGGAGGTCATAGAGAGAGAGGGTGCAGCATAGAGAGAGAAGAGAGAGATGTGTAATTATGAGATGTGTTCTATTCCACCCCATTGTGCCTTTATTTATAGTAGTAGGATAGGTAAAATCCTTACCATTTTAGGATTACAACTCTTAATAGGTAATCAACTCCTAATAGGAATATAAATGATATTCCTAGATCTACTAGGATTTACACAATCACATCCCTAATCTAATAGGACTGCAACATCTTTTTTTTTTTTTTTTCGTAAGTTATATCATTGTGCCTTGAGAAATGGAGAAAAACCATGCTTACACTGGTGAGAGGAACAGAATGAGTGCGATGAAGTTTCCTGAAAATACGCAGAGGCTTTCATATCAAGTTTGGCTCTCACATGATAAAGCAATCTATATATACACATGAAAATTGAAACACAATAATTTTAAAGTTAATGTCTTCATTCTAACAAGAACCAGCAAGTACACCAATCTCACGTATTTGAGTTCAAATTGATTCGACAAAAAAAAATGTTCAAATTGATGCTGATTAAGTCATTAAAAGAGCAATGATGAGTCATACAACCCAAATTTGTTAGAGTAAAATGTAGAAGTATAGAGAATAATCTAAATGATGACTTTGAGGTACGATTTGAATCGTTTCCTTAAAGTGTTATTTGCCCCCACTCGAATGAGTTTGCTAAAGGGATCTTGGCAAGTCACTTCCAGAATACAACAAAGTATGGAATATTCGATTAGCAAAACCGAATTATATTCCCTTAGAAATAACTAGAAAGAAATTGTATGAATGTGATGAAGAGAGTAGAGAGCAAGGAATGTAGAAATAAATTTCTGAAATTGTGTGTGAAACATTATGCCACAATAGGTATTTATAGGCAATAAAGCACCCGGAGTCCTTTCATTTTAGTTGAAGATATACAACCCTTCTTAATAGTGTTGATCCAAAAGACATGTCTTCTATTTAAAATTTTCAGAAAATAAATTTGACGAATTACATCTTTTAATTCTACTCATACAATTTGAGTAAGCATCATGTCTTTTAATCAAAAGTTGCAACCATTCAACAAAATATACAAAGGTTGAATGAAACCCAACCTTTTATAAAGGGTTGCCGACTGTACACATGATGCGCACTGCAACACCACACACATGCTGCACAATGCAGCACCAAATCATATATATATATATATATATATATATATTCTTGAAATATTCAACAATCCTTCTCTATTTTAAAAATATATAATAAATGGTATTACAATACTTCTCTCTTTTAAATTAATCACAAGCATACCGATATAATCATGCATACAATAAAGGTGTTTTTCGAATTAAACCTTTAATTAGTGTAAGTAATTCAAAGTTATAACGAATGCGATGGTGACCTAAGTTTAAACCAACTATTCTTATGTTAAAACCGGAATCACTACACACATGACTATTTCTTATTTCCTTAAAGAAATTTATGAACTAATTAAGCACTATTATGGCTTTGTGCTTCATCCTAGTTTCATGAACATTTACAAGAGAAAATCCAACTCTTGGTAGAAGCGGCACCACTTCTTATGTTCATATAGGTGAGGTTCCTTCCCATGTCCCTGCTACTATAGACATAACTACAAATAACCTCATTAAGAGATAAAACTCATCCTCCTAAACGTAGCAGTCTTGCACTGATCATCCTGGAATGAGCTATATATTAATTTTCAGTGCTTTCACAACCACTTATCAATAACTTGTTATTACCCATTAAACTTTTAAACTAGTGATGTTCTAGACAAAGTCGGGTTACCATTATTGGTGGCTAAATTTCAGTAAAGGATTTTAGCCTCATTCCACTAGATGTACTAACTATCAAAGCTCTTGAAAGTGCTTTCGTTAACGGATCCGTCAAGTTATTACTTGATTTAACATAAATAATATTAATAACTCCATCAATTTTAATTGCTTGACATATTCATGTCTCAAGCTAATATGTCTAGACTTTTCATTGTATACCTTATTGTATGCTCTAGACAAAGTAGCCTCACTATCACTGTATAAAGAAATGGATGGCATTGGTTGGGGCCACAACTCTATTTCCAATAACAAATTTCTAATCCATTCCGCTTATTTACCTGCTGCCGCTAATGCTATAAATTCAGATTTCATAGTTGAATGTGCTATACATGTTTGCTTCTTCGAAGGCCAAGAAATTGCTCCTCCGGCAATTGTAAAAATCCACCCTGACGTAGACTTATTATCATTAGCACTTGTTATCCAACTTGCATTTGAATATCCTTCAAGTACTACTGGATACTCAGAGTAAGTTAAACTCAGGTTAATAGTTCTTTTAAGATAACCAAAAATTCTATTTATTGCTTTCCAATGAGCAGTACTTGGATGACTAGTGTATCTAAAAAGTTTGTTTAAAGTTGGATACTTGTCTGGAATGTTTAAAAAGGTTAGGACGAATTTAGAATGACACTACAAGATTGAGGGGTTTAGGTACTTAATCCTAAAATATATTTTGTGATTGTGAGATTTCTAATCAACCAATTCTGGTATGCTATTAAGTTTAGTGTTATTGTGTTTTAATTTTAATTTCAATTCTGGTATGCTATTAAGTCTATTCAATATGTTTTTCTTACTATGATTAATAGTTTTTATAAAAATTAATATTTATAAAATTAGAATTAAATTAAATAGGCTAGCAATATTATGATATGAATTCTCGTTTTTTAGATGCACTGTAATCCTCTTTTGTTCTATCAAGTAAGGTTAGATTAATGTCATTACATAAGTGGGGATAAATTTTTTTTTCAAATGCTCGTCTACTTGTATTATAATATTTAGGAGTGTGATATCCACACACCTATTTTTACTTCTCACACACCCTTCTCATTTTCGACCATCGGATTGAATGAAACGAAGAAGATCTAACGGATAGAAATTAACAAAGATGTGTGAGAAGTAAAAAGGGGTGTGTGGATAGCAAACCCCAATATTTAATGTACTGGTTGATGTTCTAAATAGTGCTCTCGATACATTGAATCTCTCATTTCCAGGAGAAATG